>NC_064415.1:197500-555000 GCF_023375975.1 Astyanax mexicanus
CCTAAACCCTACACCCTACCCTTTACACTGTACACCCTAAACCCTACACCCTACCCTTTACACTGTACACCCTAAACCCTACACCCTACACCATACCATACACCCTACCCCCTACACCCTACACTTTACACTGTACACTCTAAACCCTACACCCCATACCCTACATCCTAAACCCTACACCCTAAAAACTGAGGGCTAGGGCTTAGTGGTAGTGCAGAGGGGGAAATTGGATTGACAGCAGTGAGTCTGATGGACTGTTTGTGTTCCAGTGTCTGATGAGGGATCTGGAGGAGAAGGAGAAAGATCTCAACAAGCTGAAGACCAAAGTGGACCAACTGCTGAAGAACCAGCACCCGGCCTCCGATAAGATCGAGGTGAGTTACAGAGCTGTGCTATAGACCTGTGTTTATAGACCTGTGTTTATAGACCTGTGTTTATAGACCTGTGTTTATAGACCTGTGTTTATAGACTTGTGTTTATAGACCTGTGTTTATAGTGCTGTGTTCATAGTGCTGTGTTCATAGAGCCATGTTGTAGATCCGTGTTAGTGTTGTGTTTATAGAGCCGTGTTGTAGAGCCGTGTTAGTGTTGTGTTTATAGAGCCGTGTTTATAGAGCTGTGTTTATAGAGCCATGTTGTAGATCCGTGTTAGTGTTGTGTTTATAGAGCCGTGTT
This sequence comes from Astyanax mexicanus, assembly GCF_023375975.1. Taxonomy (NCBI): domain Eukaryota; kingdom Metazoa; phylum Chordata; class Actinopteri; order Characiformes; family Acestrorhamphidae; genus Astyanax; species Astyanax mexicanus. The sequence continues at coordinate 198,176 of NC_064415.1, forward strand.
TATAGAGCTGGGTTTATAGAGCCGTGTTGTAGAGCCATGTTAGTGTTGAGTTTATAGTGCTGTGTTCATAGTGCTGTGTTCATAGTGCTGTGTTCATAGTGCTGTGTTCATAGTGCTGTGTTCATAGAGCCATGTTTTAGATCAGTGTTAGTGTTGTGTTTATAGAGCCGTGTTCATAGAGCTGTGTTCATAGAGCTGTGTTCATAGAGCTGTGTTCATAGAGCTGTGTTCATAGAGCTGTGTTTATAGAGCCGTGTAGTAGAGCCGTGTTAGTGTTGTGTTAGTGTTGTGTTTATAGAGCCGTGTTTATAGAGCTGTGTTTATAGAGCTGTGTTTATAGAGCTCTGTTTATAGAGCTGTGTTCATAGAGCAGTGTGTTGTAGAGCTGTGTTAGTGTTGTGTTTATAGAGCCGTGTTTATAGAGCCGTGTTTATAGAGCCGTGTTTATAGAGCCGTGTTTATAGAGTCGTGTTCATAGAGCCGTGTTCATAGAGCCGTGTTCATAGAGCCGTGTTCATAGAGCTGTGTTTATAGAGCCGTGTTGTGGTTGTTTATCTCAGGCCTACATGGACACACTACAGACTCAGTGGAGTTGGCTGCTCCAGATCACTAAGTGCATCCACGTGCACCTGAAAGAGAACTCCGCCTACAGCCAGGTACACCAACAACACCTTACAGATATTTCTACTGGAGTGTGATACGGATCAGTGTTCTGATTGGGTTATTCTGTTGCAGTTCTTTAAAGAGGCGAACGAGACGTACACCAAACTGCAGAAAGATCACGAGAACATCTGCAAGAAGTTCACCTGTGATAAATCCACCCCTCTGGAGAACCTGACGGAACTGCTGAGGAACCTGGAGGTGCGTCAGTCAGTGTTAACATTCATTAGTTTAACGTTATTCTGTGTTAAACTTAATCTGCTGTAACGTTAATCTGTGTTAACGTTAATCTGCAGTAACATTTTTCTGTGTTAATGCTAATCTAATGTAGAATTATTGTGTGTTAGCGTTAATCTGTGTTAGCATTCATCTGTGTTAACGTTAATCTGTGTTAGCCTTAATCTGTGTTAACATTAATCTGAGTTAGCGTTAGTCTGAGTTAGCGTTAGTCTGAGTTAGCGTTAGTCTGAGTTAGCGTTAGTCTGAGTTAGCGTTAGTCTGTGCTAGCGTTAATCTGTGCTAGCGTTAATCTGTGCTAGCGTTAATCTGTGCTAGCGTTAATCTGTGTCAGTGTTAATCTGTGCTAGCGTTAATCTGTGCTAGCGTTAATCTGTGTTAACGTTAATCTGTGCTAGCGTTAATCTGTGCTAGCGTTAATCTGTGCTAGCGTTAATCTGTGCTAGCGTTAATCTGTGTCAGTGTTAATCTGTGCTAGCGTTAATCTGTGTTAACGTTAACCTGTGTCAGCGTTAATCTGTGCTAGCGTTAATCTGTGCTAGCGTTAATCTGTGCTAGCGTTAATCTGTGCTAGCGTTAATCTGTGTTAATGTTAATCTATGTTAATGTTAATCAGTGTTAGCGTTAATCTGTGTTAATGTTAATCTATGTTAATGTTAATCTATGTTAATGTTAATCTGTGTTAATGTTAATCTGTGTTAATGTTAATCTATGTTAATGTTAATCTGTGTTAATGTTAATCAGTGTTAGCGTTAATCTGTGTTAATGTTACTCTGTGTTAATGTTAATCTGTGTTAATGTTAATCTGCAGAGGGAGAAGGAGCGTCTGTTGGAGAATAAGCGTCAGGTTCAGACTCTGGTTAATAAATCGAAGAGTATCGTCCGTCTGAAACCGAGATACCCAGAGGAGAAGAGCGGCGGCCAGGTCATCGTCCAAGCCCTCTGCGACTTCAAACAGGACCAGGTACCTCACCTGTCTCACCCTCAAACTCACTATCACCTCAAACTCACTATCACCTTAAACAGGACCAGGTACCTCACCTGTCTCACCCTCAGTAATATTCGCGGTTTTAACAAGAACGTATTAAACATATTAAGTCTGTGTTTGTGTGTTTCTGTATATGTGTGTGATTAATCTGTGCGTGATTAATCTGTGTATGATTAATCTGTGTGTGATTAACCTGTGTGTGTGTGTGTGTAGAAGGGTATACTTAAGGGGAACGAGGCAATCCTGAAGGATAACACTCAGCGCAGTAAGTGGCAGGTGACGGGACCCGGAGGACTGGACATGCTGGTGCCCTCAGTCTGTTTAATGATCCCCCCACCCAACCCCCTCAGCATCAACCTCGCCACCAAGTATGATACACACACACACACACACACAAAATATTATATATTCACCATATACAGTGTTGGGAAGTAACGGATTACATGTAACGGCGTTACGTAATCAGATTACAAATTATAAGTAACTGTAATCCGTTACAGTTACTGCTTCAGTAAGTGGTAATCAGATTACAGTTACTCTGCTAAAATAAAAGGGTTACATTGCGGTACTTTCCTATTTTTGCTCTTCCAACACTGACAAAACGCAAATAACATTTCGCGGTGAAATCGCTCTGATATGACAGGGAACTGTCTGCCCCTCGTCCCATCTCGCGGCACACACACACACACACACACACACACACAGGGAGGAGGGGCAGACAGCGGCTCCGCACACACAACGAGACGAAATTAACTGACATTTTGGTCAACGAATAAAAACGAGACGAAAACGTTTGGCAGAGACGAAATCCAATCAGAACTGATTTAGTTCTGTGAAAGGTAGGGACCAGTTAGGAAGAGATCCAATCACTGCTACTTTAGCGAAGGTGGAGAGGCGGGATAAGCGGGGTACTCAACCAATCAGTACCTGTTTTTCCTGCAGTAGCGTCGCGCGCTCAGTTACAAACCCGGGAATTAAACTGTCGATACTTACGGAGCTCGACTGGAAGTTAAAAGTGTTCAGCAGGGAGAGAGAGAGAGAGAGGGGAGAGGCGATAGGCGATATATTTCTCCTCTGACGTCGCGAAAAACAAGATAACGTGTAAACCGCGTGGAGCGACTCCATCTCCGGTAAAAACACCACTAATCTTTCAGCTTCTGCAGAGCAGAGTCACACAGATCTCCATGCAGAGATCAGCGTTTTAATACTGATGTTATTTCATGAGCTGATGTGTTTAACTCAGCAGTGCACTAAAACACAGAACTGATACAGAACCCTAACTCATTAAGATCAGATCATCTGTTTAGTCTCACAGTGGGAAAGATATAGCTAGTGTTAAATCAGGAACAGGTCAGAAAGAAACTCAATAATATAACCAAAATAAAACAATAAAATAAGTGAATCTATGAACCCAAAAGTCTGTGTAAAGTTCCTTACAGCACTTTCTCATAAGTTTCTCACTTTAACTCATGAAGTCTCTCAGTACATCCTGAGAGCATCTCTACAGGACAGTGTGTGAAGGTGTGTTCATTTATAGACTGTAGCTCCAGTAGGTGTGCTGGGTTAGTGCTGGAGATAAAACTAGATCATTTAAAAGCTGTTTTTGCATCTACAGCTCTGTTTAAACTATAATTAAACTATTCAGATGTTTTATGACCTGATTTCTAGAGCAAAATTTTAAATGTAAAATATATATAGTCACACACCTATAATAATAATAATAATAATATACATTAAATCATATATAAATATATTTCACATTCAAACATTAACAATATTACTCAAGTGGTTATTAAACGTTTCATTTCGTATACATGTAGAGTTAATAATTCAAGGGAACTGATGAAAAAGCATTTACATTTACACCCTTTACATTTTAGTCGACTAAATTTACTGTAATTTTAGTAGACTATATTCTTATGACATTAAGTTGACTAAAACTAAGTCGACTAAATTACTGAATTGTGACTAAAACTAAATGCTATTTTCGTCACAAAACTATGACTAAGACTAAATCATAATTTGTTGTCAAAATTAACACTGGAGGCAAACCTGCAAATAGATAACTTACAGTTGTTGTTACATTGTTTGGTTTTAAATGGTTTTATTATCAATTTATAGAAGTGTTTCATAAAATAGTTTGATGAAATGGTTTCATAAGTATTTTTATAGAGTGATTGAAAAGGCTGTTTTATTCGTTTATCTATTTGTTAACTGGAAAGAAAAATAAAATAATAATATGCAATATGTGGTTGCTACATTCATTCAGGCTTAAAAAAATGACAATATTGTAAGTAATCCAAAGTAATCAGATTACGTTACTCACTTGAAGTAATGTAACTGATTACGTTACAAATTACATTTTGAGTGATGTAATCAGTAATCTGTAAGGGATTACATTTTAAAAGTAACCTTCCCAACACTGACCATATACATGTACAGCCTGTGCGAGCGCCTTATGCAGCTGCCTACGTTTATACTGCCTGAATGAAACAGTGATTAAGAGATGTGATGTAGTAAGTTATTATATATAAACATGTATATGTAACATTTCTTCTGTTGATTGACAGAAACGAGCAGTACTACGAGGCCATCATGGCGATCTGGAACCAGCTGTACATCAACATCAAAAGCCTGATCAGCTGGCAGTACTGCATGAAGGACGTCCAGTACATCAACTCCCTCACTCTCAGCATGGTAAGCCCCGCCCCTATTAAACACTTTGCATCAACATGCTCTTAAACCCTGCAGAGGGTTTCAGAACGCTGTAATAGAGTAACTCGTGGGTTCTGACTCAGTATATGACTGGTTGTTATCTAGAACCTGTTCTAGAAGCTGACGTTCTCCGGTTCTCTTTAGCTCTCACAGATGAAGCCGGAGGAGTACCGGAACATCATTAAGAGTCTGGAGCTGCACTACCAGGACTTCCTGCGGCTCAGCCACGGCTCTGAGATGTTCGGGGCGGAGGACAAGTCCAGGATCGAGGCCGAGTACAACGGAGCTCAGAGCCACTACGAGGTCCTGCTGACCAAACTGCCCAACTACAGTACGAACCTCGAAATACTGAGCCAACTTTAAACTCTCTGTACTTTACTTTCAGTTTTATTTGATTGCAGACAGAATGAACCATAGATATTCATTCCTGCATTTCAGCCCTGCTGCACATTCCAAAAACGTTACCAATTTAGGGCAAATATTGATAAGAAAATCATGATTATGTATTGAAGCAGAATGTAGAAAAGATAGAGTCTCTGAGAGTAAAGTCCAGTTTAAACGTCTGTGTCGAGTCAGTGCGCTGTGTACGGTGTAGCCTGTGCGAGAGCCCTACGCAGCTGCCTGTTTTCATACTGCTGCATTAACGTGTCTGCAACTCCGCGTCACTCTGCAGTTTAAACTGTAAGGGAGGGAATGTGTGGGCGGGAACAGGAGGCTCAGTGGACCTATCACAGCTGCTGCTGTAGTTACATTACTGGGGAGGTGCGCGTTGGGCTACAGCATAAGGTTCACGGCTACGTTTAGGTTATTCTGTAGGATCAATACAGAAGTAAAAATTGGCCTTGAAGAAGTTCAGATGATCTCCTGTTTGTGACAAATATGAGAGAAAAGGATTGAAATGTTCCTCAAAGAAATGCTGGAATGGATTTGCATATTTTCCCCTCCATATCCCATAATATCATGAAACCATTCAAGGAATGGGGAGAAACTAACATCTAAAACACATTATAAAGTGGTAAATTGATGGATATTAATACATTTTAAAATTGCACAGATTCAATTTTCTGCAATCAAATAAAAGCAGAAGGAAATTTTCCCAACTGCATGTTGTAGTTCTGACTCTGTAAACAGTAGTAATAGTTAGTAACAGTAGTGCATCCTTGTGTGTGTGTGTGTTGTAGCTGTAGTTGACGCGCCGCCTGCAGCAGTGGTAGTGGAAAAGGTGGTTGTGACTGGTGTCACAGCAGAACCGACGATGGTGGAACCCAATGTGGCGCGTCAGAAAGGCACAGTTAGTTCCTCTTCCTCCTCCTCAGCTTCCTCACTCAGCCTGAACCTGCTGACCCAGATCCACACACTGCGGCGCCGCCTAGAGGCCGCCGAGACCGGCCTGAGCCAGCACCTGCACGTCCCCCTGAAGGACAACAGCGTCCAGGAGTGTTCCCACCGACTGCAGCTCCTGCAGGTAAAAACACCCCACTTACAGGATCAATACATGATTATAAATGTATTCTGAGTAATATTTATTGATTTACATGTACAGAAACAGATAAAGATAGTGTGTAACACTTGTAACACTGTAGACGTCTCAGCATGTAGAGAGTTGTAGAGGTTCCTAATGTTCCTCCTGTGATAATCCATCCCATAATAACTCCAGTATTCAAAGTGTCAAAGTGTTTTTTTATTGTCATTTCAGCTATATACAGAGTACACAGTGAAACGAAACAACGTTCCTCCAGGGACCATGGTGCACATAAACACAGTGTAGACAGAACAATAGTGCAACAGTACAAAAGTGCAGACAGACAATACAACACAATACAGACAAAGAATAATAAATAACAAGACAGTGTGCAAATTATGCAGTGTGCAAAAAGTGTGCAAAAAAGACCAGTGAGGTAGTAATTACCTCTATTACACAGTGTGCAATAGAGTCCAGTGAGGTCCAGTGAGTTCTCTATATACAGTAGCTGCAGATTGGGTGGTAGAGGGTATAGGAGTGTTGATAGAGCGTCCAATAGAAACACATCCCCCACATTTACTATAATCAGGGATTATAGATCGGGAGATACAGCAGCTGGACATGGTGTAGTATCTGCAGTATCTTCAGGTGTCTTTGGGCTGTTAAAATTCCTGTAATAAAGACCAGGTGAAAATATAACAATTGTAATTCACATTATGACATCAGACCTTCTGGGCATGTGAGGCGTGATAATAAACTGTTGATCTTCACACAGATTAGTTGTTTTTCTATACCAAGATCAAATCAGCTCTCGTCTTTCTGAAGATGACCTGCTGCCATTCTGTGGCGTCAGCACTGCTGCAGTGTCATTGTAATGGCCTGCACTGTGTGCATGTAGTCCTCTGTCGTGCAGCCGTCTGCCAACAGTGCTGGCACTGACAGGATAACTGATGGAGATCATCACCGCTCTGCACTGCACTTCACATGTCTGACTTTGTTGGTTCTCCTGTCAGTTGTCAGTGTAGATCTCCTAGATCCTTCATGTTGCCGCCAGCAGAGGTCTATGGTAATATTCATATGGTTGTGTGGGGTTGTCTAATTGTGTGTAATTGTGTGTGTGTTGTGCAGGGTGTTCACCATGATCTGGACTCTCTGCGGGATGAGTACCTGCGGGTGAGGGAGCTGGTGGTGAGGCAGCTGGAGGGAACCGCTGACCCAGAGCAGGCCAAGTTTCTGCGCGCTGAACTCGACCTCATCAACCAGAAGCTGGGCAGTCTGCAGGGCTTCTCCGCCGCCTACCTGCAGAGGTACCCTCTCAACCACCTAGCAACAACATAGCAACCACTGAGGAACATGTTAACCAAATACTGTAGCAACTACATAGCAACAACCTAGCAAATACCAGGGAGAAAAAACTTCAACTTCATAGCAACTACTTGGAAAAATTCTAGCAACTCCTTGGACTCCATCAACTGTTTAGAAACAACTACTTAAAAACACCTTCTTATTCAATGTTTTCATTTCAGTCTCAAACGCATTAAGAGACAAGAAATTCAAGTAATTAACTCTTGATGAGTTCAGCACAGCTGTTAACTGAAAGCCTGAATTCCAGGTGACTCTACCTCATAAAGCTGACTGAGAAAATCCAGCAGAGATGTTCAAAACTGATCATCTAAACAAGAGGAGATACTATGAAGAATCTAAAATCTAAAATATATCTGTGTTCAGGCTGACGGCTCTGAGAGCTCTGCTCCAGTCTCTGAACCGGGCTGAGGACATCATTAAGGTTCATGAGGCTCGACTGACCGAGAAAGAGACCAGCTCTCTGGATCCGAGCCAACTGCAGGATTACTGCAACACACTGAAGGTCAGAACGCACACACACACATACACATTATACACTCACACACACACACATTACACACACACACACACACACACACACACTGTGTAGAACTCTTAATACAGTGGTAAAAACAAAGGATCGGGACTAAACCAGGAATAAAGCAGGTCGATATCTCAGTATCGTCCTTATCAGAACCTCCCTGTTCTCAGACGCTCTCTCTCGTGGTTCTGGTGTTGGTGTTGGTGTTGGTGCGGTGTTTTACTGGTTATACTGGTGTAGTTCTGGTGTTGGTGTTGGTGCGGTGTTTTACTGGTTATACTGGTGTAGTTCTGGTGTTGGTGTTGGTGAAGTGTTTTACTGGTTATACTGGTTTGTGTTGTGCAGGGGATGAAGGGGGATCTAGATCAGAAGGAGGACATCCTGACCGCTCTGGAGTCTGAACTCTCTCAGGCCATCCACTGGAACAACCAGATAGACCAGAACTTCCACCAGTGCGACGTGGACCTGGCCAAGTACTCCGAGCTGGTGGGACAGATGGGAGACCGCTGGCGCCGTATTCAGACCCAATTCAACAGCAGGTAAAACACACAGAGGGGTTTTTGGGTAATTCACAGCTCCATTAACCTGAGTTAGCTTAGCATGGCCCAAAATTAAGGTTTATATTTTACTGGCAGCAAAAGTGACAAACCTGGCTGGCTGCTGTCAATAACTAATGGGAGCGCCCCCTTGAGGTGGTTTCTAATAACTGTCATCTGTGCTGGGGGCAGGATGGGAATTGGGGGTAGAGCAGGGAGATAGTTCAGCTTCCTCACAGCCTGGTTGTTGTAGCAGGACTGAACCTGAAACTTCGAAGTTCTGTTATCCTGGAATTGTTTGTGTTTTAGTGTGAATAGACTGATTAAGCTATTTAAAGGTGATAAATATGTTGTAACATTTGGTACTTTGACATGGTGGGTGTGTTTAGTTTGTATAAAAAACCTTAAGCAGTTTAGGTGCACTTTAAAAATCTGAATCTTGATTAAGTGTTGTTTCACTAATCAAGATATTTTGAGGGGTTTGTCAAAAACTTGGTAAAGTGTAATTATGTTTATGTTTATATAGGTAAAGTCTTTGTTAATAAATCAGTCACACTAGTATTCTGTTATAATTATGATTAAAAACTGTAATGCTGGAGAATAAAAGTGTAATAGATCATTTATTTTTTTCTCCATCGCACACATCAAATCTCCTCTCTCTCTTTACTGCAGGTGAGATACGTTATATTAGATCAGTGTTCTGGATCACGGGCCTGGCACTATGCTATACAACAGAATCTTAGAATTATTAGAATCACTAAATCTAATTGAGTTTTTTTTTTTAGTTCTGAATGAGTTAGCTGATTTTGTGTGTCTGTGTGCATCAGGCTGTGGGATCTGGAGAAGCAGGAGAAGCAGCTGAAGCATTATCACCAGTCCAGCTCTCAGCTCAGTGATTGGATCGACGGTGCCCGCCAGCGCCTGGACGGCCTTCAGACCGCCAAGTTCTCCAGCGTCCAGAGCCTGATGGACCAGCTGAACCAGCAGAAGGTCAGCCTGGCTTCTTATTGAGTATCTGGTAAAACGATGGAAGGAGGTTACTCATCAATCACACCTGCAGTTTACAGTGTGAACTCTTCAGTCCATTTCAAAAACAAAACAAAACAAAAGTGTAACTCTATGAGACACCAAAAGTAGATAATTAGTAAAAAGATGATTTCTTAATTAGTTGAAAGCTTATGAAAAGATTGGAGCTCTGAAAACTTCTCAAGATCCTAAACAGAACCTGAAGTTAGAAGTGCAGTCCCTTGTTTATGTAACCAATATTTAACACTTTTAATTGACTCAGACTTTACTTTATTGTCCCCCCACAGGAATTTTTTCTGCATCCTGGTAACCTAGACTAGTGCAATCATTTAGACACAGATGCACTGCAACAAACATGACACCAAAGAAAATGAATATGTTTTTATGTTTATAAAGCGCATTTAAACCGAAGTTCTGAACACTTAAAATCCAAAAGAGAAAATTAGAATACAGAATATCAAACAGAATATTTGTAGATAAAAAAGCACAATGAGAAAATTATGTTTTCAGCGTTGTTTAGAAACCTAACACAGACTAATAACCGTATTCCTCTGTTAGAAGTAAGAAATGTGATAGGTGGAGGTACAAATTAACTAATGTTCAGCAGGAGAATGCTCGTCCCCACGCCGCTCCCTCAGGAATCTCTCCACCAGGCTACAGCTGTTCTCTGGCCGTGAATCTGAGAGTTTATGACTGATTTGTGTAAAATGTGACATGTTGGTGTGATGGGCGTGGTTTGTGTGTGATTGACAGGCGCTGCACTCTGAGATCAAAGGGAAGAAGGAGAAGGTGGAGGACGTGATGAAGGACTCCAGCCTGTGCGCCGCCTCCATTAAGGTGATGCTCTTTATCCCATCAGCGAATAGGTCTGACCCAGCGGATCCAGAGGTTCTCCGGCACCTCCTCTGCTCGGTTCTGCCGGTGGTTCTAGTTGGTTCTGAGGTTCTAATCTGGTTTGTGTTTCAGGATTATGAGCTTCAGCTGGCGTCCTACAGCGCCGGCCTGGAGACGCTGCTGAACATCCCCATAAAGAGGACAATGCTGCAGTCCCCAGCAACCACTCTGAACCAGGAGGTCCGTACTTACTCCGCACTCCTGACACTCAGCCATCACCCCATCACCAGGGGGCGCCACTGCACTACCCATAGTCCTATAGTACACTGAGGGGTGGAGTCAGGGAGCAGGAGACAAGCTGATAGGTCGATGATGAATGAAAGATCTGGAAAAGATCTCAGAATGGTTTTGGAGTTCTGAAGTTGTTAGATTGTTTACACCAATCTAAAAAAAAAAAAAAAACACTGGGTACTCTTTAAATTATTTCTGAATATGAATTAAAACTTCTAATTCAACTAATGAAGATAAATAATGTATTTTTATATATATAGACTGTTTTATCATAAAAAATAAAAGTATTTTTGCTACAAAGAAAAAAAGGCATTACATATAGAAATATTTTCAAAACAGATGAAAATTCAGTTATAATTTGTCTCAGAGAAAAAGTAAAAATGTTTTTACTAAAAAGAAAAAATAAGTGTTTACAAAAGAGACAAAAAGTATTTTTTACTATTTAATAAATATAGAAGCATAATTATTTCTGGGTTTATTGGGTTTCTGAATTATATGATTAAATGATGATGATGGTGATTATGATGGTGGTGGTTCTGATCTGTTGCTCTGGTTGTTCTGATTCAGTCGGCAGATCTTCAGTCCCGTTATATCGAGCTGCTGACCCGATCCAGCGATTACTACAAGTTCCTCGGGGAGATGCTGAAGAGCATGGAGGAGCTGAAGGTGAGAAATAACCACTCCATCAGAACATCTGTATCTTGAGCCCACTCACACAACTATTTCTCATTTACTTATTTATTAATTTATTCACTGATTAATGAAGGAATTAACGACTGAATAGAAATAGTATAAATTGTTTAGACAAATGCAAAGAACATCAAACAGACCAAATCAGACTATCTACAACACTGGGACAACCACACCGGAACCCAGTCCAAATTACAATGCTATTGGGCCCTAAACAGACCGTATGAATTAGCAGAGTATCTCTACACCGTCAGAGATCCACAGCACAGACAGATACTGACCAAGTACCGGCTGAGTGACCACAGCCTGGCCGTAGAGACCGGCAGGTATAAACAGTCCTGGCTGCCCAGAGAGGAACGAGTGTGTGGTCACTGTGAGAGCGGTGAGGTCGAGACAGAACTGCACTTCCTCCTGCACTGTACAAAATATAACCTTATTAGAAATAATTTCACCCAAAAACTTAGAAATACCCACCCAAACCTAAAAACCCTGAGCGAATGTGAATTGGCAAAAATATTTCTTGGTGAAGGAAAAACAGCACCTCTTGCGGCTAAATATGTGGCAACTTGTCACCGCCTGAAGGACAGTGAGTAACGCCCCTAATAAACAACTGCTAATATTATTATACTAGATCATTATAATCACTATAATTTTTTTATTATTACTATTGTTATTATTATTGTTGTTTTTACTATTATCATCATTGTTATTATTATTATTATTGTGATTTTTTTATTATTATTATTATTATTTCTTTAATTAATTGATGTTTATGTTTCATCGTTGTTTCACTATAGGTTTGGTTTTGATATTTGTGTGCTTTGGCAACATTGTTTTTTTTTAAAAACAGTCATGCTAATAAAGCCAATTTGAATTGAATTGAATTGAGTCCAGAAATCTGTAGGTTTATCGGAGGCTGTGTTCAAATTACCAGGTTGAGGTGAAATTCGTAGGCATGAAACACGATGATGGATGATTGATGGATGATTGGATCAGATCTTTTGCGTTGTTTTGTTGGTCGCATGAACGTAGTGCTGTTCTGGGCAGAATCTGATCTCTTTTAATGTGTAGAGCCCAAAATTCTCAAAATTGAAAAGGGCCAATTTACTGTTTCATAATCACTCTGTACATCACTGATCAAATCTGATAAATTCTCATGTAGTATTGTGTAGCGTTTAAATCAGTAATGCACAAAAATCTATAAAAAATGTTATTTATACTCTGAGGTAATTGGCTGTAGCCACAGTATATCTCTTAAAATGTAAAAAAAAACACATCTATAATTGTCTTTGGTTCCTTGGTTGGTTCCTGTTGAGAAAGTTACCTTCTATTATGCATCTGTCTAATTATGTGCAGAGTTGTGTTTTAATGAAGTTATTGGATCAGACTTACAAAGGATGAACAAAAGAACAGCTCTTTAGAATGAACCTTCCGATATGAATGGAGTTGCCTCTGGTTTGTTACTGTTAAATTTAACTGTGCCAGTTTCCCCCTTACTGTTCGTACTGTTCACGCTAATCTCTTTTATCTGGTCTTCTGTTTTGTTTAGATGCGAAACACTAAAATTGAGCTTTTGGAGGAGGAGCTTAGGCGCCTGAGGGATGACCTCCAGGATCGCTCCCAGAAGAACAAGTCAATGGAGGATGCCTTAGCCCGCTACCAACTGGAGCTTTCCCAGTCTAAAGAGCAGCTGATCTCGATGGAGGAGATTAAGAGTACAGAGGCCATGAGATATAATGCCACTAAGGACAACCTGGATGCCACCCAAACCCAGCTGAGGGACCTTAACGAGCAGGTGGCTCGCCTCACGCTGCTTATCGAAGAGGAGAAGCGCAAGCGGAGGCTGGCAGAGGAGCGTTACACCAGCCAGCAGACCGAGTACGAAACCGCCATTCGCAAACGACAGAAAGAGCTTGATGATCTTAACTGGTCCAAGATCGACTTTGAGAAGGCCATCAAAGAAAAGGAAAGGGAAATCGAGCGGCTGAAGATGCAGCTGGAGGACGAGGCCTCCCGGCGCCGGGCGGCAGAGTCCGAGACCTCTAAGGTAAGAAACCAGTTCAACCAGGAAATCTCTAGCCTAAAACAAACGTATGAGTCTGAGATCCACGTCACCAAGACCACTGTGCTCAAGGCCACGCAGCAGAAGGAGGAGGACAATACCACTCTGAAGATGCAGCTGGAAAGGCTCTCTGATGAGAAAAGGAACCTAGAAGAGGAGCTCAGGAGGCTCCGGATCTCAATCAGCCAGACGGAAGAAGCCAGGAAAAGGGCAGAGAATGAGGCCCACCAGCAGAGGTCCACCGGAACAGAGGAGAACAGGAGAAGAAAGGAACTCGAGATACAGGTTCAAACCATCACTCGCCAGAGAACTGAACTGGAATCAGGATACAAGGAACAACTTGCACGGGCCAACACCGACGCCCAGGAAAAGACCAGGCAGATTGCTCTTCTAAGACAGAACCTGGAGGATGAAACCCGACGGAGGAAAGCTCTTGAAGTAGAGAACCAGAACCTTAAGCAGTCTGGGGATGAACTTCTTGCCAAGCACACGTCGTCTTTGGAAGTCATCAACAAGCTGAAGTTGTCCGAGCAGGAGGCGAACCTATTTCGCATTGAGCTGCAGAAGCAAACCAGCGAGAAAGGCAAAGTGGAGCAAAATGCTTCCAGGCTACAGACTCGCATCAGAGATCTCCAAGCCATGATGGACAACCTTGAAGCTGAACTAGAGAAAGAGAAGAAGAACACCCAGGATGAACTCACAAGAAGAAAGAGAATAGAGGCAGAGCTGGAACGGGTGAATAATACCTGCAAAGAGTACACCACTACCATCAATACTCTGCGTATCCACAAGGAGGAGGAGAGTGCAACGGGTCGAAGGTACGAGCAGGACCTCCGTCGCCTCCAGGATGAGCTGGACAAGAGCCTGAGGGAGCACAAAGCCACCTCTGAAACTCTTGCCAAGTTGGCAGCTGAACTGAAAGTTCTACAGCAGCAACTGCTTCAGGAGCAAGCCAAGGTCCGGGAGGTCAACCTACGCAACGAGACCCTGTACAAGACCATCGAGGAGAAAAGCAGAGTGCTGAACGAGACCACCACTGAGGTTGAGAAACTACAGAGCCTCACTCAAAAGCTCACCAAAGAACGTCTGAAGCTAGAGGAGGAGCTGAGGGCCGTACGCCAAGAACGGGACGACTTGAACAGCAACCGGAACAGCATTCAGAGTGAACACACCACCCAGCTGTCAGCCATACAGATCCAGCTGCAGAGTGCCAATAAGAGAGGCCTGGAGCACCAGGCTCTTATTAATGAGCTGACAAAAGAGAGGGAAAATTTAAAGGCGGAAATTGCCAAAATCCTAAAGCAGTCTACGGAGGTATTTTGTGGATAATTATATTAACAAATACACCAAAATTCTGCACATATCAGCTTTGCTTAATAGATCACAGTACACGTAATCAGTTAAGATATGTGCTCTGCAGCTCTGCTCTGTGCATGCCTTTCAATTCAGTCTCTTTCTCTGGCAACTTTTATTTGTTTCATTGTTTTATTCCCATTTGAAAGCTTAATGTAGCAGTTTTCTAATCATAGTTGTGCTTTTGCTTCTTGCAATATGCCATTAATCATATCTCTGTGTGAAAGTATTGACATTCATTTGTTTGGTTGCACTTTATTTGGATAGTACACTTCACGTGTTTTGTAAATGCTAAATAAAAAACTAAATATATCCAAAATATATCCTAAACTACCTTAACTATCACTAAATCACACCCTAAACCTTCACTTTTGTTTAACCAGGTAGTAGGTAAATCTGAAGGTAATCTGTAAGAGCAGGAGGGGCAATTTCAACATCTGTAGACAGCAGGATGAACTGTACTATCCAATAAAGTGAGACCATCCATGCCCCGTTTTTGATAGTAATAAAGTTTTGTGTTTGTGTTTTCCAGACATCTCTGATGATCCATGAATCTCAGACCCGCTATAATGAAATCCTGCAAGAAAGGGATGGCCTCCTGGGCAAGCTCAAACTGCTGGAGATGGACAAAGGGAAGCAGCAGCGCTACGAGGAAGAGCTGAGTCGCATCAAGGTCTCTCTGGAATCTGAGCTCCGTCAGAAGCAGCGTCTCCAGGAGGAAATGGACAAGCTTCGCAAGGACTTCAACTACTGGAAAAGCCAGTATGAGATAAAGGAAGGTCAGATTAGACAGTGCGAGACAGATAAAGACAAGGCAGAGAGAGAGAGGGCTTCCTTACGCAGTGAGATCGCAAGACTGACTGCTGAGCTGAGGAGCATGGAGGAGCGATACCGAACCCGCCTGCAAAGCACCGAATCCCAGGTGTCTGTACTTACCCAGAAGAGGGAGGCTTTGGAAAGAGAGCTGATAAAGTTGCGACAGCGCCCGGATGCCTTCTCTAAGCAGACCCAGACAGATGAGAAGGTGACCACAATTGACCCCACAAAGCTGGTTTTCGATGGTATTCGGCAAAAAGTCACTGCTCACCAGCTTTGCGACTGTGGCATCATTGACACATCTACCCTCGAAAAGTTGCTGAAGGGTCAGAAGACTGTGCAAGAGGTTACTGTGGATATTCAGCTCAATCTTAAGGGCACAGGAGTCATCGCCGGTGTGGCTCAAGGCTCCCAGACTAGGCTTCCAATCACTGAAGCCAGGAGTAAGAACCTGCTGAGTCCAGAGAGCGCCATAATGCTCCTGGAAGCCCAAGCAGCAACAGGCCACATCATCGATCCAAAGTTTAATGAGAAGATGTCCGTCGATGCTGCCTGCTCCAGAGGCGTTGTTGACACTGATGATAGGGATGCTCTGATCACAGCTGAGGCTGCTTGCACCGGATTCAAGGATCCGTACACAGGCAAACTCCTATCGGTTGGACAGGCCTGCAAGAAAGGTCGACTTGACAAGGAGACGGCACTTCGGCTCCTCCAGGCTCAAGAAGCAGTAGGAGGTATCATTGACCCAGTTCTAAGCATATTCCTGCCTAAAGATGTTGCCTTAGATCGCAACTTGATTGATGAAGATCTGTACCGTGCACTCAACAAGAAGCCAACCTGCTACATTGACCCAGCAAATGAAGAGAAGATAAGCTACAGTGAACTGAGAAAGACCTGCACCACAGAACCTGCAACAGGCCTCCTGCTTCTTCGTGCAAAAGACAAGTCAACTACAGTCCAGGGCATCCGTGGCCAGGTCACCCTCTCTCAGCTTGTCAATTCCAACTTGATTAACCAGTCTGATGTGGAGAAAGTAAACCAAGGCCTGCTCACTACCAAAGATATCGAGAACAGGCTGAAGACCTACCTGGGTGGCTCCAGCTGCATTGCCGGCATTTATGATGAGTCCCTTGATAGAGTCTTGCCATTCTACCAGGCCTTAAAAGAAGGACTTCTCCGTCCAGGGACCACACTGGAGCTCCTGGAAGCTCAGGCTGCCTCTGGTTTCATGATTGATCCAGTTAACAATGTATGCATGACGGTGGAAGAGGCTTGGAAGAGAGGTCTAGTGGGAAAAGAATACAAAGACAAACTTCTGTCTGCAGAGAGGGGTGTCACTGGATACAAAGATCCCAATACAGGGAAGCTCATTTCACTGTTTCAGGCAATCGAGAAAGGCCTTATCGAAAAGGGTCACGGCATTCGGCTCCTGGAGGCCCAGATTGCCAGTGGTGGCATTATAGATCCTATAGAGAGCCACCGCATCGATGTGGAAGTCGCGTACAAGAGAGGCTACTTCGACCGGGAGATGAACGACATCCTGACGTACGAAGGAGATGACACAAAGGGCTTCTTTGACCCGAACACTCAGGAGAACCTGACATATCTGCAACTGAAGAAGAGATGCGTTACAGATCCTAAGACTGGTCTTATGCTTTTGCCTCTGCATGACAAGAAGAAGCCAAAACAGCAGGCGAGCCAGAAAAACACCCTCCGCAAGAGACGAGTGGTGATCGTAGACCCCGACACTGGCAAAGAGATGTCTGTACGAGAGGCTTACCACAGAGAGCTGATTGACTATGACACTTTCCTGGATCTTTCTGAGCAAGAGTGCGAGTGGGAGGAGATCACCATTACAGATACGGATGGCAACACCCGGCTAGTCATTGTTGACCGTAAAACAGGCAACCAGTATGACATTCAAGATTCCCTGAACAAGGGTGTTATTTCTAAAGCTTCCTTAGATCAATACCGTTCAGGATCGCTGACCCTCAACCAGTTTGCTAATCTTATTACTAGCAAATCCAGCAATCCTGAGCTTTCTATCTGCACCAGCGTTGCAGAAGATGTGTGCAGTAGCTCCACAGAGGTTGCACCGTCTTCCCCCACCGTCCGCAAACGTCTTGCTAGCGTCTCCATCACTCTCTCACCTCCTGCTGAAATACTGGATGACCAGAGCCCAGTAGCAGCCATCTTTGACACAGAAACTCTGGAGAAGATCACAATCTCTGAAGCACAGAGACGTGGACTAGTGGACTCCATCACCAGCCAACGTCTCCTGGAGGCCCAGGCCTGCACTGGAGGCATCATCAACCCTGCCACAGGCCAGAGGCTGTCTCTGCAGGATGCTGTACATCAGAGCGTCATCGATGAGGACATGGCGACCAAACTAAAACCTGCTCAGAAAGCGTACGTTGGCTTTGAAGACGTGAAGACCAAAAGGAAGATGGCTGCTGCAGAGGCTATAAAAGAGAAGTGGCTGCCGTATGAGGCCGGGCAGAGGTTCCTGGAGTTCCAGTATCTGACAGGAGGACTTATGGAACCAGAGGCCAGCAAGAGAGTCAGTATCGAGGAGGCCATTCGCAGAGGATGGTTGGATGGAAAAGGAGCCCAGAAGCTGCAGGACACAAGGAACTACGTGAAGAACCTCACCTGCCCCAAAACCAAGCTGAAAATCTCCTACAAAGAAGCGATGGATAACTGCATGGTGGAGGAAAACAATGGGATGAAGATGCTCCAGGCCTCTTCTATGTCCACAAAGGGTATCAGCAGCCCCTACAACGTCTCCTCCGGACCCGGCTCCCGCACCGGATCCCGCAGCGGCTCCAGAACCGGATCCAGGAGTGGATCACGAAGAGGCAGCGTAGATTACTCCTCCACCTACTCCTACAGCTACTCCGCCACCACATCCCGCGACTTCAGCTCCGGATCCTTCTCTTAACCTCCAGAGTACACTACTCACTAATACTCCCGTAAACACAGTTACTCTTTTACTTATAACTACAGTCCATACTCATATTCCATTTATCTCTAGGTGTTCAGTTTAATTAGGGTTAGGGATCATATATAACAGGAATGATGTGTCCTCATTTACAACTAATTAATATTCACATTTTCTTTGGGTTTCTATTAAGATTTTTTATGTCGAATTTGATCATTTTTTGTCTGTTTTGATTTATCAGTAGAGTTATTCATATCACAATAGAATTTCTAAACAAATAATATTATTAATTTGCTGTTAAAATAAGTTAAAATGATCAAATATTAAATATTTCCTAAATGTTTTATGTGTGGTAATTTGCTGAGTGTAGAAATATAATTTGAATGATGTAGAATTGCTAAAAAAAATGCTAATCTTCTGAATTCAGAGACAATTAGTAAATATTTTATATATTTGGATTTTTTTGAAAAATGGAAGTAGTTTGCTTTAAGAAAATAAAAAATAATTGATTTATTCTTAAAACATTCTGTTGCCTCTTATTTAATGTTGTCTAATTGTACTCACTGAGATATGTGTGTAATAGTGTATTTTAATATATTAATATACAATTTATGATTTCAGAATTGGATCAAAACATCAACACTATAAAAAAACACTTCACTGCTAGCAGAGAACATTATAAGAATTTCAGCTTTAAAAAGTTTTTTCTAAAATGTGCTTTTTCACTTTTTTTTTTTTAAGTTTGTTTAGAATGACTGTAAACTAATAAGAAGTAAAGTAAGAGCTTTAAGTGAGTGAATCTATTATCTAGTACAAATATTAGTAGAATTTACGTATCTGAATTTTTAATTGTGGAAAATAAACTGCAGTTGCTGTTAAATTTTAACTTTTATTGAAGTTCATTCGTCTTATAAATATAAAATTTATAAAGCACAACATTAAAAAAGCACTAGAAGGTTAAATCTGGGCTGTTTATGAACAAATCAGAAAAATCACGTCACCAACATGAGCTTCTGACCGTTAAGAACCTTTAAATAAAGATCTAATAACAAAATGTTTGTGAACAAGTATCAATCACAAGTGTATAAAATATAGAGGAAACATATAAGACCCTCTTTTTTGTATTCTATTATTATTAAGTGATATTAAAAAGTTGTATCTGTGTTTCAGGTACAGAATGGAGGAGTAGGTTACAGGGGAGTTGTTGTAAAGTTCTGTTTATGGTGTTTGGGATTTACTGAGTTCCAGAAAAAAAGTATATATGTATATATAGACATTTATTTATATATGTATATATATATATATAAAATTTCTTTTTTCATTTTGTCACCTTTCTAAAATTGACTTTGTACCCTAAATCCTCTCCTCCTGATTCTGAGCACCTGTGGTAAAATCTCCTCCACCCTCAGCTGATCAGATCATTTGATTTAGAATAATGATTTTTTAACAGAGTAATTTAATTTATTAGCGAATTTATAAGTGATTTAGGTAATATAATATTTAGGTATAATATAAAGTTTATTTCTTATTAATAAAGACCATAGGCTATAAATATTACAGAGTTCTTTACTCTTTTTATTGAGTTTTATTGAGAATTTTTATCAGTTATTTAGCAAATACGTTTTTGTCATATCTACATATATCCACAGGAACTGTTATTGTATAAATGGAAACAGCTCTCTTCATATTGGGAAATATACTATATATATACAGCTCTGAAAAAAAAATGAAGGTCGCACTTCAGTTTCTGAATCAGATTCTCTGATGTTGCTATTTATAGGTTTATGTTTGAGTAAAATGAACATTGTTGTTTTATTCTATAAACTACAGACAACATTTCTCCCAAATTCCAAATAAAAATATTCTCATTTAGAGCATTTATTTACAGAAAATGAGAAATGACTGAAATAACAAAAAAGATGCAGAGCTTTCAGACCTCAAATAATACAAAGAAAACAAGTTCATATTCATAAAGTTTTAAGAGTTCAGAAATAATCAATATTTGGTGGAATAACCCTGGTTTTTAATCACAGTTTTGTTTTCATGCATCTTGGCATCATGTTCTCCTCCACCAGTCTTACACACTGCTTTTGGATAACTTTATGCTGCTTTACTCCTGGTGTAAAAATTCAAGCAGTTCAGTTTGGTGGTTTGATGGTTTGTGATCATCCATCTTCCTCTTGATTATATTCCAGAGGTTTTTAATTTGATAAAATCAAAGAAACTCATCATTTTTAAATGCTCTCTTATGATTTTCCACATTTGTATACTTCATTATATTTCAGTGTGGAGACTCTCTATGAAACAATACTACAGTATTTTATTATATAGTTCCTCACAGTTTATCAAACAGCATTACTGCCCACCATGATCCCGACCCCCTGACCACACCTCCAGCAGCCTAAACCCATAAACCTCTCAGAACATGATCTTTAGTGGAGTTGCGAGGTTCTTGCTCTGAAGCGTCTGGCTGTGTTTGGACTCGGGCGGGTTCGGGGGTTAATTGAGGTCTCTGGATGTAAATGAGATAAGCATCGTTTCTAAAGCGGGAAGATCTCCGGGTTCAGAGAGGACACGCCCCCCAAAAAAACATCTCCACGCCCCCCCTGCACATCTCCACGCCCCCCCCAAAAAACATCTCCACGCCCCCCTCCCCCCAAAAAACATCTCCACAGGCTTTGATAAAGTTAAGAGCAGAAGACCCAGAGTCCTCTCAGATCTGCTCATGGAGAAAATGATAATCCCTGATACTAATGACCTCCTTTCTTCCCCATCTTTCTCTCTCAGATGGAGACGGTGGAGATATCTCAGACCTAAAGACTAATCCCCAGACCTAAAGATCCACTTGATTTACTGCTTTAAACGTCCTTTTGATCAACATTCCATTATCTGCTCCAATCATCTTCCATTGTCTCTTCAGAGAGAGACTCAATTTAGAGAACAATCAAAATGACCAAACCAGAGCTTCTCAATCTCCGTCCACCATCTGCTCCTCCAGAGCCTTCAGTCCGACACAGAGATATCAGAAAATATCCATATCTCAAGATTTAGATTTGTATTACTCAGTTATCATTTTTAAAATCACAGTATTGATTCGAAATTATTAGTTTAGATATAATGTTTAGGGGGGAGAAATTATTCATTTGGTTTTGCATTGAAATCCACCCACTAAGGTGCATTGTTGATGTCCCAGTGTTCTGATTGGATAAAAAGATAAAAAAACTTTTATTTAGATATTATGGGTATGAACAGAAAATCATTTTAATAGGATGAAAGAGACCAAATCATGAGTTATTGAAACCCTGTATTGCGATATGTTTTGTATTGCCAAGTTCTGCCAATTAAATGCCATATATTACAATATATGCGATATATTTGTTAAATATTTAGTAGAAGTCAAACATTAAAAGCTGTTGGCTCCATGTCTAATTCCATGTTTGAGCTATAGAGGGGTGTAAACTCTCCGTATTGATCTGTAGAGCAGTGGAACTGTGTTTGATCATTATACAACAATCTGCATCCAACTCCTTCTAACATTATCAATAAAAAATCATCTTGGTTTTAAATGCAATCAAATCATCACTGCAATAATCAATAAGAATATAAAAACACCAAAGTCTAGTAGAAAGTCTTCTCCAGACAGTAGAGACAGTTACTCCAACAAAAGTAGGATAAACTCTTTTAATACCATTAATTTCAGGAGGAACGTTGATTTAGTTTGAGTTACAATACATTTGTTTATACGTTTGTTTTTTTGGTTATAGTGTATGTATATATTTAGATTTAGGTCTTTAGAGATGTAAACGCTGCCGCTCAGGCTGCCAAACGCTCCTACTTTCATTCAGCACCAGATACGGTTCAGCATTTCATCCAGTGCCAAAATCTCCCACCTCAGTTCACCAGAACCAGCGTCTCCAGCCCCGTAACTAACAGCGTTAATCACTACAGCTTTTTACAGCTCAAAAGAGTCTATTATTAAACAGATCTGCCTTTAAATAAAGCGCTTCTTCTTTATTCAGCCAATCAGAAAACTGCACAGGGTTCTTCTTTTAAAACATGGTACTGTAACAGTAAATATATCCTCCAGGTTCTACAGATAAATACATTCACTTTTAGATAGTTTATCTATATTGCACACTTACTGTTAAATCTGTGGAAGCTATCTGATCCTGGTGCAGTGTGTACGGTTCTGTGTTTGGGTTTGTAAATTAAAGCGTAATTATTAACTTTTCCATCAGTGTATCCTAATAAAGCGCACTGTAGCTGGACTGTAGCAAGTCACTAACAAACCAGTGATAATAAGCCCCTCCCCTAAACTAGTGCAGAAAAGGTTCTGAATCATTTATTCATGGTGAGAGTGAGGTGAGAGGAGTGTGAGGTGAGAGGAGTGTGAGGTGAAAATAGTGTGAGGTAAGAGGAGTGTGAGGTGAGAGGAGTGTGAGGTAAGAGGAGTGTGAGGTGAGAGGAGTGAGGTGAGAGGAGTGTGAGGTAAGAGGAGTGTGAGGTGAGAGGAGTGTGAGGTGAGAGGAGTGTGAGGTAAGAGGAGTGTGAGGTGAGAGGAGTGTGAGGTGAGAGGAGTGTGAGGTAAGAGGAGTGAGGTGAGAGGAGTGTGAGGTAAGAGGAGTGTGAGGTGAGAGGAGTGTGAGGTGAGGTGAGTGTGAGGTAAGAGGAGTGTGAGGTGAGAGGAGTGTGAGGTAAGAGGAGTGTGAGGTGAGAGGAGTGTGAGGTGAGAGGAGTGTGAGGTGAGAGGAGTGTGAGGTGAGAGGAGTGTGAGGTAAGAGGAGTGTGAGGTGAGAGGAGTGTGAGGTAAGAGGAGTGTGAGGTGAGAGGAGAGTGAGGTGAGAGGAGTGTGAGGTGAGAGGAGTGTGAGGTAAGAGGAGTGTGAGGTGAGTGTGAGGTAAGAGGAGTGTGAGGTGAGAGGAGTGTGAGGTAAGAGGAGTGTGAGGTGAGTGTGAGGTAAGAGGAGTGTGAGGTGAGAGGAGTGTGAGGTGAGGTGAGTGTGAGGTAAGAGGAGTGTGAGGTGAGAGGAGTGTGAGGTAAGAGGAGTGTGAGGTGAGAGGAGTGTGAGGTGAGAGGAGTGTGAGGTAAGAGGAGTGTGAGGTGAGTGTGAGGTGAGAGGAGTGTGAGGTGAGAGGAGTGTGAGGTGAGAGGAGTGTGAGGTAAGAGGAGTGTGAGGTGAGAGGAGTGTGAGGGGGATGAAGAGGGTTCAGACAGGGTTTGGTGGAGGATCAGGAGCTCGGGGTGGGGGAGGGGGCGGTGCTACTCTAATGCTCAGTTACCCTCTTTTATCTTCACCACCATTCAGAGATAATGGAGAGACCTAATCCAATCACACACACTAAAACACACACTAACAAACACTAAAACACACATATATATATTGATGTAAAACATAATTGTCTGATTATATTTACAATAAATTAATCTGAATCCATATACAGCTCTGGAAAAAAATGAGAGCGCTTCAGTTTCTGAATCAGTTTCTCTGGTTTTGCTATTTATAGGTTTATATTTGAGTAAAATGAACATTGTTGTTTTATTCTATAAACTACAGACAACATTTCTCCCAAATTACAAATAAAAATATTCTCATTTAGAGCATTTATTTACAGAAAATGAGAAATGACTGAAATAACAAAAAAGATGCAGAACTTTCAGACCTCAAATAATGCAAAGAAAACAATTTCATATTTATAAAGTTTTAAGAGTTCAGAAATAATCAATATTTGGTGGAATAATCCTGGTTTTAATCACAGTTTTAATTTCATGCATCTTGGCATCATGTTCTCCTCCACCAGTCTTACACACTGCTTTTGGATAACTTTATGCTGCTTTACTCCTGGTGTAAAAATTCAAGCAGTTCAGTTTGGTGGTTTGATGGTTTGTGATCATCCATCTTCCTCTTGATTATATTCCAGAGGTTTTTAATTTGATAAAATCAAAGAAACTCATCATTTTTAAGTGTCTCTTATTTTTTACAGAGTGTATACATATATAAAACAAATTAACATATTGCTAAAATAATTAATAACTTTTTTTCAAGTTGTTCAGAAAACAACTTTCTAGCTTTATGGACTTTGTGGACTATTTCACTGACTAAAAACTCAATTAAACTCAATAAGAATGAAGAACTCTGTAGTAGTTATAGCCTATAGTCTTGATTAATAAAAAGAACACTGAATGGTGAAGATTAGTTCAGTGCAGGAGTTTAGGAGTCTAGGAAAGTTATTAAAATAACCTAAATCACATTTTATTTTGATCAGGAATAATAAATTAGATTAATCACACTCTGGACATAGGCTGTTATCCTAAAGGGGTACAATCAAATGATCTGATCAACTGCTATGTTGTTGCTATGTTGTTGCTAGGTGGCTGCTATGCTATGGTGTCCATTGTGGTTGAAATGTTGTTGCTATAAGATTGGCAGTTTGTTGCCAAGGTGTTGCTATGGTATCCAAGGTGGTTGTTATGGTGTTGCTAAGGTGCTGGGTGGTTCCTAGGTTGATGTTATGGTGTCTGTGGTGGTTACTGTGGTGTTAAAACTAACGCCAGTCCAAAAGGGCCTTAAAAGATGCGAGGTTTGTGCTTGAAGATTTCAGTATAAATTATTTGATCAGAAGCTTAAACAGGATTTTCAGAGAGGAACAGAGTAAATAAAAGAGAAAGAGATTTATAAAATTATTCTTTATTTACTTTCTGTACATTTCTACTCTCAGTTAGTGAAGCATAAAAAAAGTTTAGGCACATATTTAGTGCAAAATGTTTACGGTTTTAGATCCGTGCAGAAATTACATCCTGCTGATCCTCAAACACCCTGTAACCCGGTAACACTTCTTCAGTACGATCTGTTTTTTTTATGTTTTTGTACAGTATTTTAATCTGATAACAGTAAAATACCACCCTGTTACAGATCTATAAAGATCTTTTAGGTTCTATAGTAGTACACAGTTCATGGTTCTTCTTGAATTCTAGGAGTAAATAGAGGGATTACATTTACAACTGTGAGAACAACATAAAAAAACAACCTGAATTCTTACATTTTGGAAGAATTGAAACCAAACTGAGGCCTGAAAACAAGACCAAGTCCTGAATACGCGACATTTTTTTGACTTGTGTTTTAAAACAACGGTAATTCAGTGTATCCACACTTTTGTATTGTTTTATAAAAATATTTTATAGAAAAATACATTTTAAACCACTTCCTAAAAGACAAAAATATAACTATGTAATAATTCACGCCCCTGTGGTTGAGTTCTCTCGGTTCTGTACAGAACTCTTCTTTTATAATATTCATAATAAAAGTCTTTTTTCAGGATTCTGAAAGTCTCTGATCTGACCCAGGTTCCTCCGCAGGTTCCTCAGTTCCTCAGTGGAGGTTCTAGGTTAGCGTTAGTGTCTCTGGTTTCACCACGGCCTCCACACGCCGGT
Organism: Astyanax mexicanus; assembly: GCF_023375975.1. Taxonomy (NCBI): domain Eukaryota; kingdom Metazoa; phylum Chordata; class Actinopteri; order Characiformes; family Acestrorhamphidae; genus Astyanax; species Astyanax mexicanus. The sequence continues at coordinate 224,100 of NC_064415.1, forward strand.
TCCGGAAGGTTCTGGTATCGTTGGGCCGGTTAATGTGGATGGGCGTCCGCGATCTACGGGTCGGAAGTTTCCGCTGCACAGTGACGACGTTCCCGGCGCCGAGAAGAACGGTCGTGTTTTTGGAGGGGCGTCGCCCAGCTGTGAGATATGCAGTACGTGTTGTGGGGGCGGAGTCATTGTCACACACCTGGCCAGGTGCGCTAGCAGGTGAGTCCGGAGCTCACGACTCACTCCTTCACAGGTGGACATAAAGCGAGTGACCTCGGTCATGCAGGCGCTGAACCCGGCACTGTACCTGCCCAACGCTCGCTGCTGCACGGAGAGGGACACTGTGGGCGGAGACAGAGAGGACAGGTAAGAAACAACACACAGGTAAAATACAGTAAAAACACACAAAATATATTAATACAGGTACAAATAGACAGTAAAATACACTTAATTGGGAACACAGATGAGAAAATAAACAGGACAAAAAACGTGTAAAACACAGTTGAAGAACAAACACAGGTTGGAAAAGTAAAGGTAAACTGCAGGTGAATATATAGGTAAAAAACGCAAGAAAAGATAAAATACAGATATAATAACACATACAGGTAAAACGCAGGTAGAAAAACAGGTAAAACGTAAGAAAGAAATAGAATTTGTGTATGAAATTCTAAATAAAGCACAGGTAAGAAATATGTACAGGTGAGTTACTGCAGCAGTAAAGGTTATGAATTCGGTTTATGTTTGATCTTCTTTTATTCTGCAGGTTTGTGACTGAGATGCTCGCGCCGATTTTGTGTTTTAACTCACCTGCCGCCTGCGCGCGCTGCACGCTCCTCAGGTGAGTCACGGTCATCTCCAGAATCTCCGCCTTCTCCAGTTTAGAGTGGCGCGAGACCTTCAAACACAACAGGTACCTGATTACACTCACACCTCTAATAATAAACAGCAGCCTCATCAATCAATCAACCAATCAATACTAGTCTCACTTACGTCCGCGTGCAGCGCGTGTAGGATCAGCGCCTTCAGCTGCACGAGGCTGCGGTTGATGCGCGCGCGCCGCCGCTTCTCCATGATTGGTTTAGAGGGCTGTCAATAAACAACAAGCGATTAGAGATCGATCACTCAAACAGGTAATCAATTATCAGCTGATTAATGATCGATAAGTGTGAGATGACTCTACCTTCCTGTGCTCGGAGCTCGCTGTCTTTGATGTGGCGCATGCGCTGATCCGTTGGGGCGCGTGCCCGGGCATCCTGCAGCTGCTGGAGAATCTGAATCTCCGCCGCGCGCTCCTCACTCCCGAGATTTAACCCGCGAGCCAAGCGCCCGGGATCACGCCCACCCCAGCATGTGCACCAATCAGCGCGCAGGAGCAGAGCGCACACGCCGCTGGTTGGTTGGTATTCACAGGCAGCGTTAAGTAAAGACCACGCCCCTTCTACGCAGGCGTGTAGACGTGCTTTTCAGCTAATCAGATTAGTACCAGATACTAAAACAGATCTGAGCATCAAATTCAGGTTCTACAAACTGAGTTTTTTAGTTTTTTAGTTTGAGGTTCAGTAATTTAAGGTTCTGTAGTTTAAGGTTCTGTAGTTTGAGGTTCTGTGATTTGTGTTTTTTAGTTTGAGGTTCAGTAATTTAAGGTTCTGTAATTTGAAGTTCTCTAGTTTGAGGTTCTGTAATTTGTGTTTTTTAGTTTGAGATTCTGTAGTTTGAGGTTCTGTAATTTAAGGTTCTGTAGTTTGAGGTTCAGTAATTTGAAGTTCTCTAGTTTGAGGTTCTGTAATTTTAAGTTCTGTAGTTTGAGGTTCTGTAATTTGAGGTTCTGTAATTTGTGTTTTTTAGTTTGAGATTCTGTAGTTTGAGGTTCTGTAATTTAAGGTTCTGTAGTTTGGGGTTTTTAGTTTGGGGTTCTGTAGTTTGAGGTTCAGTAATTTGAAGTTCTCTAGTTTGAGGTTCTGTAATTTGTGTTTTTTAGTTTGAGATTCTGTAGTTTGAGGTTCTGTAATTTAAGGTTCTGTAGTTTGGGGTTTTTAGTTTGGGGTTCTGTAGTTTGAGGTTCTCTAAACTGTATCTGTGTAGTCTTCAGATTCTGTTGTTTGTGGTTCTTTGTGGTTCTGTAGTTTGAGGTTCTGCATGTTGAGGATGTTTTGTCTGGAGTTACAATATGTGGTTCCATAGTTTTAGATCCCGTAGTTTTGCATACTATTGTTTTATATACTAATATTTTACAGTTATTGAGACTATAGACTCTTTTATAGTTTGAGGTTCTTCATAATTAAGTTATATAGATTTATAGTTTTTGGTTCTATCAATAAATATTGTATATTTCTAGCAGTTAGGATTTATATAGTTTGAGGTTGAGTGTGAGGTTCTCTTGTTGTGGGTTCTGTAGTGTAAGAAACTGTAGTTTGGGTAGTTTAAGCTTCAGTAGTTTTGTACTGAAAGTTTTTATAGTCCAGAGAGAATTTAGTTTCTCAAGGACTGCAGTTGAAGGTTCTACTTTTTTCTGTTCTATGGTTTAAGAGCCTGTAGTTTGGGTTATTTAAGACTGAAGCTTAATGTGGTTCTGTTTATCTAACAACACCAGAAAACGGTTAAATTGGTGAGTTTATTATATTCAATCACCAGTTTTACTACAGAACCGGTAAGGAACCTGTGATTAATTCAGCAGAAGCTACAGGTGATGTGCTTAAACCCCTGAAATCACGCTGAGATCCGATTTGAGCGTCCAGACTGAGATACAAAAGTGTTTTTTAAAAATCAGGTTTCACACTATGAAACATCAATCCGGATCTAATCTTGACAGACCCACAGTCAGATTCCAGCTGGCAGTCTCATCATATCCTGCTTGGTTTATTGATCATAAATCCAGTTCTGGTTCAGGAGGGGATCTGACAGAAGTGTGACGATTTCATTACTGCAGTGTTTTCTGGTTCTTCAGTCTGAGGAGAACGTCTCCCGGCTCCCAGTAGGACGAGACAATATGTCCATTCTTCCTCCCGCTGCTTTCCCAGGTCCGGACGGGGTCGGGGTTCGGAGAGCAGCTCTGAGGTGAAGTTCTTTACACCACCATCCGACCTCTGCCCCACCAAAACAAACCACACCCCCAAAACATCAACAGGGGGCAGAGGGGGCAGGAGACACCCCGAGACCCTCAATAACACCCTTCATCTCCACTCAGGAAAAGTTCTGCAAAAAATCACCTCAAACACACTCCCAATCTGAGCCAGTTCACCCTCCTCCTCACCAGGACTCACCACTGTAATTATCACGGACACCAGGACTCACCACTGTAATCATCACGGACACCAGGACTCACCACTGTAATCATCACAGACACCAGAACTCACCACTGTAATAATCACCAACACCATTTATTTATTAAGGAAAATGATCAAGTAGGGTTAGAGTCAGAACTATTGAGGTATTTCTTCTTCTTCAATACTCCATTTATGGTGTACAGTGTTTCAGTTCCACTGGCTGCAGAACATCTCCAGATCATGATGCTCCCACCACCATGTTTAACAGCTGGTACAGTGTTCTTGTGGTTAAATGCCATTACTTGTCTAAACATCTCTGTGCAGTAAACCAGGCAGGGGTGTAGGAGTGAGTATTGTTTAGTATGAAGCAAAGTTCACCCTATCCTATAAAATATAGCTAGCTAATTGACTTCACTGTAGGAAATGCAACAACTAATAGAGTAAAGTTGTGAAGTAACACCTTTTCCTGTAATGGCTTTATTTATTTTATTAATACCACATATATATATATATATATACCACTCGGTCAGACCTGATTTCCATGTTGAAGGTCAGTGGAATGTCAGCTGGGTGGGTGAACTCACTTCCTCACAGCTCTTGGCTTTTGACGTCTCACTCAGATTTCTCCTGAGCTTCAGGATTTTCACACAGGACCGGGACGGGTCCCGCTTCCCCCAGACTGACCCCTGTGCTCCACCCATTGTCCCCCGGCAAGGGCCCTTAAAGAGAAGAGGAAGAGGCGTGGCCGGCGCTGACGAGCAGTTCCGATCTCCATTGTCAGATTTAGATTGATGAGGTGAAATTCGCCCCTCAATCCACCGAGAACATCTACAGAACATACAGCCCGAGTTCACATCCCGGACCCGGAGGTTAAGGCCAGAGCGGAGGTCCGGGTCACTCTCTGCTCTGAGATCCACTGACGTTCTAAACACCGTGTAATACTGAGGAACTCCCTGCTGACACCTACTCGCTCCCATCAACCACCCCGTCACCGCCATCAACCACCCCGTCACCCCCATCAACCACCCCGTCACCCCCATCAACCACCCCTCTCCCCCATCAACCACCCAGTCACCCCCATCAACCACCCCTCTCCCCCATCAACCACCGCCTCACAGTGATGCTGTTAAATATATATCCCACTTTGAGGAAATCTTAGAGCATAAACTGTGGTGTTTATACTCTAAAGGTGCTCTGTGAAACCTTAAAAAAGGTTATATAAAGAAAAAAGTATATTTAAGCTTTGTTGAAGGTTCCTCAAAGCAATTTAAGTTATTCCTCCACAGTTTCAAGTTTAACAAACCCTAAAAGTTCCTTAAGAAAGATGATCCGTGCAGAGACTCCAGAGAATCCAGTACTTTTACTGTTTTACTTAAAGAGTAAAAAGCTTGAGTTGATTCTTCTACAGAAGTACTTTATTCAACTCCAGTATCTATACGTCTACCTACAGAGTAATGAACGAAGATACTTCATCACCTTTAAATATGTGATTAGCTCTTCCCCTTCCGTTTCGCATTGCATTGTGGAAAAATAGTGTCCATTGTAACCCACATTCAGACACTGATCGGTTCTCAGTATGTATAGTAGATGTTTAAGTATACTAGGGACATGTCTACGATTGCAGTTCTCTACTCGGCTAATATAAGTCATGTGAGGTTAAGGGGCTGTGAACCACGAAACCTGCCACAACATACAGCTCTGAAAAAATAAGAAACCACCTGAAATGATGAGTTTCTTTGATTTTACCAAATGTAAAACCTCTGGAATATAATCAAGAGGAAGATGGATGATCACAAACCATCAAACCACCAAACTGAACTGCTTGAATTTTTACACCAGGAGTAAAGCAGCATAAAGTTATCCAAAAGCAGTGTGTAAGACTGGTGGAGGAGAACATGATGCCAAGATGCATGAAAAAAAATGTGATTAAAAACCAGGATTATTCCACCAAATATTGATTATTTCTGAACTATATGATGAATATGATGCAGAGAAAACTTTTTTGTTATTTCAGTCATTTCTCATTTTCTGTAAATAAATGCTCTAAATGAGAATATTTTTATTTGTAATTTGGGAGAAATGTTGTCTGTAGTTTATAGAATAAAACAACAATGTTCATTTTACTCAAACATAAACCTATAAATAGTAAAATCAGAGAAACTGATTCAGAAACTGAAGTGATCTCTTTATTTTTACAGAGCTGTAACTCTTCAGCTGAATGCACTGGAAGTTTGTTGGGTTTGTTTGGGGAGTCGGACCGGACTCTAATCCGGCTCGCTCATGGGGACAGTGACCTCTGACCCGGCACAAGACACTCAGCGGGTTAATCCGGTCTTGTGTGGCTGCAGGAGATCCAACAACCCGATAACTCCATTCAGCTCTACTGGGCTTTATTTATTAACTGCAGCTTAATAAAGCCAGGCTTTGTGTTCAGCTGAAGATAAACGTGGTGTTTGCAAACATCCTCATCATCCAGATCCTCCAGAACAACAGGAGATCTGAACACCCTGCAGAGATGCTGCAGCAGCTTCATCTTAATCTGTGCTGAGAAACATAAGATATTTAATATTCTATAATATAAAGTGGTGCTTGAAGGTTGTGAACCCTTAAGAATTTTCTATATTTCTGTAAAACTATGATCAGACTTTCAGACAAGTCCTAAAAGTAGATAAGGAGATCCCAGTTAAACAAACAAGATAAATGTATTACTTTTATTTTTTACATGTATTTATTGAGGGAAATTATGCAATAATACATATTTATGAGGGTAAAAGTACGTAAACCCCTGTTTTCAGTATCTGGTGTGATTTTTCCCTGCTGTACAGTAATAACTGATCTAAACATTTCTGGTAACTATTGATCAGTTCTGCTCTCTGGCCTGGAGGAACTTTAGCTCATTCCTCTGTACAGAACAGCTTTAACTCTGGGATGTTGGTGGTTAACGGGGTGTCCTCACATTAACTGATCACTTCAGCTCCGCCCACAACATTTCCATTGGATTAAGATTAGAATTTCGACTTAATCCCATTCCAAAACATTTACTTTATTCTTTCGTAGGATGACTTGTGTGCTCAGGGTCATTGTCCTACTGCATGATACACCTATTCTCAAATATATTAAGAGGCAAGAAATTTAAGTACCGTATTTTTCGGACTATAAGGCGCACCGTATTATAAGACGCACTATCAAAGAACGCCTATTTTCTGCTATTTTTCCATACATAGGGCGCATCGCATTATAAGGCGCGTTAAGTGACACTAGAAAGGGTGCCTATATCAAAGTGAACAGGGGTGGCGCCATGTTTCCCTTCCCCCACCGGGGGTGGTCGCTTGCCGGTGGAGCGTCTCAGTATATATAAATCTAGCTCTCTCAAAGTCAAACGAGTGCTGGATATTAATCTACACAGATTCCTCTCCTGAAAACTGTTTATTTGGGTGAGTAACGTGCTTCAGTTTATTTACAGTAAGCTTAGATTTCCAGATGTCCACTAAGGCTTGCTGCACCAGCGTTAGCATAGCTATCCGCTAGCACGCTAGCTAGTCACCTAAACTAGTAAAGTTAACCCAAACTTAAACGACAGCGTTACACTGAGTAATCCTGCGTGTTCTGGTAAGACAGTGAGATATTAGCTAGCGATTCGTCCCCCGTAGCTTGTTTTAACACTGTAAACAAGCAGATTACAGGCTGATAAAACTCACCTCTGAGAGAGTTAGCGCTTAGCATCTAGCTAATGCTAGCCAGGCAAAGCAGCACAGACTTACAGGCCGATAACTCACCTCTGAACGGTGAACGCTTAGCGATTAGCATCTAACTCTAATAATACTGCTCCAGCAGTATTAAAAGTGCTAAATTTAGAAAATACTGATCTCTGAACAGTGAAAAAGCTAGCTAGCTAAGCGGTTAGCATCTAGCTAATGCTATTGCTGCTCTGCACGGAGTGTGTGTTTATTGCTCCTTACACCTGACGGGTAAAATTTAGATAATACTGATCTCTGAACAGTGAATAAGCTAGCTAGCTTAGCGGTTAGCATCTAGCTAATGCTATTGCTGCTCAGCCTCGGAGCTGCACGGCTCTGGACTCTGTATAGCACTGAAACTCTGTATAACACTGCACGGAGTGTGTGTTTACTGCTCCTTACAACCTGACGAGTAAAATTTAGATAATACTGATCTCAGTGAATAAGCTAGCTAGCTTAGCGGTTAGCATCTAGCTAATGCTATTGCTGCTCAGCCTCGGAGCTGCACGGCTCTGGACTCTGTATAGCACTGAAACTCTCTATAACGCTGCACGGAGTGTGTGTTTACTGCTCCTTACAACCTGACGAGTAAAATCCATACAAAAGGCGCACCGTATTATAAGACGCACTGTCAATTTTTGTGAAAATTAAAAGTTTTTAAGTGCGCCTTATAGTCCGAAAAATACGGTAATAAACTCTTGATGAGTTCAGCACAGCTGTTAACTGAAAGCTTGAATTTCAGGAGACTCTACCTCATAAAACTGACTGAGAAAATCCAGCAGAGATGTGTAAAACCATCTAAACAAAAGGAGCTATGTTGAAGAATGTAAAATATAAAAAATATTCTGGTTTGTTTAACACTTTTTGTTTAGTAAATAATTCCATATGTTTTCTTTTATATAATAGATGAGCTTCTATATTTAATAGATGTTTCAGTGGTGGGTTCTCCACAGAGAGAGAGAACAGAAAGAGCTGCTGTTGTCAAGAAACGCTTGTCTGAGTGGAGGAGCTTCACGTTAACCCCCCCACCCCCCCAGATCACACTCAGACACAAATTTCCATACGGGCCTGCGGGTCCAGAGCCCGGCGCTGCCCGTGGGGTTATTGAGGAGCCCCCGGATCTTTTGTCTGGTCTGGAGCTCCAACACTGGCAGCCTGTGTGATCCACACGTGGAGCGACAGCGCTGACACGCCAGCCCACTGAGCGCGCTCAGTCCGTCCCCCAGCTGATGGAGCAGAATAGATTTACCTACCTCAGAGCCTTTCAGCAGGGCTTTTGTTTTAGCCTGGATGAAGGAGGTCCTGAAAGGGGCCAGAACGAGGCTGAGCCCAAAATATGGTGGATTTTTAAAGACTTCCATTAAAGAGAAAAGACTGGAACTCATGAGAACCGAAAGCCTGAGAAAACTCTGAATGAGCTGCAGAGGAACACTGTCCTCCTCATCCTCCAATGTTCACTGTATTCAGAGTGTTTTAATGTAGATAATCTTTATAAATCGGAATATACTAATGATATTATTATAGATGGTAATGTAACAGAGTTTATTGCATCAAACTGTATTAAACCATTGAAATTAGTCTCTAGTTTAGACCCTGTTGGATTCTCTAATCTGGATGTAAAATAAGATTGAGACGGTTGGGTTTGGAGGTTCTACAGGTTCTGTATGGATCCTGCAGCACATTTACCCACAGATGTTGCTACAGCTGGGCCTGTAGATCCTGTAACTCTACACTCGTAGGTTGAAGCTGAAGCTGAGTCCCAGCTGCTCCATAAATGCTGGATTGGTGATAAATCTGGAGAGCGGGCAGGATGAGGAAGTGCTGTAATCTGGTGGAGACTGTGTTCCTGGGAAACCCTTGCTGTGTGTGGGTGAACATTATCCTGCTGAAAAATGCTGCTGCTATCAGCTGGAAGTTCTGCAGGAGAGAAAGCAGCAACACATGGTTCTGCAGGATGTTCTGCACAGATCACTGAGATCACTGTTAGTAATGTTCCTCCTATCACTACTAGTGGTGACCGACTGTCGCTGTATGAGATGGTGCTCCTCAGATCATCAATCAATTAATCACACCAGCAGTTTACACTGTGAACTCTTCAGTCCACTTCAAAGTTAGGATTGAAGATTCACCACAAGCCTCCAAACTCTGACCATCATCAGATCCCAAACAGAACCTGGATTTGCAGCTTATTACAAAACAGTTCCAGTCCAGCAGTGGTTGAATGTTGATGGTGGCTGGCTGATGGACAGGCTCTACATGGTGGGAAATTGGTGGAAACCACCATCCCGCTTCTCTCAGTCCAAAAATGCTCCCCCTCTCAAAGTCTCTAAACTGGGCACAGTGTCTCAAGTGTTTTGAGTGCATGGTAGAGACATGTCCAGTCAACTATCTCACCGTGAAATATCTGGGAGCTTTTTTTAGGACAGTGGAGAAAGCACTTTTACATCCTCTTGTGGTGTAAAGACCCAGTGTCTAATCAGTCCACACCTGAAAACGTTTACATACCTGCCTGAAGCAGAACTACTGAGTATTGCAGTGATTCAGGTCATCAAGAGCTTCATGGGTCTGTTGGAGGCAAAATAATTTTGAAGGATTCCACAGAAACCTACAGGAGCCCACAGATACCTGAAGAATCCCATAGCTGGTCACCCAGAGCTACAAGAGACTGTAAAAGTCAAAAGAATACTACAGGAATCCAATGAAACATACAGGAGCCTACATAAACCTATGGAAGCCCACAAAAACCAACAGGAGTCCACAAGAATCTACAGGAGCCCACAGAATCCTACAGGAGCCCACTGAAACCTACAGGAGCACTACTAGGGGTGAGCAACTATTGAATGAGATTCTCCCCATATCATCAATCATACTAGAAGTTTACAGTGTGAACTCTTCAGTCCAAGGCAAAGGCAGGATTGAAGATGACCATCATTAGATCCCAAACAGAACCTGGATTTGTCAACTATCTCACTATGAAATATCTGAGAACTTTTTAAAGGGTAGTGGAGGAAGCACTTTTACGACCTCTTGTGGTGTAAAGACCCAGTGTCTAATCAGTCTACACCTGAAATCAAGTACATACCTGCCCGAAGCAGAACTATATCCTGAGTACTGCAGCGATTCAGGTCATCAAGAACTTCATGGGTCTGTGGGAAGCAACAGATTTTTTAAAGGATTTCACAGAAACCTACAGGAGCCCACAGAAACCTATCTGAAATAAAGAGGCCTTGTTCTCAGAGCAGAGCTAAAAATGATGGAATTAACTAATCTCACAGACATAAAGCAGCCAGTCGTGAGCGAGAACATTTCGTTTTTGTCTTACAGTTCAAATGCCTTTAACAAATTCCTAAAAGCTTTGAGGAGAACCAAAACACAGTTCACATGTAAGTCTCGCCATTCCAACATGAAAGTGTCTCCTAACAAATCCGGAGCGGAGGAACCTGAATGGCCTACTTAGCATGTAGATGATATGCTGTTTTGGAGCATTGATGGATTTACCATGTGTATTTAAATGATAATCTGTAGGAGAAGGCAACTTTTTGTGGTGTTGGGATTCTTGTGCAGCAGCGTGTGAAGAAATTCTCCCAGGCTTTTTCAGAAAACAGAAATTGCTAAAAGCGCAATCATGGGCTAATCCAGGAACACGGTGCTGAGGCATGCTGGGTAACAGGCTTAGCGTGCCGTGATCTGTTCCACGCTTGTGTAGATTGAAATAGGCATTTCAGGATAATTTGAAATTAAAAATGCGTGACTAAATCTCCTCAAATAAGAGAACAAAAACCTCCAGCGAGATTCATTCAAAGCCACGGGTAAATAATGAATAATGAATGAACCTGATGAACTGATTTTACTGAACCTGACATCCAGATACAGTTCAGATCTGATTATAGAAACACCTACAGTCTGAGCCGTCTAAACCAACGACAGTCAAAATTTCTATATAATTAAAAAGATTATAGATTATAACGTTACAGAGTTACTCTGCCAGTGTAAATAAAGAGTATCAGTGTTTTTTTTTCATTACTGTAAGAGTTAAAGTTACTGTTAACTTTTGGTTTAATTTTTACTTTATCACCAATTACTGCACCCGTTTAGTTAGGTATACAGTAGCATCTGTATTTACATAAATATACAAAATGTTAAACAACATAGAGGAGAATACTTAAACTGACCGGTGTCTCATATTGAGCTGATCTCTGGCAGATTTGTAGTGTTGTGTTTGGTTGATATGAAACTGATTTGTTGCTAATGATCAGCTGATCTTTAGCTGATCTGTAGACAGTTTATCAACTGAACATTTATTTTGTAGTTGGTTTGTATTTGGTAGCTTATGTTGAGCAAAACTTTAGCTAATCTGTTGCTGATTGCTGGTTTAATCAATCCAGACTTTAGGTATTTGTCAGTGTAAAAGTTTAGGTGTGTTGGGATTAGCATTAGCATTATTTGTGCTTTGTGAACAGAGTTATCAGCTGTAGCTGTTCTATAGGATGGTGGTAAAGCTGTGAATCTGGGGTTCCTGGTGTAGAATTAGGATTCCTATTGTTCTGATTGTCTTTAGAAGCAAATCAGAAATATGGTGTGTAGAGCTTCTCTCAGAGTTATCCAGACGGGAATCACAACATTCCCAGAACATTCCGGAGGAACAGGTTTATTCCTCTCGATTACGTGATTTTTATTTACAAGAAAACCTGCCGATACATCAATTCATGACTCCTCTTTATCTAGTCATGAATATTCCTATAATCTGCCGTCGCCGTTCTCCAGGCTTCTATTCGCTGAGGCCCTTTCAGCCGCACCCCCGACCCTGCTATTCACCCCCCAAAACCCCCCCCCGCCCCCCTGCCATGGCCCTCCGGGACCCCGACTCACAGCGGCGCTAAATCCCATAATCGATGTGTAATTGAAGGCTGGAACAGTGCGAGCCTGAGCCGGATAATAGAGCTCTCACAGAGCAGAGAGAACGGAAATAAAATGCTGTCCTTTCATATTCTACAATTTTTTATAGAGTATGATTTTAATTTTTGATCATAAAATAATATCTGCATGAAATTCATTCATATTTATTATATATTATAATTTCTTTGAATTTCATTGAATTCCAATTCTGCTTCCTGCAATTTAAATGTAAATTCAAATTCATGAATAGAATTAGAATTTAAGGGTCCATCTCAAATCAGTTCTGAATTTTGTACAGCCATACCACCACGAGTCCTGTAATAATGCTATATATGCTGTATATTAATGATTTCTACATGTATTCAGCACATTTAAGTGAAAGTGTTCTGGTTTTGACTTTATTCTGTAAGTTAAACTACAGGTTGAGTTTAGGGACACTGATCTCTGATGATTTATTATCACAGAGTTTATTCTGAAGGTGTTGAGGAATGTGATTAAATTCTGCTGCTGCTGTTTCTCCTTTACTGATTAGATACAATTAGAATAAAATTGCACTCACTTTATATTTAGACAAATTCAGTAACTGAGCCAGGTTACCGAACATGTCTCACACAAAAATATAGGCTTTTGGCTCATGGCTTATTTAATTTCCATAATCACAGACTGTAAGACTGATACATTTCCTCTTATTCTACACTAATCAATCACTGATCAATAACCAAACACCAATCACCCACCAGTCCCCTCTATACCACTCAGACCACCAGATTCTAGTTTAGTCTGTAACACTAAATCCTACAAAACCCTGCGCAGAACTGCAGAACGGGTTAATTAGCAGTGAAATTGCCCCATCTAGTGATCTGGAGAAACTACAGCACAGATGAAGAGCCTAGATTTATGTTACTTAATGTTATTTGTCTGTGTTTTGATTTGTCTGAGTATGTTTCTTATTGTGTTGTGTTGTTGCTGCTGGACGCCTAAATTTCCTTCGGGATAAATAAAGTATCTATCTATCTATCTATCTATCTATCTATCTATCTATCTATCTATCTATCTATCTATCTATCTATCTGAGGCGTATTTTAGGTAATTGTTAAATTGACAATGTAGTTACACATGTATTAAAGAATAATAAAAACAACAAAAAAATAAAAATAAAGCAGCTTGTCCTGGTCATAAAATTGGGGTGTTTTAAAACTTTTTATGCATGACAGGAAATAAAAAGTGAAAATGTCAAGATCAAGATGGAAAATATGATTTCTGTATATTCTGACTATTCTGTATAGTCTTAAATCATAATTTTATCAATAAATAATTTTAAATACGATAAATAGGCAAAACTATAAAAACATAGTTTAAAGGCTATAAATTTAGGGAATATTAATAATCTAGACTTTACAGAGGATTATGAGGTCAGTGATGAGTAAATCGCAGTAGGAAGGAGAGTTTAGAGTGAATATGTTTTAAAAACCTTTTTGCAGTAAAATCAGATTAAATCAACATTAATAAATCAGATGTATTTGATCTGGCGCTCACCTGATCTGCAGTTGCAGTACCCTATTACAGCAGGTAGGTGGCAGCAGCGGACTAATTTTTACCATCCAAACTAAACTCAAAACCTCGGATCTCACAGTCTGAACTCTGGCGGTTTCAGACTGAGATTAGAGTTCGTTTAGACTGTAATCAGATTTTGAGTCTAAACTTTATAAAGTCGGATATTCGGAAGTGGTTTTAAAAGTGATTATAATTAGATTTGTGCAGATGTATCTCATATGAAATTGCTCATCATATGAAATTGTAATGTCAAGACATGCAAATCGAATCTGATCCCTTTCAAACAACTCTCAACAGATCTGATCTAAGAAACAGTCCGATTAAACTGAACAAAAGGAATGAAAATGGCCCAAATTTCTATCACAATAGTTTTTGTAATTTCAGTTAAAAATGATATAATTCCGATATTAATATGAACAGTATAAAAGCCACCATCATGGTGTAAATAATCACAGAGAGACAGAACTGGGCGATTTACACCATACACAATATTTATCTTAACATTTCTACACAGTCAAAATTACAAATTCAACAGGATTTTGTTCACACTATGTAATGAAATATAAACACTTTTTAAGCACTGTTTTGCTAGTATTAACCCACGCCCTGATGGAATAAGATAGAAAGAGGAGGGGGGCGAACTCAGTGGATATTTTGGGCTAGAGTTCAGGGCAGCTACGCAAGGACGCGAGAAGCTGAAGCCCCCCCCCGCGATGAGAGGTAAAGAAGAAGAAGAAAGAGAAAAAGGTGGGAGATGGGGTGGAGGCGGGTGCCAAGTTGTACCACACGCAGGAGGAGAGGAAGTGGGGGTTTAAATAGGGCTAGTGGGTGGAGTAATGGGCGTGGATTATCTCCCAAAATTTAGTTATGAATAACTCCACATGTTGTCGACACAATAAGAAAATATCTTTATATTACCCACTTTTACCCTGATAGCCCGGAAAGCTTTATTATAAAGAATGACAGGAATGTTCATCCAACAGCACATTAGGGAGCACCGCGGGAAACATTGCAGGAAATCAACAGCACTGACTTCCTGTTTTGGCGCTTTGCTCAGAATTAGGTTAAAATCAGATCCTGTGCCTTTACACAACAATCCCTACCAGAATCAATCAATAAAAAAATTAATAAATCAATTTATAAACAGAGCGGGTCAAGCAGTCCCGCAGAGTTTTGATTTTAGAACCTGGATTAAATATCGAAACAGAAGCAGAAAATATATAAACTTTAATTTAATCCCAGACAAAAGTCAGTCAGTATAAGAATCAATTGATCAATCAAACAGTCATTATTTAGTATTAATGAAACTTTTCAGGCAAATGTTATCTAGAAAATTCACAGTGCTTTACAAAATAAATAAAAACAACTTTAGATTTAAAGGCCACATTTTAACACTAAACGACTGAAGGTCAATAGTAAAATAATAAAATAAATAACAACAAATGGTATATAAAAATATAAAAATATTTTTCAAGTAAATAAATAATACAAATATTAGTCGGTTCTGAAACACAGATCACAGTTTTACCGTGTACAAATATGATTTATATCATACATTTTTGATGGTGTAAAGTACAGATTACTCAAGAAGGTTCCTCAAAACATCTTAATGGGTTTTAAATTGAATAACTTGTGAAAGTTCCTGAGTTAACCTCAGCGCTGGAGTTGCGCACCCTGCTGTAGTTAAGGGTTAATATGAGGATGAGCTCGAGGCGCTGTTCTCAGATCAGTTGATGTTTTTAACCGGTTCCTCCTCCTGGTTCCTCCTCGGTGGGCTGGACATCACTGAGCTTTAAACACGTCCAGGAGACTCGCTGCACACAGAACGGACCGGTTCGGACAGAGCAAATCGGTCACGATGCCGAGCGGAGCAGAACCGTGTGAGGAGAAGTACTCTAAGCGCTGCGTCTCCTGGGCTAAAGCCTACCGGGACCGGATCGGCGGGATCCTGCCGTCCAAGAGAAAGACCCTGAGCATCTCCACCGATGACCCGTCCTTCCCTGTGCTGTACCTGGGGAGCTCCACCACCCTGCAGGCAAAGGGCTCCGGCTGCACGGACGCGGCGGTCAGTAAGGTCTGGAGGAAGAGCGATATGGGTCGAACCGGATCCAGGATGCTGCTGACCGTCGGAGCTCAGGGCATCCGGATGGAGCACAGCGGCGAGAAGAGAACCGAGAGGAAACCGGATCACCTGTACCTCCTGCACCGGGTCACGCACTGCGCCACGGACCCCGCGCTGCCCCGGGTCCTGGCCTGGGTCTACCGGCACCAGGTGAAGAACAAAGCTGTGATGCTGCGCTGCCACGTAGCCCTGCTGCCCAAAGCGGACCAGGCCAGAACCGCGGAGAACCTGTTGAACCGGACCCTGCTGACCGCGCTGACCGAGTTCCAGAGGCTGAAGCGGCGGCAGGACGCCAAGCGGCAGCAGCTGCTCCAGGCGGGACCCGGGACCGTCCCGCTGCTGCCCATCAGGAAGCTCCTGAACGGACAGTGCTGCTACAAACCCCCGGCTCAGAACTCCGCCAGCCACAGGTGGGTACAACCACAAAACCGCAGAACCGCAAAGCCGCTAAATCACTAAACCGCAGAACCGCAAAGCCGCTAAATCTTTAAACCGCAAAACCACTTAATCGCAAAAGCGCTAAATCGCAGGGAATTAAACATTTACAGGCTTCAAATGATTGTTTTAGCTGAACCCCCCACCAGCACTACTTCTTTAAAAAGACGTTGGATAAACTCCAGAGCTGCTTAATTCTAGTTGACAGTTAAATTGACTTAAACTTTGTTTTAAGCATCTTAAAAGATGTTTGTGATTTCTTATATGCGCCTTTTAACCGCTTCAAAACAATTAATTAGTCTAACTTTAACCTTCAACCAAATTTATACACATATGCATACACTATTTACCCAAGTAGTTCTGAGGGGTGATACATTGTCTCAGAAATAAATACAATAAACCATATTATTGTCATTTTAAGCCCACACTGCAAAACATCTTTTGGCAACAACTACACACAATATTTTTAAACTGAGACATATTTACTTACATAATAAAATAATCAATCGCAATGTCTTAAAATAAGCGAAGCAAGACTAATATCAAGTAAAATAGACTGATTTTGACTGTCTTAAATTTAAACACAAGTTAAAATTGGTGCAATGAATACGTAAAGTAATTAATTTCCACTTTTGTCCGCAGTGGTCAGAAGCTCTGCTCCATCAGTGAGGATTCTCTGGGGGAGGAGGAAGAGGAGCGCAGCAGCTACCTGGATGAAGAATGTCTGGAAGATGAGGAAGATGAAGAGGAAATGTACCTGATTATCAACAACCTGCAGGAGCTGGACCTTCAAAACGAAATGACGTCCCTGTGTGGACAGAGCATGAGCAGCCAATCCAGCGGAGAGACCAGCGATGAGGATGCACTTTTACCGGCCTGTTAACACACCAGTACACTGAGATCATCACACCTGAACACTGAGATCATCACACCTGAACACTGAGATCATCTCACCTGAACACTGAGATCATCACACCTGTACAAACCAAGATTCACACCTGTACACTGAGATCATCACACCTGAACACTGAGATCATCACACCTGAACACTGAGATCATCACACCTGAACACTGAGATCATCACACCTGTACACTGAGATCATCACACCTGTAAAAACTGGTGAATCCACCTGTAAACAAATATGACCATACTTGTGCAAAGTGGCTGATACACCTGTATGTAAACACATCTGCAAAGACTGTATAACACACCTGCAGACAAAGGTGATCACCAGTGTGCACTAGTGTAGAACGGTGAATACACCTGTACAGATTTTGTAATGTAATTTGTTTTCTAAAGAGAGTTGTTTATTATTGTTTGTGTGTTTATATGTATATAAATGTTTATTAATTATATTTATAGTATATGAAGTGAAACTGTAATTAGTGAATATTTGCTGTGCAAATATATGAGGACTGTATGAGTCTGTATTAGATACAGTATCTGATCATTACCTGTCTGATCGATTACCTGTAGTTTATCAATAAACGCATTATGAGCAGATGATCTGCAGTCAGGAGGTTTCTGGACGTTTGTAAACTGAGCAGGAGAGACTGACGAGACTGCAGTCCTGCTTTACCAATAACAGGATATTACCTCACCACCACCACACCCCCACACCCCCCCCCCGGACCTGATTTCTGCTACACTCACAACGGCCACTTTATCAGAAACACCTACAGTTCATTATACTGCACTCACTGTGGCCACTTCTTTGAGGGGTTTCTGATAAAGTGTCCAGTCTGTGTATACACTGTGTGGGTGTGTATGCATGTTTTGCTAGCTTTGTGGGGACCAGTCATACATTGTCAGTTTTTTAGGACGTTTTGGCGACACTTTCAGTTATTATAATGTGAATGTACTTACAAGAATAGCAAATGTGTGTGTGTGTGTGTGTGTGTGTGTGTGTGTGTGTGTGTGCAGGTGCGGTTAGTGTCTGGACGGCTGAGTGTAAACAGGATGGCAGGAGAGGAGTGTGTTTACTGAAACGGAAACAACATCCTGACCCACAGTGTGCTGCTTCCTCTGTGTGTGTACAGTGTGTGCAGTGAGTGTGTACAGTGTGTGTGTGTGTTTGTGTGTGTGTACAGTGTGTATAGTGTGTGTGTTTGTGTGTGTGTACAGTGTGTGTGTGTGCAGAAAATGACACTGAGATTTTAGAGTAACACACTGTGGGTCGTGTGGGTTTTGTAAATCCCTGCTTCGTGTTTTAATTACATTTATTTATACTTTTATAGAGTAAAAATATTTTATTATTATGGTTTTAGTAAAAAAGCATTAAGGATTTTAATCTCTGCAGCTGAGGAGGAAGAGGAAGAAGAGGAGGATGAAGGTGAAGAGGAGGATGGAAAAGGAATGTTGTTATTCACATGCAAGGTCATCACTTCCTGTTTGTGTAGAGCCTTTGTTTTAACTTCCTGCCAACCAGTGCAGCTGGACTACACACACGATACACACACACTATACACACACACTATACACACACACACACACACACTATTCACTCTATACTCTCACACACACACAGACACCAGTTCAGAATAAACACAATTTGTTTATAATGGAATAATAAAATAGAACAGAGAAAACTCAGATTCAGAGTTCTAAACTTCCCCACTCTGCTCCCATTCTTCTTTATAAATCAGCTGAAGATCAGTCAGGTTGGATGGAGAGCGTTGGTCTGTGAACAGCAGTTTTCATGTCTCTCCACAGAAGATCAATGAGATTTAGGTCTTTAGGACTTTAACTGGATCAACACATGAATATTCTCTGATCTAAATCATTATAGCTCCACTGTAGCTCTGGCTGTATGTTTAGGGTCATCGTCAGTGATGGTATAGTTACTTTGAAAAAGTAATCCGATTACTGATTACTGATTACTCCTTTAAAAAGTAACTTAGTTACTTTATGGATTACTTGATTTTAAAAGTAACTAAGTTACTTTACAAGTTACTTTATTAGTTACTTTCAGCAGCTGCAGACACCACCTCCCGCCGCCTTAACATAAACATTATAACCAGTTTTACCAAAACTCCCTTTATTGGAAAATGCATTTTTAACAGCAACAATTTATCTCTATTAAGTTGAACTATTTCCTAAAAAAATTAGTTTTTTTTTTATAAAAATAAAAAAATTAACAAATATTTTTTTTATAAAAAAATAAAATATGGTCTTTCTTGATTTTACTAAACATAAATACTTGTTTTTATAAAAAATATATAGAGAGAGACAGGGGAGAAAGCGAGACGCGTGTGATTGGGGAAGAGCGGAGGGGGAATGGGTAAGGGAGCGGTGTGTGTGTGTGTGTGTGTGTGTGTGTGTGTGTGTGTGTGTGTGTGGAGGAGATGAGGTGGAGAGAGAGCGAGAGAGTAACGCACAGTGACTTAAATAAGTAACTTTAATCTGATTACTGGATTGGAAATAGTAACGCGTTAGATTACTTGTTACTGAAAAAAAGGGTCAGATTAGAGTAACGCGTTACTAAGAAACGCGTTACTGACATCACTGGTCATCGTCTTGCTGGAAGATCTCAAGTCTTTTACAGCCTCCAACAGCTTTTCTTCTTCCAGGATTGTTCTGTATTTATTTATCTCCATCCATCTTCCCTCCATCAACTCTGACCAGCTTCCTAAATCTGTCCCTGCTGAAGAAAAGCTTCTCCCCACAGCATGATGCTGCCTCCACCATGTTTCACAGTGGGGATGGAGGGTGTGTTCAGGGTGATGAGCAGTGTTACTTTTTTTCTCCATATAGCGTTTTATATTTAGAACAGGAAGTTCAACATTGGTCTGATCTGAGAACAGAATCTTCTTCCACATGTTTACTGTACAAACAGAACTTCTTATGTCTTTCTTTCAACAATGTTTTTCTTCCTCCACTCTTCCATAAAGATCAGATTTGTGGAGAGCAGGACTTCTAGTTGTCCTGTGAACAGATTGTCCTGATCCACCTGATCTGTGGATCTCTGCAGCTCCTCCAGAGTGATCATGGGTCTCGGCTGATCTCTGATCAGTGCTCTCCTTGCTGGATCTGTTAGTTTGGGTGGATGGTTGGTTCATGTCTTGGTAGGTTTGTAGAAACAGGTGTAGAATAACTTTTTCAGGTTTATGGGTTTTTGGATGATGGATTGGTGGAACAGAGCTGATTGGGATGATCAAAGTTTGGGAGAGGATTTTATAATCTAACCCTGCTTTAAACTTCTTCTCCACAACTTTATCTCTGATCTGTCTGCTGAGTTCTTCCTTCTTGGTCTTCATGATGCTGTTTGATCACTAGTGTTCACTAATAAACCACTGAGGTCTTCACAGAACAGCTGTATTTATACTGAGACTAAATTACTCACAGCTGGATTAACTCTATTAACTCTAAAGATAAGAACTCTGAAAGCAGTTGATTAAACTGGATTTTATTTAGGGGTTTTAGATTAAAGGGGGATGAATACTTCTGAAGATTTTTATTTGATAAAAATGTTTAAAACCATGTATAGTTTTTATTCCACTTCACACTTATGAGCTATTTTGTGTTGGTTTATCACTTAAAATCTCTGTAAAATACATTTAAGTTTGTGGTTGTAAAGAGACTAAATGTGTAAAAGTTCAAGCTTTTGCAAGCTACTGTATTGTGTGGTATAGTGTGTGTGTGTATTGTGTGTGTGTGTGTGTGTGTGTGTGTGTATGGTGTGTGTGTGTGTGTGTGTGTGTGTGTGTGTGTGTGTGTGTGTGTGTGTATTGTGTGAGTGTGTGTGTGTGTGTGTGTATATGGTGTGTGTGTGTGTGTGTGCGTGTGTGTGTGTAAATGTAGAAGTTCTGATCGATGTGTTTAGCAGAACCTCCGGCACACAAGCCAGTAAAAGACAAAAATAACACAGTATAAAAATAACACACACACACACACACACACACTCTACACACACACATACACACACACTCACACACACACACACACACTGAGCTGTATGGCCCATTGTAATGGTTGTTTCCTCCTGTGTGAGGAGACTGAAGCAGTGTGTGTGTAAATGTTACAGTGTGGGGACTCTCCTGGCCCACTGTTTATTATACTGTTGATCAGATTAAACCTGGTTTTATATTAATCTGCATTTTGAACACAGAATTGTATTAAATTATAATTATAATCTATGTACAGGTACAGGTAACTGATGGTGATCAGTGGAGCTGATGAAATGGATCATAAAGGTGATCATGATTTCATAATTTAATAAGTCTCTACAGGTTTGTCCAAATTTCTATTATGGATGATGTGAGTTTTGAACTTTGAGCTTTAAATGATGGCGGTGTAAAACTGAAGGAGCCTGACTCTCAATTGTTTCAATAGTCTGAGGAAAAATAGTCCTTTTTTGGCTTTTTTGTAGATTTTGTGTGAATTCTGTCTCCATTTGAGTGTATTAAT
The DNA here is from genome assembly GCF_023375975.1 of Astyanax mexicanus. Taxonomy (NCBI): domain Eukaryota; kingdom Metazoa; phylum Chordata; class Actinopteri; order Characiformes; family Acestrorhamphidae; genus Astyanax; species Astyanax mexicanus. The sequence goes on from NC_064415.1 coordinate 245,502, forward strand.
GATGTGCGTAACTAGGAACATTTAATAATCTAAACATCTGAAATAATATAAACAATATAAACTTCTGACTTTTACTTTTACTTTTAGTACTTGAGTAGAACATTTTAGAATAAACTAATTGCGATACTTAAGTAGAAAAAATGTTGAGTACTTCAGTACTTCTACTTAAGTGTGAAGCTTAAAGAACTTTAACTTCTACTCAACTCACTTTTTTAACAGAGTATTTTTACTCAAGTCTGGATCTCTAGTACTTTATACACGTCTGACCCCGGATCAGCTCGGGGTGATTAGTCCAGGCTGGGGTTTGCTTGCCCCGTTGCAGCAGGTCTGAGATCAGTGAGATCTGTGTTTACAGACTGAGTTTAACTTTCTGCTTCAGTTTATTCTGGGAAAAATCCTCCTTTCCTCAGAAACTCCTCCACTGATTAACCTGAGATTACGAGTCTCTTCCAGACCCAGCAGATCTTTACAGTTCAGAGTAAAGAGTGGAGCTGGAACAGATCTGCAGAGTTTAATCAGTAACCAGTTTATAGAACACCTGAGAAAGTGGGCGGAGCCTCTGACCATTCATTCTTTTATTCTTCACAGAATTTCACCATCCTCTCCTTCAACCTTCACCAGGGAACCCAACCGCCGGTTCCTATCTTTAACCCTCTGTGGCATTAATTATATATATTTTTTTGGAGGGAAAATAGCTTTAGAGTCTCTGTGTACATTCAGCTCTGTAAAAAATACAAGAGAGCATTTAAAATAATATATAAGTTTCTTTGATTTTATCAAATTAAAAACCTCTGGAATATAATCAAGAGGAAGATGGATGATCACAAACCATCAAACCACCAAACTGAACTGCTTGAATTTTTACACCAGGAGTAAAGCAGCATAAAGTTATCCAAAAGCAGTGTGTAAGACTGGTGGAGGAGAACATGATGCCAAGATGCATGAAAATAAACTGTGATTAAAAACCAACCAGGATTATTCCACCAAATATTGATTATTTCTGAACTCTTAAAACTTTATGAATATGAACTTGTTTTCTTTGCATTATTTGAGGTCTGAAAGTTCTGCATCTTTTTTGTTATTTCAGTCATTTCTCATTTTCTGTAAATAAATGCTCTAAATGAGAATATTTTTATTTGGAATTTGGGAGAAATGTTGTCTGTAGTTTATAGAATAAAACAACAATGTTCATTTTACTCAAACATAAACCTATAAATAGCAAAATCAGAGAAACTGATTCAGAAACTGAAGTGATCTCTTCATTTTTACAGAGCTGTAGCAAATTTTAATTCTGACTTTTGATAGGATGCTGTAATTTTTTAATCAGGTGTTTTTGGGTAAAGAATCAACCTTAACATGCAGAGCAGGAGGAGATCTCATCTCTCAGAGACGAGAAACACCACTTTATAATGATTTAAAAACATTTCCATTTTGATCACAAGGCAACAGATCATAAAAAACACAGTTTTGGAAGTTTAAAGAATATAAGAGAATAGAATATAAACAGACAAATATATTTCTTTACATATTCAGCACATATACATTCATATCCACTCATTCTGTTTGACACAGATATTCCATGTAAAATTGTATTATAAATAGATAGATATTACTCTATATATCTGTACATTTGTTTGTTTGATTTGGTTTTACTTTTGCCATTTTACATTCTTATTTCATTTATTTTCATGCTTTTATTTTTTTATCATTTTTTAACTTATTATTATTTTTATTTATTTATTTTAATTCAATCAATTACCTTTTTCATAATTGTGGTTATTTTAGTCCTCTAGTTTCTTTAATTGTGTTTATATTTTATTATTCTAATGATTTTCTATTTGTTTTATTGCTTTACATTATAGCCTTTCTGCATATCCTTTTATTCTGAATTTATTATAAATCTATAAATCTTATATTTTATCCTTGTTTTTATAATTTAAACGTATTTTTAGTCCCCTAATTTACTAAATGCAAATGTGTATCGAGTGAAAATAAAGGTTGATTGATTAATTTGACATCTTTGCACTTTTTTGTTTTTTTTCACGCGAGGACTGGAATTTAATGAATAACTAACCAGAAGAATTCCTTCCCACTGCTGACCATTACCTTATACCACCCCCCCCCCCCCACCCTTCCACAGAGTAAAGGATACAGCGCCACCTACTGTACTGCAGAAGAACTGTTCCTCTGTTAATCCTCTAATAACAGTACAGGATACACAGGTATTGTTATTAAAGGATAAATATTACATTTTGATATTAATCATTTCTGAGTTCCTCTCACAGGTTACCTCCACATTAATGTAAACTACATTCAACTTTATAGCTTTAATAATAATTGATGAAATTTAAGTTTAAAGTATCTACATTAGCTTTCTAAATTGTAGCATGGTTTGGCAGGAAAATTGAACATGAGAAAAAAAAATGTTTTTTACTGTTATTTTAAATCTCTTTACCCATATCTTACACATACACTAAGCGCATCGATATTGATGGATATGTATGGCGTCTAATAAATTCATTTCAAATGCATTTAACTTCAATGTGTGAGTAAATAAGATTTGTTTATAAAATAATCTCTAAATATCTTGCGCTGGTCAAGGTGCTGCACATGGAAGATCAGAACAAATAAAACAAATAAAACAAAAAACTGAAATAAGACTATAAAAAACAAACAGCAAGAAATAAAACACAAGCAAATCTAATATAACCACAGTCCCTCACTGCTGAAGCCAGTTTTACACCTGATTTAAACCCTGAGATTAAAGTGATTTTGGTGTTTCTGTGTGATGGATCTCTGGATTGACCTTGATGTTCAGGTGTTTTAATCAGTTCCTAGAAGTGACCTGTAGAACAGGATTATGAGGATTTCTAGGAACGACTTCCTGAGATTTTTATAGGCCGAGATCACGCTGATCATTTCACAATATTTACACTGAAACTGGGAGTCAAGCACTGACTCATAACACACACAGACACATACAGAAAATACACACTGCACAAAAATACACACCGATCAATAACCAATACAGAGAAACACACACCACAGTAACACACCGATCAATAACCAATACAGAGAAACACACACCACAGTAACACACCGATCAATAACCAAGACAGAAAATACACTTTACAATAACACACACAGACACGTACAGAAAATACACACTGCACAAAAATACACACCGATCAATAACCAATACAAAGAAACACACACCACAGTAACACACCGATCAATAACCAATACAAAGAAACACACACCACAGTAACACACCGATCAATAACCAATACAGAGAAACACACACCACAGTAACACACCGATCAATAACCAATACAAAGAAACACACACCACAGTAACACACCGATCAATAACCAATACAAAGAAACACACACCACAGTAACACACCGATCAATAACCAATACAGAAAATACACTTTACAATAACACACACAGACACGTACAGAAAATACACAATCTTCGAAACCACACACCGATCAATAACCAATACAGAGAAACACTCCATCAATCAATCCCTAAACCTCTGATACCAGAATCACTTTATTTCTTTATTTGGGATTATCTAAATTCAGGAAATAATTGAAATCAGAAAAATGTTTTTAGAAAATTTTAATATTATATAAGACCAATTGATACATTTGGCACTGTGGGCAGTGTGCCAAATCCTGCTGGAAAATGAAATCTCTATGAAAGTTGTCAGTAGCAGAGGGAAGCTGTAAGATATGAAGTGCTGTAAGATTTTGTGGGAAAACAAAACTGCACTGACTTTAGACTTGATAATAAAACACAGTGGATCAACACCAGCAGATGACAGACATGTCTCTCCAAACCATCACTGATCATCAGTAAATTCTACATTTCATTTAAAGTAAATCAAGGGATCAGAGTCTGGAGGAAGAGTGGAGAGACACACAGTCCAAACTGCTCGAGGTCTAGTGTGAAGTTTCCACCAATCAGTGATGGTTTGGAGAGACATGTCTGTCATCTGCTGGTGTTGATCCACTGTAGAGATGCAGAGATACATACATTTTCTGAGACGCTGATTTTTGGGTTTTCATTGGCTGTAAGCCATAGTCATCAACAATAAAATAAATAAACGTTTAAAATAGATCACTCTGTGTTTAATACATCTATATAATACATGAGTTTCACATTTTAAACTTATATATTATAATGTCACTTTTTATTATTTTTATTTTTTTTGCAGGAGTTTTTTTGATGCAGGAGTAGATCACCATGGGCTCTTTTGGGATGAACTAGATTTAATAGGATTTAACAGGATGTATCAGGTGTAGAGCAGGTATTAACAGGTGTGGTGTGGGTCAGAGTGAGGCTGTTGAACAGGTAAATTACAGGTGAGTATCTGATCTGATCTGGGAGGAAGTTCTCCTGAACTCCAGGGGGCGCTGATTCTGGAACTGAGCTTCTCTAAAGCGGATCAGAAGAAGATCCGCAGTGTTTCTGTAGAGAATCAGGATCTGCTGCAGGTAAATAACTATAATATATAATTTATACTGATTATAAACTGTTTTTAATAACCTGTAGAAGATAGAAGGGTTCAGTAGAGTATTTAGATTTAACTGTAGTATTGATTATACTGTATAATGTTTGATTATGTGGCGGCTCTGTGTGAATTTAACTGTATATTACGTATATTATGTATTTTCTGGTGTTTATAGTATTTTTTAAATCATGTGTTTAGTAAGTTAGTGCTGGTTGTTTAGTTAGTTTTTAATAGAGAACTGTAGCTGTTATGTTTATTTGATCAGCTGTAGTAACTGTGTGTTAGATATATTAGGGATTAGCCAGATATAGCTGATATAGCTCGTCTCTTATTTTAATGTAAATTAGATTATCTTCCTAGCTAAATTATATATATATATATATATATATATATATATATATATATATATATATATATATATATATATATACTGTAGCTGTTGTTATAGATGAGTTGTGTTTATTTAATTTTCTAGTGAACTATGTTTTGTATTAAGTTATATATTTTTGTATGTTTGATTAGCTATAGTATCTGTGTGTCCTGTATTTGTTATATGTGTGTTTAGAGTATGTAACTGTCTCTGCAGTATTAGCTTTAGCTTTGAATATGTGTGTATAATTGAATGCTGTGGATTTGATTAGCTATATGTAGCTAACTGTAGTTGTTATTTTAAAGGGTTATTGTTTATTTTATCAGATGTAGTAACTGTGTGTTAGTTATATTAGTGTGTCTCTGAAATATTAATTTTAGTTTTGGATATGTGATTAGCCAGCTAGTTAACTGTAGCTGTGTGTTATTTTAATTCTGTGTATTAGATTATCTTCCCTGGCTTAGTTTAGTAAGTTAGTGCTGGTTGTTTAGTTAGTATTTAATAGAGAACTGTAGCTGTTATTAAATGGATTAGTGTTTATTTAATCAGCTGTAGATCACTGTGTGTTGGTTATATTAGGGATTAGCCAGGTAGATCATTTAATTTTGTATATTAGATTATCTTCCCTGGCTTATTATAGTAAAGCTGGTTGTTTAGTTGAGTGTTAATACAGAAGAGTAGCTGTAATTTTAGCCAACTAGCTAACTGTAGCTGTGTATAATTTAATGCTGGGGATCTGATTAGCTATAGATTAGCTAACTAGCTTTGTGCTGTTTAGTTTGTGTTTTAACTAGATTATCTTCCCTGGTTAACTACAGCAGTGCTGGTTGTTTATTTGGGTGTTAATAGAGATCTGTAGATGTTTTATATTAGATGGTTAATATTTATTTGATCAGCTGTAAATAACTGTGTGCCCTGTTTAGTTATATTAGTGATTAGCCAGGTAGCTAATTTAATCTGTGTATTAGATTAGCTTCCCTGGTTTACTTTAGTAGTGCTAGTTGTTTACTTGGGTGTTAATAGAGATCTGTAGCTGTATTTATTAAGATATTAATATTTAATCTGCTGTAGATAAGTGTGTGCCCTGTGTTAGCTATATTAATGATTAGCCAGGTAGCTAACTGTAGCTCTGTTATTTTATTGTAGGGATTAGATTAGCTTTCCTAGCTAAATTTATTTTAAAAAATAAATAACAATGAATAGAAAACTGTAGCTGTTATTTTTGATGGTAAATATTTATTTAATCAGCTGTAGATAATAACTGTGTGTTAGTTAAATGAATGTGTAAGTTAATGTGTAAATTATTAATGTTAGCTTTGGATATGTGATTAGCCAGCTAGCTAACTGTAGCTGTGTGTTCTTTTATTGTAGGGTGAAGAGTAACTGTTTATTATACTTTGGGTGTATTGACAAATATCTTTCAGTTATGATTACTTATCTTAGTATCTATAATTACATAATCATTGTGTGAAACCTTGTATTCTATATGCATAACCAATACTCACCTTACATTTGATCATTTTTACTCACAGTGTATTTTACACGCATTTATATAGAAGATTAACCAATAATCACAGTATATTCTTTACATATATAGATAAACATTGTTTGATCAGGCATGTGACTGACACAGACTCTATTATGACAAATTAACCCACACGATACATAAGGCGTTTACTAACACATAGGGTCTATTGTATGGCGGTCTAACCACGTGCTACTAACACATTAACATATAACATATGAGATCTATTGTGAGACTTGTGTAGCTCATGCTTGAAGCATTTTGTTTACTGCATGTTTCTGACTAACGACCATCAATCATCAGCTAGTGCACTCTGGATGAACTAAATTGATACAAAGGAGACTACGGGACGAACAGTGTGGCCTTTCTCTCTGTGCGTGCAAAGTCCTTCACCTACCAAAGCGGGAGGAGGAAGGCACTGTCTAATTACTGGAACAATATCACACTGTCTGACTGGACACAGTCAAGGCCAAACACTAGTGGTCCGGTCAGACCTGTGAAACTTGAACACTAACACGTGAAATTACACATACTAACATGAGATGATTTTAGCAACGCCTCATCAGCAGGTTTCACGTCATTTGGGGTATAAACATGGAGTCAGATCAGAGGGGGGTCAGAACTTATACTGGGACGGCTGATAACCGTTTTTGTATGTTCTCCTGGATCCAGTTCTGTGTAATAAATACTTGGTTTGCTTTCAACTTCACTCCACCTGTCTGACTCTCTCTCTATCAAACGAACACGCAGGGAAGTTGTACCCCGCACGAGAGGTGGGTGTTGACCCACCTTTCATTTTCTTTTCTACAACAAGGGATTAGATTAGCTGTCCTAGCTAAGTTTATTTAAAAAAAAAAATAACGAATAGAAAACTGTAGCTGTTATTTTAGATGATTTGTGTTGATTTTATGTATGTTTTGTATTATATATTTTAGTATGTTTGATTAGCTATAGTATCTGTGTGCTCTGTATTAGTTATATCTGTGTTTAGAGTATGTAACTGTCTCTGTAGTATTAGCTTTAGCTTTGGATATGTGATTAAATAGGTAGCTAACCTAGCTGTGTATAATTTACATTACATTTGGCAGACGCTTTTGTCCAAAGCTACTTACAATGCAGTGGATTTGATTAGCTATAGCTAGCTAACAATAGCGGTGTGTTATTTAGCTTAGCTAAATTATTTAGATTAGCTTCCCTGGCTAACTGTAGTAATATTAGTGCTGATTGTTTAGTTAAGAGTTAATAGAGAAATATAGTTTTTGTTTTAGATGGTTAGTGTGTTTGTTTCATTTTCATGTGGACTGTATGTTTTGTATGATATAATTTAGTATATTTGATTAGCTATAGTAACTGTGTGTCCTGTATTAGTTATATCTGTTTTTAATATGTAGCCAACTGTCTCTGCAGTATTAGTTTAAGCTTTGGATATGTGATTAGCCGGCTAGCTAACTGTAGCTGTGTGTTATTTTAATTTGTGTAGCTTCTGTGGCTAACTATAGTAGTTCTGGTTGTTTTAGTTTAGTGTTAATAGAGATCTGTAGCTGTTATTAGATAATTTGTGTGAATTTGGTCAGCTGTAGATCACTCTGTGGCTAATTTAATTTGTGTATTAGATTAGCAACCCTGACTAACTATAGCTGTGCGTGTCAGTTGATTTGTGTGTGTTTTATTTTCTAGTGAACTGTATGTGTTGTATTATATAATTTAGTATATTTGATTAGCTATAGCTTACTGTAGCTGTGTGGCCTGTACTAGTTATATCTGTGTTTTGAGAATGCAACTAATCTGGCCTAGCTAACTAGCTGTGTATAATTTAATATTGTTTATTTGATTAGCTGTAGAGAACTAACTGTATGTTGTTTATCAGTTCTGCTGTATTTGTTTAGCTAGCAACATCTGTAGTATGTTTTAATAGCGGTATAATAGCGCTACTTTTAACCATTTTTTCTAGATCTTCAAACTTTAAAAGGGGTCAGATTGACCCGGAACAAAACAGGAGGGCTAAAGGATCTGCTTAAATTTAATACATTTTTGTTGTTTACTATTTTTTTCCATTTTCTGTTTTAGGATGGAAAAGACTTCCTGTTGAACGCCTGATGCTCAGATCCACCTATAGGATTAAAATTTGATTCCTTGATCACTTCTAAACACACCTCCAAATATTTATTTTAAAACTGGTGATAAATCACAGGATATGGAGCCTGAAACCTTCAAATCTGAGGAAACATCCTCTTCTACTCAGCTCATCACTCCATCTTTCATACCTGAAGAAAATATTACAGATAATCTGAGATCTTTCAGGTGTTCAGAGTGTGGAAACAGTTTCTCTCGACAGAGTCTTCTCCGGAGACACCAGAGAATTCATACTGGAGAGAAACCGTATTACTGCTCAGTGTGTGAGAAGAGCTTCAATCAACAGAGTCATCTCCAACAACACCAGAGAATTCATACCGGAGAGAAACCGTATCAGTGTTCAGAGTGCGGGAAGAGCTTTACCACACAGAGTTATCTCCAAACACACCAGAGAATTCATACTGGAGAAAAACCGTATCACTGCTCCGAATGTGGGAGGAGTTTTACCCAACAGAGTATTCTCAGATCACATCAGCGAATTCATACCGGAGAGAGACCGTTCTACTGCACCGAGTGCGGAAAGAGCTTCAGAGAGAGGAACTGCCTCAGAAAACACCAGAGAATTCATACTGGAGAGAAACCGTATTACTGTTCAGACTGTGGAAAGAGTTTTACCCAACAGAGCAGTCTCAATCTACACCAGCGAATTCACACCGGAGAGAAAGCGTTTCACTGCTTAGAGTGCGGAAAGAGTTTTAATAGGCAGAGTCACCTCCAAGAACACCAGCGCGTTCACACTGGAGAAAAACCCTATTTCTGCACCGAATGTGGAGAAAGTTTTACTCATCAGAGTAATCTCCAACGACACCAGCGCATTCACAACGGAGAGAAACCGTATCTCTGCTCAGACTGCGGAGAATGTTTTGCCTATAAGAGTAGTCTTATATCACACCAGCGTGTTCACACTGGAAATAAACCACATTAGTGTGGAAAAAGTTTTTTTTTTTTCTCTACACTGGATCATTTATTCTGGATCAACTTCAAAGCTAAATGGGTTTAGAGGGAAATGTTAAGTAGTATGGAGTGAATTTTGTGCCAAAAGTTTTACGTAAAAAAATTAAATCCACAATCAAAATTTTAAGAATCAAAAGTAAAACATGTATGTTGCAAATTCAAAAGAGAAAAAATATATATATCAAATATATATATTTAAATATACTTGGTTATTTTATTATTCTTTGCACTTATTTGAAAATTATTTTAGTTTGGATTTTGCCAGTCTTTGCTTTCATTTTTGGATTTTTTGGATTTTCTGTGGATTTTTGTGGATTTTGCTGCTAAAGACTTTTGCTTCTGGAATCTCTCCTTTGCTTCTGCTTCATTTTTTTGGTTCTGATTTTTGGCACACTTTTCACGGGTGGGCGGGGCTTAGAAGAAGGCGTTCCCCTTTAATCTCTATTGGTCACCTACCCTGAACCCTCGTCTGAGACAGACCACGCCCACCCCGCCAGCTTCAAGCGCTCTTCCAAACATGGCGGAGCGAACGGGGTTCAGCTCACAGCAGCACCAGCAGGTACTTTTCCAATTAAATTTCATACAGACGTTATGTTTAATGTTATATTTCTTTTTTAAGTAAGTGTTTAACTCTATTAAGATGCTCATGTTAGCGGGGTGTGCTAAATATCCATGCTTAAATTATACTAGTTAGTTAGTGAACACTAACCTACCTAGTCAGTGAGTTAGCTAGTTTACCTAGGTCATCTGGTCAGTGAGTTAGTGGGTTAGCTAAGCTAGTTAGGTTACCTAGTCAGTGAGTTAGCTAGTTAACCTTAACCAGCACTTACTTGGCTTTACCCTGGGGCATAATAACTAGCTTAGCTAACCCACTAGCTCACTGACTAGGTAACCTAACTAGCTTAGCTAACCCACTAGCTCACTGACTAGGTAACCTAACTAGCTTAGCTAACCCACTAACTCACTGACCAGATGACCTAGGTAACCTAGCTAACTCACTGACTAGGTAGGTTAGTGTTCACTAACTAACTAGTATAATTTAAGCATGGATATTTAGCACACCCCGCTAACATGAGCATCTTAATAGAGTTAAACACTTACTTAAAAAAGAAATATAACATTAAACATAACGTCTGTATGAAATTTAATTGGAAAAGTACCTGCTGGTGCTGCTGTGAGCTGAACCCCGTTCGCTCTGCCTTGTTTGGAAGAGCGCTTGAAGCTGGCGGGTGGGCGTGGTCTGTCTCAGACGAGGGTTCAGAGTAGGTGACCAATAGAGATTAAAGGGGAACGCCTTCTTCTAAGCCCCGCCCACCCGTGAAAAGTGTGCCAAAAATCAGAACCAAAAAAATGAAGCAGAAGCAAAGGAGAGATTCCAGAAGCAAAAGTCTTTAGCAGCAAAATCCACAAAAATCCACAGAAAATCCAAAAAAATCCAAAAATGAAAGCAAAGACTGGCAAAATCCAAACTAAAATAATTTTCAAATAAGTGCAAAGAATAATAAAATAACCAAGTATATTTAAATATATATATTTGATATATATTTTTTCTCTTTTGAATTTGCAACATACATGTTTTACTTTTGATTCTTAAAATTTTGATTGTGGATTTTATTTTTTTACGTAAAACTTTTGGCACAAAATTCACTCCATAAAGTAGAGTGTCAAAACACAAGAAACTTAATATATTAATACATACAATATGTATTTTTTAAATGCTTTAAGGAATAGGAGCACTGGCATTTCACCTCAATAAACTTCTGCTGATTTTTGAGAAATTGGGCATCAAGTCTGTGAAACAGCATTAATTAATGCAGGGGTTTTTAACCTGGGGTCACGAAATTGGTTCTAATAAAGGGGGGTTATAATGCCTGGTTTATCCAGGCAACTTAAATTATTATGTAAGACAGAGACACACCCCCCAACAAAATCACTAAATATCTGTGTGTTATTTAATCACCACACTGCGCAGCTTAGCTAAAAAATCTAGCTTTTTTTGTTGGTAGAACTGGAACAGGAATGCAAAATATAATGCACAGAAGCGCCCGACCATTAAAGGATCATCCAAGGCTGCGTTCACATTACCAGGCTGAAGTGACTTGAATCTAATTTTTTTTGTGGCTATTTTTTAAAATCAGATACATATCAGATCCACACTCATGTGACATGAATGTAAACGGACAAATCTGAATTCATGCGTCTTTTTGCTCTTTTACGCATTAGCATTAGCGCTATGTGCTTCTCTCTCGTACCCACACTGCATCTCTTGGTGCAGCTGTGCAGTTATAGCTGCAAAAAACAGCAAAAGCAAACCTCCTGTCCTTTTTTCACCTCCTGGAGCTGAGCATGAACTTCAGAGCAGCTGTTTACTCTCCACTCCAGCAAAAGATGCTCCACATATGAGCTGCTAACTCATCCATTTCCCTTTATAAAGCTACGAGTCTCTCCTCTCTCTAATATGAGGGGTTTTGTTGTTGGTGAAGAAGGAGGCGTTTATACAGGTATCAATGTGCAGCATGTGAGACGATTCAGGAACAGATTCTGTGTTCACATTACACACAGATACAGATCACTTACATTTACACTGAATGTGAACCGACAAGATACACCAATCTGATCTGAGCAAAAAATTAGATTTAAGCAACATGGATTATAATGTGAACGTAGCCTTAGTGCCTCCTCTGATAATTCACCATATTACACGCAAATGTAAACTTTCCTGATTTTCTGTGTATTGTGGGATTAAAATACTCTGAGATATTGAATCTGTTCAGTGTAACCAGTGTGTAAAGGTAAAATAAACTTGATACACCAATATTAACATGTTTTTTGTATGTTTGGTATATTTGAATGAAACTGGATAGATTACATCATACCCAGGCATTTTCACATCAATTTTAGTCATTTTTCATGAAATATAAAGAATTTGAAGAATGGTCCGAAATCACTTTAAAGGAAATAGTAGCCTTATGTAATTGTGGTGGAAAATGTAAAATGTTTATTTTGGCGTATTTAAATGAATCTGGATAGAAAACACCATGCTCATGCACTTTTATGTTAATTCAAGTAATTTTTCATTAAAAATAAAATATTTTTAAAAAACAGTTTAAAGGGTAATAGTATAGCCTTTTGTAATTTGGTGAATTTTAGTGAAAGTTTTTTCCCCATATTTAAATGAAAAGGATCAAAGGCCCAGACACTTGCACGTTAAACTGAGTCATATTCCTTGAAAAAAAAAAAATATATATATATATATATATGGTCGAAAATACCATTGAAAGGTAATAGTATAGACTAACGTATTTTGGCAATTTTGGTAAAAATGTAAAAAGTGTTATTTTTGTAATATTTGAATGAAAACGATAGAATACACCAGGTGGGGATTATTAGAAAATATAGCTGGGATATAAAAATAAGAGTTTCAGTGTGAATTCTCCTCCAGATCTACAGAAGCTCCAGTCCGCAGTCCCCTAATTCCTGTTCTGGGTTTGGGTCAGGGTTGCCAGGTCCAACAAAAATCGTCATATTCGAAGTCCTTTGTGGTCCAATCTCTTCAGAGCATTCTCCCTGATGATTTTCACTGTAGCCCAGAGCCACAGGAAAAATGAAAATACTTAAAAAAAAAAAAACATATCGCAGATTAAGATTTTTAAATAGTAAGCAGCAATAACATTTATAAAATAATAATAATAAAAAACAATTTGAGTTCAATGATTAAATTTGCTGAAAAAGTGTTTTGTGTGTGAATGTGTGTATATTTTCAGTAATATAAATCTGTGTTGTTTGCAGGTAAGTGTGTAATTATGCTAATGTGTTTGTTGTAATACATTTCTGTAAGAATAGAATATGATTAAATGACCTGTGGACAGATACTCAATTACTCAGGATCATAAAACATCTTAAATGAAGTAATACATTATGTAATATAGAGATATTAATGTAGAGGATCTAATTCTGAGGCACAGAATCAGGGTAAGTGATGTTCAGCGTGGTAATGTGGGGGCAGGTAATCCTCACAACTGATCTGGGTTCAGTTCTTATGTAAGATAAAATTTAATATTATAGTATTTAGTATTATCTCTACTGTCTAAAACACTGTTCACCTCTGAACTTTTCTGTATCTCCAGATGTTTCAGGCTCTTTTTTACACCAATTCATAATTATTCACACATAATCAGCATCACAATAAAACAAACAACAGTGTAGTGTAGTACTTTTTTAGAAAATAAAAAGAAAACGACATTCTTTTAATTCTGCTTTTACTTTTATTTATTTTAAAATGTCCAGCAGGTAGTTTTTTCTAAACAGAGTAGAGAAAATAAACAAATAAAAATAAATAAACAGTTTTATTCCAGTCAAACACCTTAAATCTCAACAGCTGGATCTCCTCCAGCGCTGAGTGATGTTATGGTTTCTCTCCAGTATGAATTCTCTGGTGTTTTTGAAGGTGGTGTTGTCTAGTAAAGCTCCTCCCGCAGTCTGAACACTGATACGGTTTCTCTCCAGTATGAATTCGCTGGTGTTTTCGGAGATGCTGCTGTTGAGTAAAACACTTCCCGCACTCTGAGCACCGATACGGTTTATCCCCGGTGTGAACGCGCTGGTGATCTTGGAGATTACTCTGCTGTGAAAAGCTCCGCCCGCACTCTGTGCAGTAATACGGTTTATCCCCGGTGTGAACGCGCTGGTGTTTTTGGAGAGTACTCTGTTGAGAAAAGCTCCGCCCGCAGTCCGAGCAGTGATACGTTTTTTCTCCGGTGTGAACAGACCGGTGTTCCTGAAGATTACTCTGCTGATTAAAACTCTTTCCGCAGTCTGAACACTGATACGGTTTCTCTCCGGTGTGAACGCGCCGGTGTATTCGGAGAGTACTCTGCTGATTAAAGCTCTTCCCGCACTCTGAGCACTGATACGGTTTCTCTCCAGTATGAATTCGGAGGTGTACTCTGAGATTTTCCTGTCGTCTGAAACTCTTGCCGCACTCTGAACACTGCAGAGATTTCCCTCTTTCTGTAATCTGTTGAGTTTGAGTTCTGTTGGGAGATGAATTTATGTGGGGAGTAGAAGAAGAAGATCTTTGCGTGGTGAATTTTACAGACATCATATTCCTGCATTTAACCTCAGAATTAAACAGTAGGACAAATTTAGATTCCTCTTGTTGGTTTTATTGAATGTGTTTGGGGAGAACAGCACCCTATACATCCGACCTGAAAGAGAAAAGCAAAAATAAATAAATAAATAAAATTAAAGATTAATATTGCTAAATGTAGCCAATTCAGTTAAATAATAATAGAAGTTTCTTTTGAAGATGCATCTGGTAGTTTTATAGTACTCGATTCCGTACTTCGTCTCGTCTTAGACTAAACCTTGTTTGGACTCGGACTTGTCTCGGTCTCTGGGTGAGTTGGATGTGGACACTGTGGACAAGACCAAGTCCTCTGTCTGAGAAGTTCACTCAAACAGACTTAATCAGGGTGCCAGGAGTGGTCCAGCAGTCTAATGCGCTGCCAATATGAGTGGGAGGTCACAGGTTCGAATCCCGTTCATGCAGCTTGCCATCAGCTGCCGGCAATCAGAGGGAGCACAAGTGGAATTATCGGAACCGAATCGCTGTGCTTTCCTCCGAGCGCACTGGCTGCTTAGCCAATGATTCAGGCGCCAATAGTGATGGGGACGCACAAAGGAGTGGGACGATTGGATAGCCAAATTGACAGGAAAAATAGGTAAAATCAGCCTAAAATCTGCACACAGATTAGCTAACAGCAAACATCAAGCCACTCCCGCTCTCGGTTAGTATCCAATCAATAAACACTCTTTGTTTGGAGGGGGCGTGTATGTAGTTCAGTTCAGATACACATGATTAGTATTTTTTTTCTAGTGTAATTTAATTGACTAGGAACACTAGTATTAATACTAGTATTACTAGTTTGGTTGTTATGTTATATTATATTATATTACATGTTATATTGTGATGACTTCTGATTAAGTTTTAGCAGAGACACAGATTAAGCATCATTTCTCATTTAAGCATCAGTTCTGCAAATATGTGATATAAATGTGGTATATAAATCCTAATCCCACCAGCATTAAGAGAGAGTCTTTATTTTCACCAGAGCATTCTGAAATGTTATTTTATGTTTTTGTATTTAATTTATTATTAATTGCCCACAACAGATCCAATACCATGTGAGAGGGACCATTCTTAACTTTCACCACTGCAAGTATAGGTAAATATGACTTTTGGAAATGTATGAGTATAAACAGTATATAAACAGAATTCTCTGTATAAATTATATTATATTTATTTACCTGCAGCAGATCCTGATTCTCTACAGAAACACTGCGGATCTTCTTCTGCTTATATTTAGAGAAACGCAGTTACAGAATTAGCGCCCCTGCTGGACTGGAGAGGAACTGGAGGCACGTTAATATGAATTCTAAAAAAAACACCGCGGTCACGCCATCTGCACTTAGAAAACGCTCGGTCGCGCTATCCACACAGAAAACTGGAGTGCGCGTCTAAACCGTGTTTTACTGTAGCAGCGTGCACAGCGCACCCGGAGGAGCGGAGACTGGCGCTTCTCGTGCAGAGACTTAAAATGGAACAGAAACGAGTTTTACACCTAAATAAACATGATTTAACGAGGTCTAATCCACAAATATACACCAGAAAGACCACTTCTTATCTGTAGAACAGTGTAACGTTTTGAAAAGGTTTGGAGTGTTATTAAATAAGCAAATCAAATTGTTATAAAATCACAGCCCTAAATTCTTAAAGATCTTATTTTCATGTATCCCAGATATATGTTTGAAGTGATATTACTGTATCATGTTTGAGTAATTGAATACCAAAACTATCTATTCGGTTTTGTATAAAAGGGATTTTGGAGTGCTATAAAACCAAAAAAATCTAATTCTTCTTAAATCAGAACATGAAATCCTTAAATAATACCTTCCATACTATTAATGTCATGCATGTATACTTATTGTACAGTATCATTTTGGAGTAAATGAATACCAAACTTAGGAAAAATGTATATTCGGTTGTGCATAAACCAGATTTCGGTGTCCTATAAAACCTTCGAATCAAATTGTTATCCAATGGCACTGACAAAGTCTTGAAGAACACATTCTATACTATTATTGACATGAGTATCAAGTGATTTTACTGTATCATTTTGAAATAATTGGATACCAAACTTGGAAAAACGTCTATTTGGTTGTGCATAAACCAGATTTCGGAGTCCCATAAAACCAGCAAATCAAATTGTTATCCAATGGCACTAACAAAGTCTTGAAGAACACATGCTATACTATTTTTGACATGAGTATCAAGTGATTTTACTGTATCATTTTGGAGTAATTGGATACCAAACTTGGAAAAAATGTCTATTCGGTTGTGCATAAACCACATTTCAGAGTCCTATAAAACCAGCAAATCAAATTGTTATCCAATGACACTAACAAAGTCTTGAAGAACACATTCTATACTATTATTGACATGAGTATCAAGTGATTTTACTGTATCATTTTGAAATAATTGGATACCAAACTTGGAAAAATGTCTATTCGGTTGTGCATAAACCAGATTTCGGAGTCCCATAAAACCAGCAAATCAAATTGTTATCCAATGTCACTAACAAAGTCTTGAAGAACACATGATACACTATTATTGACATGAGTATCAAGTGATTTTACTGTATCATTTTGGAGTAATTGGATACCAAACTTGGAAAAAATGTATATTTGGTTGGGCATAAACCACATTTCAGAGTCCTATAAAACCAGCAAATCAAATTGTTATCCAATGACACTAACAAAGTCTTGAAGAACACATTCTATACTATTATTGACATGAGTATCAAGTGATTTTACAGTATCATTTTGAAATAATTGGATACCAAACTTGGAAAAATGTCTATTTGGTTGTGCATAAACCAGATTTCGGAGTCCCATAAAACCAGTAAATCAAATTGTTATCTAATGGCACTAACAAAGTCTTGAAGAACACAGGCTATACTATTATTGACATGAGTATCAAGTGATTTTACTGTATCATTTTGGAGTAATTGGATACCAAACTTGGAAAAAATGTCTATTCGGTTGTGCATAAACCACATTTCAGAGTCCTATAAAACCAGCAAATCAAATTGTTATCCAATGACACTAACAAAGTCTTGAAGAACACATTCTATACTATTATTGACATGAGTATCAAGTGATTTTACTGTATCATTTTGAAATAATTGGATACCAAACTTAGAAAAAATGTCTATTCGGTTGTGTATAAACCAGATTTTAAGGTCGCATAAAACCAGCAAATCAAATTGTTATCCAATGCCACCGAGACAGTCTTGAAAAACACATTCTATACTATTAATAACATAAGTATCAAGTGATTTTACTTTACCATTTTGGAGTAATTATCTATCAAACATATGAAAAATGTTGATTCACTTCTGTATAAACCAGATTTCAGAGTCCTACAAACCATTAAATCAAATTGTTATCCAATGCCACTGATAAAGTCTTGAAAAGCACATTCTATACTATTATTGACATGAGTATCAAGTGATTTTACTCTATCATTTTGAAATAATTGGATACCAAACTTGGAAAAAATGTCTATTCGGTTGTGCATAAACCACATTTCAGAGTCCTATAAAACCAGCAAGTCAAATTGTTATCCAATGTCACTAACAAAGTCCTGAAGAACACATTCTATACTATTATTGACATGAGTATCAAGTGATTTTACTGTATCATTTTGGAGTAATTGGATACCAAACTTGGAAAAAATGTCTATTCGGTTGTGCATAAACCACATTTCAGAGTCCTATAAAACCAGCAAGTCAAATTGTTATCCAATGGCACTAACAAAGTCTTGAAGAACACATTCCATAGTATTATTGACATGAGTGTCAAGTGATTTTACTGTATCATTTTGGAGTAATTAGATACCAAACTTAGGAAAAATGTCTATTCGGTTGTGCATAAACCACATTTCAGAGTCCTATAAAACCAGCAAGTCAAATTGTTATCCAATGGCACTAACAAATTCCTGAAGAACACATTCTATACTATTATTGACATGAGTATCAAGTGATTTTACTGTATCATTTTGGAGTAATTGGATACCAAACTTGGAAAAAATGTCTATTCGGTTGTGCATAAACCACATTTCAGAGTCCTATAAAACCAACAAATCAAATTGTTATCCAATGTCACTAACAAAGTCTTGAAGAACTCATGCTATACTATTATTGACAAGAGTATCAAGTGATTTTACTGTATCATTTTGGAGTAATTGGATACCAAACTTGGAAAAATGTCTATTCGGTTGTGCATAAACCACATTTCAGAGTCCTATAAAACCAGCAAATCAAATTGTTATCCAATGGCACTAACAAAGTCTTGAAGAACACATTCCATACCATTAGTGACATGAGTAACAAGTGATATAACTGTTTAATTTTGGAATAATTGAATACCGAACATAGGAAAAATGTCTATTCGTTTGTGCATAAACCAAATCCTATAAAACCAGCAAATCAAATTGTTGTCTAATAAAACCAAAACAGTCTTGAAGAAAATATTCCAATCTACCAAGAACATTAGTCACAAGTGATATTACTGTGTCATTTTTGAGTAATTGGATAGCAAATTTAGAAAAAAATGCCTGTTCAGTTGTGCATAAACCAGATTTTGGAGTCCTATAAACCATCAAATCAAATTGTTATCCAATGGAACCAAGTCCTTCTTGATAAACACATTCCATACTAGTTTTATAGGACCCCGAAATCTGGTTTATTCACAACCGAATAGACATTTGGTATCCAATTAATCCAAAATTATACAGTAATATCACTTGTTACTCATGTCAATAATAGTATGGAATGTGTTCTGCAAGACTGTCTCAGTGGAATTGGATAAAAATTTGATTTGCTGGTTTTATGGGACCTTAAAATCTGGTTTATGCACAACCGAATAAACATTTATTCTAAGTTTGGTATCCAATTAATCCAAAATGATACAGTAATATCACTTGATACTCATGACAATAATAGTATAGAATGTGTTCTTCAAGACTTTGTTAGTATCATTGGATAACAATTTGATTTGCTGGTTTTATAGGACTCCGAAATCTGGTTTATGAACAACCGAATATACATTTTTCCTAGGTTTGGTATCCAATTACTCCAAAATGAAACAATAATATTCTTTGTTACTCATGTCATGCATAGTATGAAATGTCTTCTTTAAGGCTATCTCAGTGGCATTGGATAACAATTTGATTTGCTGGTTTTATAGGACTCCCAAATCTAGTTTATGCACAAACAAATATATTTTTTTCCTAAGTTTGGTATCCAATTACTCCAAAATGATACAGTAATATCCTTTGTTACTCACATCACTAATAGTATGTAATGTGTTCTTCAAGAGTGTCTCAGTCACATTGGATAACAATTTGATTTGCTGGTTTTATAGGACTCCCAAATCTAGTTTATGCACAAACAAATAGAATTTTTTCCTAAGTTTGGTATCCAATTACTCCAAAATGATACAGTAATATCCTTTGTTACTCACGTCACTAATAGTATGTAATGTGTTCTTCAAGAGTGTCTCAGTCACATTGGATAACAATTTGATTTGCTGGTTTTATAGGACTCTGAAATGTGGTTTATGCACAACTGAATAGACATTTTTTCCAAGTTTGGTATCCAATTACTCCAAAATGATACAGTAAAATCACTTGATACTCATGTCATGCATAGTATGGAATGTCTTCTTTAAGGCTGTCTCGGTGGCATTGGATAACAATTTGACTTGCTGGTTTTATAGGACTCTGAAATCTGGTTTGTGCAAAAGTGAATTAACATTTTTCGTATGTTTGATATTTAATTACTCCAAAATGGTACAGTAAAATCACTTGATACATATGTTATTAATAGTATAGAATGTGTTTTCCAAGCCTTTGTTAGTGCCATTGGATAACAATTTGATTTGCTGGTTTTCTAGGACTCAGAAATCTGGTTTATGCACAATCGAATAAACATTTTTTCTAAGTTTGGTATTCAATTACTCCAAAATGATAAAGTAATATCACTTGATACTCATGTCAATAATAGTATAGAATGTGGTTTTCAAGACGTTATTAGTTGCATTGGATAACAATTTGATTTGCTGGTTTTATAGGACTCCAAAATGTGGTTTATCACAACTGAATAGACATTTTTCCTAAGTTTGGTATTCTATTACTCCAAAATAATACAGTAATATGACTTTTCACTCATGTCATTAATAGTATGACATGTGTTCTTCAAGACAGTCTTGGTGGCATTGGATAACAATTTGATTTGCTGGTTTTGTAGGACTCCGAAATCAGGTTTTTGCACAACCGAATAGACATTTATTCCTAAATTTGGTATCCAATTAATCCAAAATGATACAGTAATATCCTTTGTTACTCACGTCATTAATAGTAAGGAATGTGTTTCTTAAGGTAGTCTTGGTAGCATTGGATAACAATTTGATTTGCAGGTTTTATATGACCTTAAAATCTGGTTTATGCAAAAGAAAATAGACATTTTTCCTAAGCTTGGTATCCAATTACTCCAAAATGATACAGTAATATCCTTTGTTATTCATATCCTTACTAGTATGGAATGTGTTCTTTAAGGCTGTCTTGGTGGCATTTTATAACAATTTGATTTACTGTTTTTTTTAGGACTCTAAAAAAGTATGCACAATCGAATAGACATTTTTCCTAAGTTTGGTATTCAATTACTCCAGAATGATACAGTAATATCATTTGTTACTCATGTCAATGATAGTATGGAATGTGATTTTCAAGAATGTCTTGGTGGCATTGGATAACAATTTAATTTGCTGGTTTTATGGGACCTTAAAATCTGGTTTATGCACAACCGAATAGAAATTTTTCGCGTGTTAAATATTTTTTTAATATTTAACAAGTGATATTACTGTATAATTTTGGATTAATTGGATACCAAATGTCTATTCGGTTGTGAATAAACCAGATTTCGGGGTCCTATAAAACTAGTATGGAATGTGTTTATCAAGAAGGACTTGGTTCCATTGGATAACAATTTGATTTGATGGTTTATAGGACTCCAAAATCTGGTTTATGCACAACTGAACAGGCATTTTTTTCTAAATTTGCTATCCAATTACTCAAAAATGACACAGTAATATCACTTGTGACTAATGTTCTTGGTAGATTGGAATATTTTCTTCAAGACTGTTTTGGTTTTATTAGACAACAATTTGATTTGCTGGTTTTATAGGATTTGGTTTATGCACAAACGAATAGACATTTTTCCTATGTTTGGTATTCAATTATTCCAAAATGATACAGTAATATGACTTGATACCCATAACATTAATAGTATAGAATGTGTTTTTCAAGACCTTATTAGTGGCATTGGATAACAATTTGATTTACTGGTTCTATAGGACTCTGAAATGTGGTATATGCACAACCGAATAGACGTTTTTCCTATGTTTGGTATTCAATTACTCCAGAATGATACAGTAATATCACTTGTTACTCATGTCATTAATAGAATGGAATGTGTTCTTCAAGACTTTCTTGGTTTCATTGGATAACAATTTGATTTTAAGGTTTTATAGGACACCGAAATCTGGTTTATGCACAACCGAATATACATTTTTCCTAAGTTTGGTATTCATTTACTCCAAAATGATACTGTACAATAAGTATACATGCATGACATTAATAGTATGGAAGGTATTATTTAAGGATTTCATGTTCTGATTTAAGAAGAATTAGATTTTTTTGGTTTTATAGCACTCCAAAATCCCTTTTATACAAAACCGAATAGATAGTTTTGGTATTCAATTACTCAAACATGATACAGTAATATCACTTCAAACATATATCTGGGATACATGAGAATAAGATCTTTAAGAATTTAGGGCTGTGATTTTATAACAATTTGATTTGCTTATTTAATAACACTACAGATAAGAAGTGGTCTTTCTGGTGTATATTTGTGGATTAGACCTCGTTAAATCATGTTTATTTAGGTGTAAAACTCGTTTCTGTTCCATTTTAAGTCTCTGCACGAGAAGCGCCAGTCTCCGCTCCTCCGGGTGCGCTGTGCACGCTGCTACAGTAAAACACGGTTTAGACGCGCACTCCAGTTTTCTGTGTGGATAGCGCGACCGAGCGTTTTCTAAGTGCAGATGGCGTGACCGCGGTAAAAAAAAACAGCACTGAGCTTTTCCTTCGAGGGGTTACTGTTTTTGTTGGTGATTTCGTCAGTGTTTTTTACAGAAGGTCAACGAAGTTCAGTTAAATGTTTAATTGATTGATTCAGAGTGCACCACTAATTGTCTTTATTTGTCCCTGATTATTGTCTTTTACTTCATTTGTAGTTTGTGTTTTTTCAGGTGTTCAGATTGAAGAGAACAGAAGTGACATCAGCAATACGTTACTGGTTTTATATTCTGGAATCCTCTCTACAGTATCTTCTTCTGCTTGTACGCAGTAGGGGTGGGCGGATCGATTTACAGTATCGATACTATCAATACTAACGTTGGAATTAGGTATTTATCGTAAGTAATGAGTCCTATTTTTTCATGTATAAATTACTGTGAAGTTTGTATTTTGTGTTTTTTTATTTGCTTTATTCTGTTAATTTACATTTATAGCTATTTTTTGTGTGTTTTCCAAAGCATTATGGGTTGTCAGTTTTATTTGTTGTTTTCTGTTGAAGTGTCTACTAACGGTAAATAGCTGTTTCCTGGTAGTTTGAGCTGCTTTTCTTTCTTTTTTTTTGGTGGATCCAGTAAAACTCATCAGCTTGTTTTGTGCTTGCTAAAATACACCTAAATAAAAAGGGGTCTAAGTTATTCCTCCCCACTATTGCATGTGTGTGTGTTGTGTGTGTTGTGTAGTGTGTGTGTATAGTGTGTGTGTATTTTGTGTATGGTGTGTGTATAGTGTGTATTGTGTGTGTGTGTGTGTGTATAGTGTGTGTGTATTTTGTGTATGGTGTGTGTATAGTGTGTATTGTGTGTGTGTGTGTGTGTATAGTGTGTGTGTGTGTATAGTGTGTGTGTGTGTTGTGTGTGTGTATTGTGTGTGTGTATTGTGTGTGTATTGTGTGTGTGTATTGTGTGTGTATTGTGTGTGTGTGTGTATAGTGTGTGTGTGTGTTGTGTGTGTGTATTGTGTGTGTGTATTGTGTGTGTATTGTGTGTGTGTGTGTATAGTGTGTGTGTATTTTGTGTATGGTGTGTGTATAGTGTGTATTGTGTGTGTGTGTGTGTGTGTATAGTGTGTGTTTGTGTGTAGTGTTGCTAGGCCGTGGGGATTGTAGATGTATTTTATTTTTGGTTTTTAGAGTACAAAGATTGTCACGGTCAATCAATTGAGAAAAAATGATTTATTCTTTTTATTAAAAAGTGTATTTTTAATAAAAGTGTATTTTTGATATCAAGTTCTGCCTCATTAGATTGTTTTACAGTTTTTCTCAGTTGCTTAAACACTAAACCCTGTGCTCTAAACAAATACTCAGTGCCCTGAACCCACTGCATAATGATGAGCACAGGAAGTGAAGGTGAATTTTATTCATGATTTTTTCATTACGAACATGTTTACATTATGACTCAACACAAAGCTGTTTTATTACATTCATTTTCTAATATACTGCACATACTTTTTTTGTAGAATTACATGGATATTAATTTCCACTTAGGCTACGTTCACATTACCAGACTGAAGCGACTCAAATCCGATGTTTTGCTCAATGTGGATCAAACCTGATTTTATTCATGGCTGTCTGAACGTACTAAATGTGTCCATTGAGGATGAGTTTCTTTGATTTTACCAAATTATAAAGCTCTGGAATATAATCAAGAGGAAGATGGATGATCACAAACCATCAAACCACCAAACTGAACTGCTTGAATTTTTACACCAGGAGTAAAGCAGCATAAAGTTATCCAAAAGCAGTGTGTAAGACTGGTGGAGGAGAACATGATGCCAAGATGCATGAAATTAAAACTGTGATTAAAAACCAGCAGGATTATTCCACCAAATATTGATTATTTCTGAACTCTTAAAACTTTATGAATATGAACTTGTTTTCTTTGCATTATTTGAGGTCTGAAAATCCAGACAAAAGTCCAATATAAGACCATTTTTTTTACCTTGTGTCAAAATAGATCACACTAATTATATTTCTTACATTAGAAGTAGTAAAAAGTGTTATCTGCAAACACAACAATGCAACAACTTTATCTACCTCCGCACAGCACTGATATAATATTGTGCTATAATTATATACAGTACTTAAAAAAAAGAAAAATATTCTCTGCATTTAATTGATGGGATGAGGAGGAGTGATGATTATTCAACTTCCTGATTTCACTATAACCCTGAAAACAATCAAACTCTTACAGCAATGCAGCAAAATATAGAAAAAAGCATTTAAATATCCTTGATTTCAGAAGAAACAGTGAATAAACAGATGCTGTAAAAAAGCTCACAGATGTATTTAAGTTGTTAAAGCGATGATTTATGTTTTAAAGTAAAGTGAAAAGAATTCCTGGATGATCAGAGACACTTTCTGAAGCAGAAATGAAGAAAATTGCCTTTTTAATACTATTGATTATAGTAAAAAAAAAAAAAAAAAGGTGTCCACAAACATTTGGCCAGATTTTACATCTATGTTCTACATAGAACAAAGGAAATAAGAAAAATACAGATTGTAAAACTGGCATCTTATACAAGAGCAAGTCATCTTCCTGTTACAAATCAAACAAGAAAAGTCCATAAATAGCATTAAAATCACATTAAGCATTAAATCACATTAATCAGAAACCATGTTTTTTTTATTGATGCAGTTTTAGATCAGTGATTCTCAAACTGTGGTTCTGGTTCCACTGGATGACCTCAGAAAAACATCTGTTCATATTAAAATATTAAATATTATTGAAATGTATAAAGTTTTTCCTGTATCTGTAATTTTCTATCATTAAATTAGTTAATGTTTAGTTTTTAGCCTGTATGAGAAGCTGTATATAATCTACACTTCAGCCCTTTACTCTCAGAACTACAGTTTTATCATTATTAGCATTATAAAGTTTGATTGGTCCTACAGTAAAACCCTGTGGAACACCACAAGATCTGCTCCATCAACCAACAGTTCACCATCAGTTCACTACAGTTTCTGCACTACAGTTAATTACAGATAAATAAGCTAGTGAACACTGTAGTTCACTGATCGACTCTCCTGTTGTTTATTTTCCTCTGTTTAAATCCTGATTCTGAGATTCTCAGTAGGAGAAAATACTGTATTAATAACCAGAATCAATAATCAATCAAACTACTAATAAACCATAATACTAAAAATTTACAGACTGTAAAAAGAGCGGGAAAAAACTCCACACAACAGAAGAGTGAAGAACTATTGGAGAAAGATATCGTCGCTATCCAATGAAAAACAAGTATCTCCATTTTTGTCAATTTTTAGTTTAATACATAATTTGAACGAACTCTCTTTTACACCGCGGCAAATTTTTTAATGAACGGACAAATAGAAACTCCTAAAAATGACCTGAAATAAACTCTTTTTACATTGACTACCACTGAAAGTTTAAAAAGTTTTTTTCTCTCTACTGTAAAGTTGCTGTTTTGGAGATAAGTGTTTTTCATTAAACAGTGATGATATGAGGAGATTATGTATGATATGTGCGGATTACACGTCTAGATTAATGTGTATAAATAAATATGTGTGTGTGGAGATACATGTGTTTGTGTGAAACGGCTTGTTTTTAAGTAGAACTCGGAGGTTTTAGTTTGGTCATTGGTGGAACACGGCCTTAAAAGTTTGAGAACTACTGATCCAGAAGAATTAAAATCTTTATTTATAGTTTTAGTTTATTTTTACATGAGCTCTGTTTGTTTTACAGATCCGGTACCGTTTGCTCTACAAATTTTAAGTTTATTTCTAATTTTCCTTCCATTTTCTTCCTAATTTTACACGGCCAATTACCCAACCCACGTATCATTAGGACTCCCCCCCCCCATCACTAGTGATGCTCCAACACCAGGAGGGTTAGGAAGACCAGCACACACCTCCTCCGATACATGTGAAGTCAGACTCCGCCTCTTTTTGAACCTTTTTTGCTGAGTAGCATCACAGCGCTAACGCTCGGAGGAAAGCACAGCAACTCGGTTCTGATACATCAGCTCACAGATGCAGCCTTGTGCTAATCCACATCACCCTAGGAGTGATGAGGGGAAAGAAAGAGCACCATCTACTGTACTGTACCCACCCAGAGAGAGAGCAAGAACAACTGTGCTCTCTCGGGGCTCCGGTAGCTGATGGCAAGCTGCATGACCGGGATTCGAACAGGCGATATCCTGATCATATCATTCCCTAAATTTCCTTCGGGATAAATAAAGTATCTATCTATCTATCTAGTGGCAGCAGTTTAGACTGCTGGACCACTCAGAGCCTTCCAAATTCTTTAGTAATCCCCGTGTCTAAATCTCGATATCTGAATCTCCTCCTACGATAATCTGTACGACTTCCTCTCTGCGGTGAAGCCGCTGGTGTTTAATCAGGTGATGCTGTCTGGTAAAACTCTTCCCGCAGTCCGAGCAGTAATACGGTTTCTCTCCGGTATGAATTCTCTGGTGATTCTTCAGGGCGCCACACTCTCTAAAACTCTTCCCGCACTCCAGGCAGGGATAGGGTTTCTCTCCGGTATGAATTCTCTGGTGCTGTCTGAGAGTACTCTGCACCGTAAAACTCATACCGCAGTCCGAACACTGATACGGTTTCTCTCCGGTATGAGTTCGCTGGTGATTCTTTAGGGTACTGCTCCCACTGAAGCTCCTCCCACAGTCCGAGCAGTGATAGGGTTTCTCTCCGGTATGAATTCTCTGATGCACTTTGAGAGAATTCTGTCGGGTGAAAGTCTTTCCGCAGTCTGAACACGGGAAACTTCCCTCTTTTCCTTTACGTTTGTCTTTATATCCTGTAGAAGTGTTTATCTGGTGGGAAGGAGATGGCGCTCCCTGAGTTATAGAGTTGATGGACACCAGTGTGCTGATGGTTGATGGCGTTTCCTGATGAGCCGGGAGAAGTAAACCGGAGCTCAGCTGAACTGTTTGAACTAAACAGAACATTTCTGAAAAAAAAAAAAGAACATTTTTGGATTAAATAATAAACTGCAAAGAAAGTGACTCAACTGTTAAATATCAGTACGGAATAAAACAATTTCTAAAGAAAATAAAAGTCTTAAACTAAATAAACTTAACCCTTAGATAATGATATATTATTCTAATGGGATCAGTTTGTGCTGCATATAAACTGTTTCCTTTGTTCAGTTTATAGACGTTCTACAAAAAACAATATATTATTTAATTACATGTTATTTAACTAAAACTAATAAATCTCTTCCATCACAATACTGAATACTACTGCTGGGAGGAATACCGGTTCATACAGTATCTTTTACATTAATAAAACACATTTTACATTTCACTGTGTAGATTTAATTCGGTTAGTTTTGGTTTTACGCTGCAGTTTATAAACTGAGCACAGTAAACATCACTCCCTGTACTTTAGAAGAGTTACAAAAGGTTTTTAACTGATTTTAAAGTTAAAGTTGACAGACACATTTCCTCACATTCCTATTGGAGGGTATAAATACCACAACACTGATTAAAAAGCATCTGATATCAGGATGTGAAATATTGATCTCTCCAAAACTGCAGGAGTAAATAATAATGTGATTATAGTAAAGAAGATGTTATAGGTGTAGGTGTTGGTTTGTTGAATGCTATTAATACTATTGCATTAAAATCAATTAACCAGCGTTTATTGTCACTGTGTAAAACTTTGAGGGTAACCGTCATTTTAATCAAAATTAAAATCAAGTATTTAATCAGGTTAAGCTAAAATAAGCAACTTCATAAACAAAAAAACTAAATAGTAAAAGCATACAAAATGTAAGCAAACAATATAAAACTTAATTAAGAGGAAATAAAATAATAATTCAGAATATAAACATAAGTGATAAAGCAATATAAAAATATAAACAAAATTAAGTCGCTTAAATAACACCCAGATCATAAAGAAAGTAAATGATGGAACAAAAACAAACAGGTAAAACAGAAGATAGAATAAATAAAAGGACTAAATAAATAAAATAAATAGGCAAAAGACCAAAAGCAAACCCAGTATAAACAGTATAAACCCAGTATAAACCCAGAGTATAAACCCAGTATAAACAGTATAAACCCAGTATAAACCCAGAGTATAAACCCAGTATAAACAGTATAAACACAGTATAAACAGTACAAACCCAATACAAACCGTATAAACCCAGTATAAAAAGTACAAACCCAGTATAAACCCAATACAAACCATATAAACCCAGTCTAAACAGTATAAACCCAGTCTAAACAGTATAAACCCAGTCTAAACAGTATAAACCCAATACAAACCATATAAACCCAGTCTAAACAGTATAAACCCAGTCTAAACAGTATAAACCCAGTCTAAACAGTATAAACCCAGTCTAAACAGTATAAACCCAGTCTAAACAGTATAAACCCAGTCTAAACAGTATAAACCCAATACAAACCATATAAACCCAGTCTAAACAGTATAAACCCAGTATAAATAGTATAAACCCAGTCTAAACAGTATAAACCCAGTCTAAACAGTATAAACCCAGTCTAAACAGTATAAACTGAGTCTAAACAGTATAAACCCAGTATAAACAGTATAAACCCAGTATAAATAGTATAAACCCAGTATAAATAGTATAAACCCAGTCTAAACAGTATAAACCCAGTCTAAACAGTATAAACCCAGTCTAAACAGTATAAACCCAGTCTAAACAGTATAAACCCAGTATAAATAGTATAAACCCAGTATAAATAGTATAAACCCAGTATAAATAGTATAAACCCAGTCTAAACAGTATAAACCCAGTCTAAACAGTATAAACCCAGTCTAAACAGTATAAACCCAGTATAAACAGTATAAACCCAGTATAAATAGTATAAACCCAGTATAAATAGTATAAACCCAATACAAACCATATAAACCCTGTCTAAACAGTATAAACCCAGTCTAAATAGTATAAACCTAGTATAAACAGTATAAACCCAATACAAACCGTATAAACCCAGTATAAAAAAGTACAAACCTAAAAAAAAAAGCTCCTACAGTTGGTACTTTTATCTCCATTGTTAAACAATTGCACCTTCTAGAACAGATGACATTTTCAATAAGACTCCAGAAAGAACTGGGGGAAAAAAGATGGGGTAAATGGAGAGTTTATTTAACCAAACTGAAAGATAGCCCATATTGACTTTTGATTTAAAGTAAGTCTATGGAATTGTCAAACCCAGCTATTCTGTGACCTCATGTGTCTTTTTTCTTTTCTTTTTTTTCTCCCTCTCCCTTTTCCCTTTTAGCTTTCTCGCTCACCTTATTATTTGTTCCCTTTTTTTGAACACTGTGTTAGGTTGTTTTGTATCTCAAAATTGTGAATAAATAAAGAGTATAAAAAAAAGTACAAACCCAATACAAACCATTTAAACCCAGTATAAACAGGATAAAACCAATATAAAAAGTACAAACCCAGTATAAACCCAATACAAACCATATAAACCCAGTATAAACAGTATAAACCCAGTATAAACAGAATAAACCCAATACAAACAGTATAAACCCAGTATAAACAGTATAAACCCAGTATAAACAGAATAAACCCAATACAAACAGTATAAACCCAGTATAAACAGTATAAACCCAGTATAAACAGAATAAACCCAATACAAACAGTATAAACCCAGTATAAAAAGTACAAACCCAGTATAAATAGTATAAACCCAGTATAAACAGTATAAACCCAATACAAACAGTATAAACCCAGTATAAACAGTATAAACCCAATACAAACAGTATAAACCCAGTATAAAAAGTACAAACCCAGTATAAATAGTATAAACCCAGTCTAAACAGTATAAACCCAGTATAAACAGTATAAACCCAGTCTAAACAGTATAAACCCAGTCTAAACAGTATAAACCCAATATAAACAGAATAAACCCAGTATAAACCCAGTATAAACAGAATAAACCCAATACAAACAGTATAAACCCAGTATAAACAGTATAAAGTGAATTATTTACCTGCAGCAGATCCTGATTCTGTACAGATTTACCGCGGAGCTTCAGGAGATCCGCTGTTACAGAGCTCGCGCGCCCCCTCCCGGTCTGGAGGAGGAATTACACTGGAGCTTAATTTAAAACCCACCTGTTTTCCGCACAAACTCCACATTTTCTTACAGATAAAGATTTTATAAAGACTGGATCACTATTTGCACGACTCCATTTTAATTCTGTCTGATATTATTGTATTATTATTATAATTATTTTTTTTAACCATATTGAATTTTACAAATATTACAGTTATATCAAAACTAATCTAAAATCTCTCACCACATCAGTATCAAACGGAGTATGTGAACGTAGATAGAAGAAAAAGGGGTAAAATAAAGAAAATAACAAAATGGTAAATAAGAATCATATTAAAATTGGGAAAAATAAAGATAAAATAGAATGCAAGACAGACATGATACAAAAGAAAATGTATTATTATTATATATGATTATTATATTTACTCGTTCCACAACTCCACCAGTTTCTCCTTTTCTAAACTCCAGGAGATCCACGGATTTCGCTCCATCACCGGAAGTCTCATCAACTTCCAGTTCCGTAAACGTTCCTGCGCTCGCCTCGCAGCTTCCCGTAACTCTTCTCCTATTGGCTGTTGATATTGTTTACGTCACTATTTGCGTGAGTTGAGTCTCAAGACTTGGTTAGGATTGAAGGCATGATGCACCGTGTACAATAAAATAATCTTCAACCACTTGTGTCTCATCAGAAGGAGCCCAATTATTTTTTTCTTATACAAAAATAAAGTCGATATTAAACAAAATAAACCTTTATATTTTTTCAGACATGCTCTTGTTTATAAGACTGCACTTTGCTGTTTATGCACAATACAATACATTTTATCTTTGTATAGAAAATACAGTACCCAGAAGGAAGTGTAGGAAAGTTTATATGGAGTTTTATTTATTGAGTCACACATACAGAAGTATTTTCTCAGTACCGGGTCAGACTACAGTGTTTAAGGTTAATCCGAAATCTTTTAATATTTGTGTTTTGATGCACAAACTAGAACCTTCATCTAAATATACAGTTTAAACTAAAGTGCTTATAGGCAAGTCTGTTCACTTAATCGTCTTCTGTGCAAAGTAAACAAGCTGTTATTTTCACTCATGTTATTAAAATTAAAGTTATTTTAAAATCCCTATTAAAATCTTTTCAAACCCTCGGAACAGTTTGTGATGTTTGGACAAATGTTGCACAAAACATGCATAAAAAAAATGTTTGTTCAGTTTGTTTTGGCTCCTGCACTTGCTCAGATCTCCACACCGAGGGGGCTGGCCCCGGCTCCTCCCCCTGCTCTCAGCGAATCCGGCATGATTACGGACTTTCGTCGTTTTTGTTTTTAAAGAGTTTAATTGTTCACAAGTTCAGTCATGTTACAAAAACAGTAGCTGGTCTCCTTCTTACGAAAATAACGTCTCTGTTAAAACGTAATGCCGGAAGCTCCTCCCACACTGAGTGATGTCACTGCTTCTGTTCTGTGATTACACTGGTGTTTCTTGAGTACATCGCTCGTTCTAAAGCTCCGCCCACATTCTGAGCAGTAATACGGTTTTTCTCCAGTGTGAATTCGCTGATGTATCTTAAGGATGTGATTCGTTCTGAAGCTCCGCCCACAGTCCGAGCAGTGGAACGGTTTCTCTCCGGTATGAATTCTCTGGTGAGTTTGGAGTTGACCCTGTTCATTAAAGCTCTTCCCGCACTCTGCACACTGGAAGGGTTTCTCTCCAGTATGAATTCTCTGGTGAACTCGTAGATGCGTCAGTCCCCGAAAGCTCTTCCCGCACTCGGCGCAGTAGTGAGGTTTCTCTCCGGTATGAATCTGCTGGTGAACCTTCAGGACGTCGCTCGTTCTAAAGCTCTTCCCGCACTCTGAGCAGTAATACGGTTTCTCTCCGGTATGAATTTGTTGGTGTTTCTGCAGGTTACTCCTCACGTTAAAGCTCTTCCCGCACTCGGAGCAGTGATACGGTTTCTCTCCGGTATGAATTCGCTGGTGAATTCGGAGAGGAGTGAGTCGACGGAAGCTCTTCCCGCAGTGTGAACAGAGATGCGGTTTCTCTCCGGTGTGAATTCTCTGGTGTGCTTTAAGATGACTCTGCTGAGTAAAAATCTTTCCACACTCTGAACACTGGAGAGATTTCTCTTCTTCTGAACTTATCTGATCTTTTTGTCTGATAAAATCGTTTCTGTGGTTCATGGAGACCATCTTCTCCTCTGGAGTGTGTTGATGTGGTTGGGGAGGTGTGTTAGAACTGTATGATAGTCGGTATTAAACTGAGGAGAAGAACAGCCTGTAATTCCTTCCTTTAAGAAAAAAAGAGAGAAAATTAGTGAACGGCAAAGAAATTAATATGGTGTTTCTCAGGGGTTCGTCTGTGTAAAATATTTCACTCTTCTACTCTTTAGTGACAAAACTCCTGCATCTGGACAGCAA
The DNA here is from genome assembly GCF_023375975.1 of Astyanax mexicanus. NCBI lineage: Eukaryota > Metazoa > Chordata > Actinopteri > Characiformes > Acestrorhamphidae > Astyanax > Astyanax mexicanus. The sequence goes on from NC_064415.1 coordinate 278,701, forward strand.
CTGTAAAAACAGGAGGATAAGTGAGTTTTTAGGCTTTAGTTTTTCTCGGTCACATGACATCATGGCGTTCAGTAGCTCCTCCATTTCCACTCACTGTTGTGTTTTTAACGTGGATCTCCGTGGAAACCGTGGGGTGCCCAAAGTGTAATTACAGTGCGCAGCAGTGGACAAATATCTATTTTATTAAACGTGAATCGTAGGCCCGTCACAATAACAAACGTTTTTGCAAACGATATGATGTCCCAGAAATTATTGCGATAAACAATATTTTTGGCATTTTAAGACTAATAAATGGCACTAATATCATAACAAAGGAATTACACCCTTGTAAAGACAATTCACTTTCCATTCCTGTTCATGGACCTGATTTTGGAACCTGAAAAGTTGGCTGAAGCAACACAAACTTAAGAGACACTAAAGTTGAGTGACTAGAGCCGCACTGAGTCGTTACTCTGTTTCTTTAAGTTTGTTTTGGTGTTGATTTTTCCATTTTTCCTAAAAACAGTACAAAATTGAACCTGAATTTTTCTCAGAGGACGTCAGTCAGTTTGTACAAACAGCAACACATATAATTTCTGAGCAGCTAATGCACAAACTTCACTCTAAATTCATGATTCACCTGAAATCTAATCAACAATCATCATTCAGGAGATTTCCAGAAAAAATCTAATAAAAATGTATAAAATACTAATGGCTGTTCTGGTGGGCACAGTATCATATACTGAGGATAAATACTCCTAAATAATCAAATATCATTATTATAATTCTCCCTGATCCCAAAACACCCGATCCAACTAATTACTTAATTAATTAATTAGTTAATTGCTGATTAGTCACTGATATACTGGCTATAAACACTCCTCTATCCACCTCAGCTCAAACTGAATAAAGGCTGTTTCTGTGTTTACTCTTATTTTACATCTTACTGTTCCAACAGAGAACATTTCTCCACCCACTGAGTGAGTTATAATCCCAGTATAATACCAATAAACCCAGTATAATCAGTATAATTTATATTATAGTTATTTACCTGCAGCAGATCCTGATTCTCTACAGAAACACTGCAGATCTTCTTCTGCTCTGAACTTCAGTGTTTGGAGAATCTGTTGTATATCTGGTGCCCTCTGCTGGACTGCAGATAAACTACCACTAAAACTGTTCAGACACATGTAGAAAATCACATTCCAGTTTCTTCACTGTAGGAGCTTCAATTAGGAGACTTTCCAACTTTCCATGTAACTGTTGTAAATAATTGCTTATGATGTATATAATTTTTTGTGAATAAGAGTGTAACTTTTATTTTATATATTTGGTTTCGTAATACAAGCCAACAGTCTCGCGAGAGTATCTCGCATAGGTTTTGTTTTCATGCTGGCTTCAGGCTGGACTCCTCGTGTGCTGCTAAAAAGGTTTTACTGATAGATGTGTTAATGACTGAAGTGAGAAAGCCCTGTTGAGGATAATTCCCTTGTACGATGCATGCAGCCAACGAGTTTTCACGGTGGATTAGGAGAGAAGCTTCAAATAAACCTGTGAGGAGAAAGCCACTTGTGTCTGCCTGTGCATTGAGGGAGTTACAGTGAAAACTCGACCTGTTCGTCAGCGCGAGTGGACGTGAAGTGATGCGGCAGGATTTAAGAACCAGCGGACGTTTACGTAGTGTTTATTGCGCACGGAGCCGATAGCGCCGGACTGAGAGATGAGTCGCGCACACACACAGAAGGAGCTAAAGAACCACACAGCTACACACAGCAACGCCAAGACATAGCCACAAATACATTAATCACTAATAAGTAAAGAGTGATTTAAGAAGAGGGCTTTGTAAAAGTATAAAAGACTGTAAAGCAAGTAATATTTCTGTGGTGTGTGGTAAAGTAAGAGGTGTTTGTTTCGTATTAGCTAAGTTCGCATTGTATAGAGAAGTGTACCATAGATAAGGGGTACATTAATTTCCCATTGAATGTTCTACAGTTCAGATTTATAATGTGTTTACAGATTATTATTTGACATCGTATATTTGTTTTCAAGTGTGAGCTAACTTGGCCTAAAGCAGTGATTCAAAATGACAGAGCCAAATAAGCAGATAATTCAGGGTAGAAATAGTGAACATTCCTGTGATCAGCTTAAAGAGGATGGTGCTGAAGACCAGCAAGAAAAAGAGCAGCATCCAAGACGAAGTGAAAGAACCAGAACTCTAACAGAGAAGGGCAAAGAAATGCAAGACAAAAGGATAAAAGCACTTAAACAAAGATTTAACTATATTTACAGCAAATGGAGAGCACATGTGAGATCTTCTAAAAGGTCCCTTATGCAAGCAGAAGAGCCTTTGTCTGATGATTTGCTCAATGATATCATTGGTGATGTCACAGGTCTTTCTGCAGATGTTCAGCTTGTATATGATGAGCTACGCAAAATCTCAGTTCCAGACCAGGAAGTTCGTCGAAGTGTGGATCTCTGTGTAGAAATGTCTAATTTCATCGTAGCTAGAGCTTCAAGTCGACTGGATGGAAAAGTTCCAGAAAAAGAAGAAGAAGATTGGCCTGAAGCAGGCTCTCTCTTCGACTCAAGCTCCTGTAAATCAGGGTCCCTCACTTCATACACAAAAGGCACCTCAGAGCACTCAAACCAGTCGTCTGTGAAGCGACAGGACGCTGCAGCTGAAGCTGCTGCAAGCCTAGCTGTCCTCAATGTGTTACAAGAACAGGAGAGAGAACAGTTGGAATTACAGTACTTAGAAGCAGAAGTTAAAAGGAAGATAGCTGATCAAGAAGCAACAGCTGTAAGACGTCATTTAGAACAGGAAGCAGAAGAGGTGCAACGAAAGATGAAGTGGGAAGAAGAAGAAGCTAAAATCAAAACTCAGCTGGAGGAAGAAAATGTAGTCATGCAAAAAACTCTTGAAGAAAAACGAAGAAAGATAAAGCACTTGGAGACAGTGAAAAGTCTTAATGCAGCACAAGCAAGAATTCTGGTGTATGATCAAGTGAGAAACACAGAAAAAGACGATCAGAAGGACATTCTGGACCATAAGTTGGTAGCAGACAACCAAGTGCCTGTTCCTATAAGTCATCCGTCCATGTGTGTTTCTCCTGTTCCTAAAGCTGTGGCCACATCCTCGAATGAAAGTACAGCAGAGCTTGTTAAGGTGCTAGCAGGGGCTTTAAGTGCCAACAGAATTCCAATTCCTGAACCATCCGTTTTCAGTGGAGATCCATTAAAATACAATGATTGGAAGCTCTCGTTTGAAACATTGATTGACCAGAAAACCATTCAAGACAAGGAGAAGATATACTACCTCCGTAGATATGTGAGTGGGCAAGCTAAAACAGCACTCGATGGCTATTTTTTACTCGGAACTGAGTCTGCCTACGTTGAAGCATGGAAGATTTTAGAGGAGAGATATGGAAACCCATTCACAATTGCTAAATCTTACAGAGACAAGCTCCATACTTGGCCCAAGATAGGACCTAAGGACAGTTTTGAGCTCAGAGCATTTGTTGATTTTCTCCGTAGTTGTGAGGCTGCCATGGTTCACATCAAAGCATTGGATATCTTGAATGATTGTAATGAAAACCGAAAAATTCTGTCAAAGTTACCAGACTGGTTAACAGCAAGATGGAACCGAAAGGTTATTGAAGTAGAAGAAGAGAGTAACCAATTTCCCTCATTCAGTCACTTTGTGAAATTTCTGACCAGAGAAGCAAAAATAGCTTGTAACCCTGTTACTTCACTGCAGTCACTGAAACAAGGTGAGACAGAAAAAACAAGATTCCAAAGACACCAAAGCATTGGAGCAAAGACATTGTCCACAAGTACTACTGAGAAGACTGCCAGTACATGCACTTTCTGTAAGAATGCTGAACACACATTGCATAAATGCAAGAAGTTCACGGAGAAAGCAGTTTCTGACAGAATCAAATTCATTCAAGGCGAAAAGCTTTGCTTTGGTTGTCTCAAGCCTGGTCACTACTCGAAGTTCTGCAACAGTAGAAGTGTTTGTGACAAATGCCACAAACTACATCCTACATGTCTACATGAAGACAGAACCAAAGAACAACAAAACACAACACGAGCCAAGCAAAATTTAAGACAAGAAAACCCAAGTTCAAGCCAAGTTCACTACAGGGAAACCCCTCAGTTTACACAACATAAAGACACATCTACCATCGCTACTTCAAATAGAGTAGTACTTCATGAAGCCAACTTACAAACAGCTGCAATAATTCCTGTTTGGCTTTCATCCACAGTTCAACCAGCACATGAAATCCTAGTGTATGCTCTGTTGGATTCTCAAAGCGACACAACCTTTGTTTTAAGTGAAGTGGCAGATGCTTTGAAAGCAAACAAAGAACAAGTCAAGCTTAAGCTCTCTACTATGACCTCAAGAAACACAGTAGTAAAATCTCAGAGAGTGAACAATCTCCAAGTGCGTGGCTTTTACTCTGGTAAGAAGATTCATCTACCACCAGTCTACACACGTGAGTTTATCCCAGCCAACAGAACTCACATACCCACAGATGGCACTGCAAAGGCTTGGTCCCACTTAGAGCACCTCCAAGATGAGATTGCACCTCTTCAGGACTGTGAAGTAGGTCTACTCATTGGATATAACTGCTCACAGGTCCTGCTTCCAAGGGAAGTTGTTTCTGGCAAAGAAAATCAGCCTTATGCACAGCGCACAGACCTTGGATGGTGTATTGTTGGCCACAGCAATCCCTGTGTGGACTATGGTGACGCCATTGGAATCAGCCATCGGATAGTAGTGAGACAGGTGACAGCAGGTATGGAGACATCTGTTAATCTAAAAACTCAAGTACACTATGTGAATCGAATCAAAGTGAAAGAGATCACTCCAGCTGACATAATAAAAGTGCTTGAATCTGATTTTTCAGCAAGAATCAGAGAAGATGATTCTGTGTCACAAGAGGATCTCAAGTTTCTTTCAAAGTTGAGAGACAACATTACGCAAAAAGACAACGGTCACTTCGAAATGCCTTTGCCATTCAAAGATGAAAGACCGAATTTATCGAACAACAAGATATGTGCAATACATCGACTGAAATGTCTTGAAAGGAAATTTAAGAAGGATCAGAGGTACTATAAAGACTATGTAGCCTTTATGAACGACATCCTTTCACGTGACGAGGCAGAAAAGGTCCCTGAGGAAGAACTTGACCACAGTTCAGTTTGGTATATTCCACACCACGGAGTTTATCATCCACAGAAGCCAGGAAAAATACGTGTAGTATTTGACTGTTCTGCCAAGTATCAAGACACATCCCTCAACGACCATCTTCTCACCGGTCCTGACTTGACAAATTCATTAGTGGGTGTCCTGTGCCGCTTCCGAAAGAGTCCTGTTGCAGTCATGTGCGACATAGAGCGGATGTTCCACCAATTTCATGTGAAACGGGAAGATCAAGATTACTTGAGATTCCTATGGTGGGAAAATGGCAACTTGGAAACCACACCATCAGTGTACAGAATGAAAGTTCATTTGTTTGGAGCAGCCTCATCCCCAGGATGTGCCAACTTCGGCCTAAAACATCTGGCAGAAAAAAGCCAAGGACAGTTCAGAAAAAACACCATAGACTTTATTCTGAAGAATTTCTATGTTGACGACGGGATTGTGAGTCTTCAAACTGAGAAGGAAGCTATCCAACTTGTCAAGGAAGCAAGAGACCTTTGCAACACTGGCAAGTTACGGCTCCATAAGTTTGTGTCCAATAGTGAGAATGTGATTGCAACTATTCCAGAAGAAGAACGCTCCATGGTCAAAGATCCAGACATGGCTTTGAGTTTGCCATATATGGAGAGAGCTCTTGGAGTAGAATGGTCCATCACATCAGACTCATTCAAGTTCAGAGTTCAAGTGAAACCCAATCCTCTTACACGAAGGGGTGTGCTGTCCACTGTAGCCTCTATGTATGATCCTATGGGGTTCATGGCACCCTTCATACTTTTGGGTAAACAAATACTCCAACAAATGTGCAAAGAGAAAGTAGGCTGGGATGACGAACTTCCAGAAAACTTACGACCTCGGTGGGAGTCCTGGCTTAGAGACCTACCCAATCTTGCTGAAATGCAGATTGAACGATGCTTTCTACCATCAGGGTTTGGCAAAGTCAAAAGGCAAGAGCTTCACACCTTTTCCGATGCAAGTGTTTCTGGATATGGTGCATGTACTTACCTACGCACCATTAATCAGTCTGATGAAGTCCATTGCTGTCTTGTAATGGCAAAATCAAGAGTTTCCCCGACTAACGTCATAACTATACCGAGGCTTGAACTCTCTGCAGCAGTTATTGCAGTCCGAGTCAGTGATATGCTTCAAAGGGAGTTAGAAATCGAAGACCTGCAAGAGTACTTTTGGACAGATTCTACAGTTGTGCTTGGTTACCTGAATAATGACGCCAGAAGGTTTCAGGTGTTCGTGGCAAACCGCATACAAAGAATCAAATCAAGTACAAAAACTGAACAATGGGCTCATGTTTCCTCTGACAATAACCCAGCAGATCATGCCTCTCGGGGTTTGACTGCAGAGCAGCTTAAAACATCAAGCTGGTTTACAGGACCAAAGTTTCTTTGGCAAAGAGATCTACCCGACAGAGAGCTCAAGGTGGGAGAAATCAAGGCAGATGATCCTGAACTCCGCAAGTCTTTTGTGTGTAACACTGATGCAAGGGAGGTCAGATCAATATTGGATCGCCTACAGAAATTCTCTGATTGGTCAAGGGTAGTAAGAGCAGTTGCCAGATTGAAACGGGCAATTAAAGAGTTCAAAGGACTGAAGCAAAGAACTAATAAAAGCACAAGCTTAGAAGAACGGAAAGAAGCTGAATTTGCTATAGTTAGATTAGTTCAAGAAGAACCGTTTTCTCATGAGATTAAGAGGTTGAAGCTAAAGGACAAGGATGCTGAGACCAAAGACAGCAAGTTGTGCAAGTTAAGTCCATTCTTGGATGAAGAAGGTATCCTACGAGTGGGAGGACGCTTAAGTCAAGCCATGTTGCACCCACATGTGAAGCATCCAGCAATACTTCCGAAGAACAGCCACATTTCGGATTTACTCATCAAGCACTGTCACGAAAAAACACAGCATCAAGGGCGAGGAATGACGGTTAATGAAATCCGAGCAAACGGATGGTGGATCATGGGATGTAGCAGTGCTGTTTCTTCACACATCTTTAAATGTGTTAAGTGCAGAAAGTTCAGGAGATGTGCTGAAGAACAAAGGATGGGCGACTTACCACAGGATAGAACGGAAACAGTTCCACCCTTTACTTACACTGGCATAGACTGTTTTGGTCCCATCTATGTGAAGGAAGGAAGAAAAGAGCTCAAGAAATATGGTCTAGTACTAACCTGCCTCTGTTCTAGAGCCATACATATAGAAGTGGTTGACGATTTGACGACTGATGCATTTATCAATGCTTTAAGAGCATTCATTGCCTTAAGAGGACATGTTCGTCAACTAAGATGTGACCAAGGAACCAATTTTGTTGGTGCGAAAAGAGAGTTTGCAGAACTCATGAAAGGGATGGATCAAGAAAAGGTGCAGGCTTTAGGATGTGAGTTTCTTATGAATCCCCCTGCAGCAAGTCACAGAGGTGGTGCCTGGGAAAGGCAAATAAGAACTATCAGAAGTGTTCTTACTGCTATTCTGGACCAGTCAGCACAAAGGCTTGATGGCACCTCTTTGAGGACATTTCTGTATGAGGTCATGGCCATCATTAACAGTAGACCACTTACGGTTGAGAATTTGAACGACCCAACCGGACCTGAACCTTTGACTCCAAACCACATACTTACAATGAAGTCTACCATTATTCTACCCCCACCTGGACACTTTGTCAGAGAAGATCTTTATCTCCAAAGAAGGTGGCGCAAAGTCCAGTATTTGGCTAATGAATTTTGGATTAGATGGAGAAAGGAGTATCTTTTGAATCTACAGATTAGACAGAAATGGCACAAGACTAGAAGAAACATGAAAGTCAATGACATTGTTCTTCTACAAGATGCGCAAGCACCACGCAACGAATGGAAGCTGGCCAGAATCACAGAAGTCTACCCAGGGTTAGATGGTAGGGTGAGAAAGTTAAGATTGCAAGTTAGTGACACTACATTCGACAAAAAAGGGAAGCAAACAACTAAAATAACATTCCTTGAAAGATCTATTCAGAAGGTTGTTACTCTGCTCGAAGCAGATTAAGGTGTTTAATGCGTTCAGCCTAATTGAGTAATTGTTAACTGGTGAACAGCTTTGTGTAAAGAAATCCCACATCAAGGTTTGTGATTTGGTGGGAGTGTAACTGTTGTAAATAATTGCTTATGATGTATATAATTTTTTGTGAATAAGAGTGTAACTTTTATTTTATATATTTGGTTTCGTAATACAAGCCAACAGTCTCGCGAGAGTATCTCGCATAGGTTTTGTTTTCATGCTGGCTTCAGGCTGGACTCCTCGTGTGCTGCTAAAAAGGTTTTACTGATAGATGTGTTAATGACTGAAGTGAGAAAGCCCTGTTGAGGATAATTCCCTTGTACGATGCATGCAGCCAACGAGTTTTCACGGTGGATTAGGAGAGAAGCTTCAAATAAACCTGTGAGGAGAAAGCCACTTGTGTCTGCCTGTGCATTGAGGGAGTTACATTCCACATACGCAGATACATCCTTTACACCACTGTATCACTATTCATTTACTCACCTGTCTCTCTTACCTGTAGAGGTACATGAACAGACATATTCACCCCACTATTAACCACATGCAGCACTTTATAACAGCACACTTTTTTTGAAAAGGCAATTTTAACACATTATAAAATTTCAGGCACATCATCATAATGAAGCTTTCTATCACCATAGTTTATTTTTTGTTTGTTTATTTATTCAAAATGCATTTTTTACACACAAGTGATAGTATCTCATCTGTAGGAGTGCAAAATAATTATGTACTTATACAAAAATGAAGGAGACACAATAAGCTAAATGATTTATTTACAAACAAGAAAACTTTTACTTATTACTTTTAAATGATGCAGAATGTTTACATGCACATTACAATACATCTTATAGCAGTGCTAAACAACAAGCTGTGTATAAAAAACAATTAGGGTTCTGAAGCTGCAGCGCCATTCAGAATAAAACATTTAGACTGATATGGGCAATATTTATTTACACTACATACACAGAAGTAGCGTCTCTCAGAATCAGGACAGGCTGCCTTGTTGGCTAATAAAGGTTCACACTACACAATTAATTAGTGACACGGGATCACAAATTACACTATTTTTTACAATGGGAAATCACTGATTCACCAGATTCTCGAGAACATGCCAGAACTAAACACAGGAGATCTAGTGATGCCAAACCAGAGAGGAGAATACGCACTTAAAGTGAGCCCAACATGAACGAGTTCATATGAAGCAACTGAGTAAAATCAGAATTTATAAATAGCTGATCAGTTTAACACTAAAATATGTACTTATGTCCTCAAGATCGAACTATATCATATAATTATACATAATTATTAGGGGTTTAAACTCCAGTTATAAACATTTTAAACTCAGTGCTCTGACTGTAACTCCAGCTTCAGTCAGCTCACAATAGTGCTTTACAGAGTCAAACTGTAAATACTGTGTTTTCTGTAGATAAACTGAAATATACAGGCACTATTTCTTAGTTTATTTAGTAAAACACATTGTTCTACTTTCTGAAATGAAAGGAATACTAAGAATAAGCATTTAGTTACTATTTTAATATAGTTTTATATTAACTTCTAGCTCCATTCACCTTCATTCATAGAGGACTCACTCGGGAGCTCCCTCTTGTGTTTAACAGTGATTTACTGATCTAACAGGGGAACAGATATATATTTCTATATAAATGTATATATGGATATCCATATAAACAGCTCTGCTAATGGAGGAGATGAGTTTTGGACCTCTACATAATTCCACTGTCTGTAGGTAGTTACTACTCCCAGTCGCTGACTGAGTCAGGTATCTAGCATGACAAATATTTACTGGGCGTCTGCAAGATCAGTCTGCTATGGATTGACGAACGTCTTTTAGTAGTTTACGTTAAACAACTGAGCGAACGCAGAGAGATCCACGATTCGCCTCAGAGCAGATTTTTTGTTGCCGGCGTTGGCGACACTAAAAACTAGGTTAAAATCGTGTGGCGCTAACCTGACATATAAGAAGAAACATGCCAGACGTCTCAGCATGTTGTTGTCTTCTTTATCATGACAACAAATTGTTCTTGTTGGTGCTGATTGTATTTCCTCCACACAGATTCTTTGGTCGTCCTTACCAAAACAAAACCAAGACTCATCATTAAAAATAAGGATAAAAGTCTGGTAAAAAAACACATCAGCTTCTTTCATCCACTGCTGCCAGTAACATACCACAATCTCTATGTGATCCCATTGGCTGCTGTAGGTAGCTACTGCTTTTGACTCCCAGTCTCTGACTGAGTCAGATATCTAGCATGACAAATATTTGCCAGGCTCGTCGGCGAGTGTTTTTAGTAGTTTACGCTAAACGACTGAGCGAACGCAGAGAGATCCCCGATTCGCCTCAGAACAGATTACAGCCTCAGTCTACCTTCACAGGTACGCAGAATATCTCAGTGTCTGAGGCTCCGCCCACACTGTGTTGTGTCGCCGCTTCTGTTCTATGATGGCAGTTGTGTTTTCTGAGGACGCCGCTCGCTCTGAAGCTCCTCCCACAGTCTGAGCAGTAATACGGTCTCTCTCCGGTATGAATTCGCTGGTGCGTCTTGAGGACGTCACTCGTTCTGAAGCTCCTCCCACAATCCGAGCAGTAATACGGTTTCTCTCCGGTATGAATTCTCTGATGCGTTTGGAGTTGACCTTTTTCATTAAAGCTCCTCCCACATTCTGAGCAGGGAAACGGTTTCTCTCCGGAATGAATTCGCTCATGTTTCTTAAGGAAATCGCTAGTTCTGAAGCTCCTCCCACACTCTGAGCAGTAATACGGTTTCTCTCCGGTATGAATTCTCTGGTGTTTCTGGAGATTACTGTTCACGTTAAAACTCTTGCCGCAGTCTGAACAGTGAAACGGTTTCTCTCCAGTATGAATTCTCTGGTGAATTCGGAGATGAGTCAGTCGGCGAAAACTCTTCCCGCAGTCTGAGCAGTGATGCGGTTTCTCTCCAGTATGAATTCTCTGGTGTTTCCTGAAGGAACAGCCCTCTCTAAAGCTCTTCCCGCAGACTGAGCAGTGATAGGGTTTCTCTCCGGTATGAATTCTCTGATGTGCTTTAAGGGAACTCTGCTGAGTAAAACTCTTCCCGCACTCTGAACACTGGGAACATCTCTTTATCTCTGTTTGTTTTTCTTTATTTTCAACAACTGAAGCGTTAATGAGGCGAGAGGGAGAAGAAGCTCCTTCATTTTTAGAGTTTATAGAGACCATGTTTATTTAAGGTATTATTTGATGTATTTAGGGAAATAAATTAGATCTCAGGAGGACAGTGAGGACGTTATTAATTCCTGAAAGAGAAAGACAAATGAGAATATGAGTAAATTACTCATAAAAGATGATATTTAATTGTAATAAAATTAAACAAATACATTTCAACTCAACATCAGCATGTATTAGTTGTATTAGTTAAAGAGCAGAAACAAACAAATATTCCAGTGAAAGCAGTTCGTTTTGTCAGGGACCGTACGGTCCTGAAAAACCTGGATAAATCAAGGAATTTAAAAATAGCAGTTTTCAGGCCTGGATAAGTTTTGGAAAAATAAAAATATAAAAAAAGTCATTAACCAATAATGGAAATGTATTGGTTAAAAAGTGTTGGTTTTAAAGTGTAAAAAAATAGAACAGAGAGGAGAAAAACACTTTTCACAGCGTCAATACAAGTGCTTTACACGAACAGAGATAAAATACAAAGAAAAAAACTAAATAAATGTGAAAAATTACAGAGACATTAACAGTGTTTTAGACTGAATTAAACCTGATTAAACAGTAAAATGTTTTCAGCCTGATCTCTTCTAATTCTCACTGTAAACTTGTTTAATTTATGAATAAAAATATAATCTTTCTGGTGTAAAACAGAACATCAGAGCTTTAGAGTGAGGAGAGAGATCTACAGTAAAACAGAAAAACTGACCTTTAACTAATAATAAAGAATTATTATTGATATTATATTATCACAGGCTGAGAGATTGAATTAAATCTGCTAAAATCTGTATTATATTCTACATTTCTATTCCCCCACCCATTACAGTAGAACTGAGTTATTATATATTATATACAGTATATAAAACAGTATAATTTATATTATAGTTATTTACCTGCAGCAGATCCTGATTCTCTACAGAAACACTGCGGATCTTCTTCTGCTCATTTTTATCCCCAGGTTTAGCTCTGGCGCCCCTGCTGGACTGAAGCGGTATTACACCGCACTCTGATTTTAAACCCACCCGTTACCAGTGTGGTAATGATGTGAAATATTTTACTGTTTGCAATAATAAAATATCACTATACAAACATCACCGTAAAAAAAGTAACCATTAGAAACACTGCATTTGATTTAATTTTACTTTATTTTAATTTTCCCGACAGTCACCACCTGCTTTCTGCTTTACAGTTGTAATAAAAACTACTAACTATAATAAAATAGATGACACAAGATGTATATGATAATTATATCGGATTTCACAGCTGTTCTTATCACTGTATGTCAAACATATAACAGATTGATAGTGTTTCCAAAACTAAATAATTCTTTAGAACAATCTCCAGCCAATCCTCTCTCTCCAAACAGAGCACAGAAATACGTCAACTGTTTCTGATATAAGCTGATTCTTTAGTTTAAATACGGAACTTTTAGAACTTTTATTTTGAAAAACAATTATTTTTTAAATAAAAGTCTGGAGGAAGAGTGGAGAGATACAGTCCAAGCAGCTTAAAGTCTAGTGTGAAGTTTCCACCAATCAGTGATGATTTTGAGATGCAGATTTCATTTTCCAGCAGGACTTCGCCGACTGCCAAAATACCAATTGTTCTTATATAATATTCTAATTTTCTGAGACACTGACTTTTGGCTGTAAGCTTCGTAATGTCGTAGAAATGAAAATTGAAAGGTGGGTCCGCACCCACCTCTCGCCTGGGCTACGACTCCCTTGCGTGTTCGTTGAATGGAGAGTCAAGACAGATGGAGGTGAAGTTGAAAGCAAACCAAGTATTTATTACTGAATTCAGGAGAACATACAAACACGGTTACGACCGTTCAGCATACGTTCTGACCCCCCTAATGATCTGACTCCATGTATATACGAAAAATGACGTGATATCTGCCGATGAGGCGTTGCTAAAATCATCTCCTGTCAGCATGCATGGTGTTACGTGTTAGCGCTCAAGATTCGCTAGTCTTTGGCCTTGAGTGTGCGCAGACAGTCCGGCATTTGTTCAGTAATTAGACAGTGTTGCACTCCCTGTGCGCATGCCCTCCTCAATTTGACAGGTGAAGGACTTTACGTGCACGGAGAGAGAAAGACCGTATTGTTTGCCCAAAAGTCTCTGTATTAAGCGAGGTCATGCAGAATGCACTATCTGCTGATTTTGTAGCTGTTAGTGAGAAAAACATGCAATCACACAATGGGTTTCAGTGAGGTGTCAGTGGCGCGTGATTCGTCTGCCATACAATTAGGTCTATACGTTTATGTATCATGTGGGTTAGTTTGTCAGCCTAAGGCCTGTGTTTAGTCACATGCTTGTTAAAAACAATGCTTCACTATATACGTGAAGAATATGGTGGTTAATGGTTAGTTTTCTATATAAATGTGTAAAAAATATACTGTGAGTAATAAAATGATCAAATATAGTGTTAACATTGGTTAATGCATATAAAACAGTTATGAAATGATCAAATGTAGTGTGAGTATTGGTTAGTGCATATAAAATACAAGGTTTCACACGATGATTATGTAATTTTAGATACTAAGATAAGTAATCATGATTGTGAGATGTTTGTCAATATATTCAAGGTAAAACAAGGTTTCTTCGTAAGATTTCCCACAATTCCCCCTTTCGACGTATCAAACAGATACGTCGACAAACCGTAATTCCTCCAAATCATGTATTTACATATGTTCAACACTTGAAAACATGTGTATGAACATTTTACTAAAATGTGGGAGCGAAAACCTGTCGCGGCAGCCTTCCAACCTATTTTGACAGGAAAAATTCTCTCACAGCCCCTCTGCCACCCAGGCGGCTAATGAGATGAACTCTATCAAAGGAGGAAGTGACATCATAACCTTAAAGTCATCCCCAAGACTAGTTGGTTTACAGCAGTTCCTCTTGCTCTTCCTCACATTCCAGTATAGGCCGATCCCAATTGACATGTGTCGACCTAATTACGTGTTCCCACTTGTTACAAGGTCTGGCTTTATTAAGCTGCTTAATCGGTGTTATGGGTGATTCTCATGAAGCTGCATGCAACATGTCCATGACAATTTTTAAAATCAGTACTTAATTCACAAAAACTCTGATATTGTGTGTAAAGCAAATAGGTAGTACTGTATGGATCAATTGTTTTCATTATCATAGAAAATTATTTTTATATAAATTAATTAAAAAAATATATATGGAAATTCTCATCACCGTTATGTGTCCGTACCCCTTCCTTCTAATTTTAAGTTAAACCATATTAAAAGTACTAAGCATATCGAATCAATAAAATAGATTAAAGTCATTTATAATTTAAAATATCAATATTTATACATAATATAAATATTTTTGAACCAAAAAATGTACTTGATTTTAAACAAAATAACTGTGTCCGAAGAATTTTTTCTCATTACCGTTTCATGATTTTACCCCCCTAAAAATTACACTGTGCCTTTAAATTGATCAGCTATCCCATGATGCATCACTTCAGAGACAAGCTTCAAAATGGAGATAAGGTCAGTTGGTTACTATTCTCTCCCTTTGAGAAATCTGTGTTAATATTACTAAAACTGTCCTCAGTTACACTGTGTATTATCATTACCGTTATGGTTTAATACTCATTACTTTTAAAAATATAAAAAAAAATTATTTCATTAATATTATCACAATACAAGGCTTCGACAGTTGGCAAAGTTATAGGTTGTTATCATATTAGCATTTTAAGTTATTTGTGAAATTAGCTAAGAGCATCTCATTACCGTTATGGATCTAAAATGTTAATTGTTTTAAATGTTTCACATCTTATCATAACTTTTCTTCATTTTACTATAGTATACCCCTCACCTGTTGTCCACATGAGTTTTTGATCAAACATATTCTAAAATAATTTTCATTAATTAAAAAATTAAAAGATATTTTACAAATGTTGTATCGGTAATGAGAGTTGCTTAACTATAAATAAATAAATAAAAAAGATCAAAGTAATTGTCAAGGACTGTGCTGTTAAGTTGATGGGATGTGTTGTGGAAATATGAAATTAGTCATCAAAAAATGTTTTGAACCGTTGATCTAGCTTCGTCATTTACTGTAACGGTAATGAGAATTATTCTGGATCATATAAGATTCAAATGATAATAAAATTCTATTTTTAAAAAAAAATATATGAAAAAATAAACAATATAGTAAAATACACATTCTATTTTAGCTTCTCAACTTGAAAAAATGCTGCAATGAGGTGAAAAACTTTTTTATGTTAATGTGAAGGTCTTCGTCAGAATCCCCCTTATGGTTACACTTAAGATTATCATCACGGGACCAACACAAGTACACCGCTTCCCCCTTGGACCCCTGCTTACCACAAGTAACCACGTCGCATAAGTTCACTGTCCATATTGTCATCTCACCCCAATATTAGTCTAATTCTATACCTCCCCAGCGCCTGATGCAGTTTGAGTTAGGCTGATTGATGGTTGATCGTTTGATTCTATTAAGCTGTATTGTCTGGTCTGTAGTTGTTGCGTTTGTCGGGTGTACGGTTGCTGATGTGTTTACAATTGTTCCCTCTACCGTTGTTAGTTGTTCTTGCTTTGATACGATGGCCAATGTTATTATCATGATACCCATGAGGGCAAGGTTATTATTATCTGGAGCCATATTGGAATAGCCAGAGGAAATGCTGGTCCGTTATAGTTTCCGTACTTTGACCTGTCCCACCCCCTTTTTCCGTACCAAGCCATTTTTAAACCATAAAATGTGTTTTCCCTCTAAGTTTCCCACTATCTAGCAAACTTGTTATCTTATAGCCTTATATGTGTAAGTGTTAAAATTACAGAGTGTATATATATTTTTTTTTTTTTACAATTCCATTTTTTTTTCAAAGTCCAGGCGTCCAAGGCAACCTGCAAAGAAGAATAATGTGTTCCCCCCCTAATTTAGCAAATCACAGTTTATACCCCTATATGTGTAAATGTTAAAGTTGCAATGCGTGTTTGTTCGTCGCTTCTTTCTTCTTGTTTCAGGGTTCTGAAGGTAGACTACCTCAGCCCCGCGTGCGAAGAGCTTTATTCTGGCTCTTGATGTCTGCAATATCAGTCAATGAAAAGTATGAGCTGGTGTGTGATAAGACTATGTGTGTTTTTTAATGAGATGTGTTTTAGAGTCTCTGTATGTAGTGTACTTTGACGCAATCAAAACGTTGCTGAATGAGTCACTCCCTCAATTCCTCTACTTGGTCACAGCCAGGCTGTGTGCTGCTGCTGCTGTGCTCTGAGAAATCTTTTCTCTGCTGTGGCCAGGCCAGGCCCGTGCTGCGGGGGTTCTGCTGCCCCTCCTTCCTGCTGCGGGCCTCCATCTGGGTCAGACGATTCAGCTGCTGTGCTCACCTCTCCTTCTGGCTCTCTAAGCGATCTCTGTTGCTGCACAGCTGTAGAACCCTCGCCTGTCAGTTGATCTGCATACGTTGTTCTCTCAGTCACCTGGAAAGGCTCAATCCAGCCAGGCTCGTTCCCCTTTCGTGCGTAATGGCGGAGGAACCCTCACTCTGTGTCTGGACTGGTCCACCTTTGCACCATGTTCTCCTTCTCCCCCTGTGTAAACAGATCTGAAACGAGACTTTTGTATTCGTTATAATCATGTTTAAGGTTCTCTATTCATTTTGGAAGTCTTTTAGGGGTCCTCCGTGTCTCCTTTTCTGCAAGTTAAAATACATGGTTAAAATACATTTATCACACATAACTTGAGCTCTAATTTCCCCTTGGAAGTTAATTATTTCATATTTAAATTTTGTCTGTGCACAGATTTCAGCCCAATTTTTGTTTTCTTACCTTCTTCAGTTGTCTTTCAGTTATATTCAATCATGATCTTTACTGTCAAATGTGCGTTCAATCCCTAATATTTAGTCATTTTCAATTGTAAATTGCAACATTTAATTATCATCACCATTAATTACTTGCTTTTACCTTCATTTTGTTCACATCCCTTTCCCTTTTAGTGTAACTGCTTCCCTGTGGCTCTGTTATATCCAAATTAGATCTTACAAACACTACTAATGTTCACCACCCAGTTTACCACTAGACACACACTATTTCTCGTGCATGCACACACTCACAAACTCAAACACTTCCACTCTCACAAACACACCTCAACTCTGCAGCATCATTGTACAGACCATATTTTACTGCTTCACAGCCCAAAGCTGCTGCTTTAAACACACCTGCTGTTAAACCTACCACTGAATGCTTCCTGCATATCTTCTTATATTGTATTGGTAATACTATATAGATAATAAATAAGGAACAAACATTTGGAAATATATCTGAATCATGTTTTTTATATAGATCGTAATGATCAGCTGCTCTATTTTCCCCTCCATATCCACACTGATTAATAGAATATCAGGGCCCAAAGTTTAAAATTCTGCACAAACTACACATAATGTGGCTTCTGTCTCAGGAATGGTTCCATATTGATGTACTGGGCTTTCTTGGGTTACTTTTGCTTGGACTTCAGAATCACCGCTTGTGGCTATATTATTTTACCTGCCACTTTAATTTTCTGCGGTGTGCTATTTTACTAAGAAATTATGTTTCTGACTTTTTCAATTCCCAAGATTTTATAAAGACTTGATTTCTATATTTAGTTGATTTTATTTAGTGCTTTAAAAATTGGGAGAAGTGGAACGTGATTATTTTTCTCTGTATCAATCGTTCCATTACAGACAATAATGTTAGCAATATTAATAAACACAGATGTTATGCTTTGCTTTGTCCACGTTATTATAGCAAGTAAATCCAAACAATGCTTTTCATTTACTGATCAATATGTTCAATATGTATTTATGCATATGCGATGCACAGCAGATTGCTTTTCACAATTATCAACAATACATCTATTTCCTTAAACAATTTATCAAACCTCACACATTGTTTTTCTTGTTCAAAAAATGGCTTACATGTTGAATAGTGAAAGTTTAATTTTGTGTCTACATTTCATATTTTAAAGTTAGGATTGAGTTTGTCTTAAAAGCTAAAACTTTTACAATATTGCTTAAAGTAATCGCTCATCTGCATAGTGGTTGTTTTAAAACCAAACTTTAAAAGATAAACAAGCTAAAAGTTTTAAAAAAAATGCTCTACGTCTATAAAATAATGATTGGTCAAAAATTTTAGTAATAGTGGTGAGGGATGAAAAAGGTAATAGGTTTAAAAAAGATAAAAAGTATAAAATAATTATTGGGCAAATAATGGTGGTAATAATGATCATCTATTTACCTCTCCCCCTTTTTCTGAAACAGAATTTCTGTTTCAGAAAACTTAACACAAAATTGCTTCACCCTTTTACTGTCCATTGGGCTGGTCTACCCTTCCCAGGCCTCCACTGTCACACACCCCATCACTTCATTCATCCACTCACTCCCCCCTGGGCTGCGCTTCCCTTCCACTATGTTGTCTCCGTTTTCTGTTAAAATGCATGTGGTGGTCAGATCGAGACTGTGCCTGCCTTAGGTTGTCCCGTTGTAGTACGTTGGGATCTTACCCGTCTTTGGCTAACCAGCCTATCACACTGAACCACACACAGCGTAGCAGCACTGTTTAATCAACATTCAGCGCCGTAGTGCCCCCGCAGGGAACAGCCAGGGAACGCAAACCCAGGTATGTCACACCGTCATAAACGCACACTCTGGTGTTTACCGTGAAAGCCTGTGCAAGGCACCAAGTACCCATGGTTTATTATTTGTTATTATTGTATACATATTTTATTTATTACCATCATTATCACCCCTTCTCTTCCACTTAATTTAGCTTAAATTATTTGCTTTGATGCCACTGCTCAGAAATAGACCCAAAAGAGTGCATGTCAATGAATTATTCAGATTTGGCATCTGTACCTTAAAGGTGTACCACAAGGTTAAATTTTGGTCCAGTTTTATTTAATATATATATACATAAATTATAGTGCTGGCTCTGCTTCTCAGATTGCAAACTTTACCATTATGCAGATGAAACAATTTTATATTGCTTAGTTGATTTTTTTTCATGCTACAGCCAGAAAATTATGCATTTGTTTTATAGGTGACATTGTATAAGCATGAAAACCAAATTTATGCTGTTTTCCAGATCTCTTTTTAGTCTAATTTAATACTATACAGAAAGAAAGTAAAGCAAGTTCCTCATTGCAGAAAGTAAAGCAAGTTCTTCATTGCAGAAAGTAAAGCGTATTGAAAGCAAAATAGAAGGCTCAATTTTTTAATATATTTGATTATGTCCCCTTATCAGAAAGATACCCAATTCCCTGTAGCTTGAAATAGATGCAACACTGCGTTTCCTTTAAAAAATAATAATAAAAAATAAAAATAAGGTCTTTCCTCACTGGTTTCTGAAATCTACTATCGCTCTTAAGATAATCAAAATATTAGCATAGACGGATATCCATGAGATCATAGAGAAATTAGATATTACATCTGGCTTATATAAGTCTCATTCAGGTAGCAGATCAGTCTGAATAAGAAACGAATAATAAGATAATTGACTAAATCCCCTGATAGAAAAAGCTGTGTTTGGAATGGCACACTTATTAACACATTCACTATTCACTATGTAGAATTTTTCTATTTATTGAACTGATTATTTAAGAATCAAACAAGAAACCATGTTTATTCGTCCTGCTCTGAGTACAGCTTATACAGCAGTACTGCATGGCATAGTATATTTTGGAATTTCTAGCATACATCTTCTGTACAATTAATAGTGAACTATATGGGGAAAAATGTACTGCTAAGATTCGACAGAGCGTTGTAAAAATGGCCAATCCAAATTGCTTAGTATTAACGATTCCGAAACAGCCACACACCTTCATTATTTTCATTATTAGATTTGCGTCCCTGTTAGGTTAGGGCCCCCAAGATATAGTCTAATACCCAAAATTAAGGTAATTATGGTCCTCAATTCTGACTCCCCTTTTTCTTTTTATTTTGTATTTGTGTTGCTAACCAACCCCATAATCCCTTTATTAAATTCTCTAAATTCTCTAATCATCTCTTCCAGTCACACACCATTATTCAACAACTTAATTATTAATATTAACACTTCCCCAACCTTGCTTACATTAAAGTATACTTTACTCATGATTGGGTATTCACAGTTTCATATTTTCATTTTAGAACTGTCTTATAACCTATGCATATATTATATTATATTATAGTTATATGTAGCATCAGTCACTTTCGTAATCGATGTCATCACACTTTACTCTTTTATTTATTGAATTATTTATGACCATTAGTAATATCTACTGCACTGCTCCGTTTACAGATAGATCTTTACCTTGTATAGTTAGGTTTTGTATATCCTTATATTTTCTTATATATATATATCTATTTCTATCCATACAAAAACCTTTTCCCCCTGTTCACCTCTGTCCCCCATCTCACAAGTGCTAATTCACAAATAGCCAACCTCTCAGTCTAGAGCCAATAGGCTGGACCAACTCCACCTACTTCACCTTGGACTCCTCCCCTGCAGTGGGACTCATCCATTCCTATTTCGTTTACACACAAGAGTTCGTACACTCAACCAATCACACCGCTCACAGGAACCCTGCGCACACACTTCTGTTTCACTCGCTCTGTCTCGCACACACTGTAACGCATACGCACACACTTTTTTCAGTCTCACAGTTCCACACACAAGTCTAACACATACGCACACACATTTCAGCAGCGCTCACTCTCTCGCACACACTCTTTGATTCGCTGCCGCACACACATTTTATCTCTCCGCCACACAAGGCTGTGTTTCTCTCCGGAAAACTGGACACGCACACTTTTAATCCCTGTAACAGACACTCGTAGACCCTTTTCTTTTTCTCTCTGTCAGTCGCACATACACAATCACAAAGTCAGACACACTCAGTCCCTGGAATAAGCACACATACACACGCATACTCTCTCACACTTATTGGCCACAGACTCACTTCCCTCAAACTTATAGTTTATACTGCCATGTATACCCCGTTTTATTTGTTTTGTTATTTCTTCCAGCCGAATAAAAATAGAGAAGTAGGTACACGTCTACCCGAACAGGGACAACATCTGTTCTTTTTAACCGAATTAAAATAGAGAAGTAGTGTACAGCGTCTACCCGAGCAGGGACAGCATCTGCTCTTTTTAATCGAATTAAAATAGAGAAGTAGGTACAGCGTCTACCCGAACAGGCACAGCATCTGCTCTTTTCAACCGAATCAAAATAGAGAAGTAGTGTACTTCGTCTACCCGAGCAGGGACAACTTCTGCTCTTTTTAACCGAATTAAAATAGAGGTCAGTAGGAACAGCGTCTACTCTGGCTTTTTGCGAGCGGATCAATATCGAGGTGAGCCTTGCACCTGGCCGTT
This sequence comes from Astyanax mexicanus, assembly GCF_023375975.1. Classification (NCBI taxonomy): domain Eukaryota; kingdom Metazoa; phylum Chordata; class Actinopteri; order Characiformes; family Acestrorhamphidae; genus Astyanax; species Astyanax mexicanus. Next base: position 300,514 of record NC_064415.1, read on the forward strand.
ATCCGAACTTCTCGTCAGAAGCCGGGGGGAGACGCCAGCATCCAATCCTTAACCCTTGATTAGGAACAACATCTAATCTTTTTATAAACCTTTGAGTAGGAACAGCTTCTACTCTTTGTTTTTTCTTTTTTATAAACAGCTCAGTATGCTGTCTGCTTCCCTCCGGACAGCAGCCAGGCCGCCGATCCACTCAAATTTAGAAATAACCAATATGCAGAATTTGATAAAACCGGCTCTGCTTACCTTTTTAGTAGAAGTTCGGCCGTGAGTGGGTTGGCGTCGGATGCTGCCCTTCTGTTAGACTCTTTGGGGTCCAAAATGTCGGGGTCACCATCTGTCGTAGAAATGAAAATTGAAAGGTGGGTCCGCACCCACCTCTCGCCTGGGCTACGACTCCCTTGCGTGTTCGTTGAATGGAGAGTCAAGACAGATGGAGGTGAAGTTGAAAGCAAACCAAGTATTTATTACTGAATTCAGGAGAACATACAAACACGGTTACGACCGTTCAGCATACGTTCTGACCCCCCTAATGATCTGACTCCATGTATATACGAAAAATGACGTGATATCTGCCGATGAGGCGTTGCTAAAATCATCTCCTGTCAGCATGCATGGTGTTACGTGTTAGCGCTCAAGATTCGCTAGTCTTTGGCCTTGAGTGTGCGCAGACAGTCCGGCATTTGTTCAGTAATTAGACAGTGTTGCACTCCCTGTGCGCATGCCCTCCTCAATTTGACAGGTGAAGGACTTTACGTGCACGGAGAGAGAAAGACCGTATTGTTTGCCCAAAAGTCTCTGTATTAAGCGAGGTCATGCAGAATGCACTATCTGCTGATTTTGTAGCTGTTAGTGAGAAAAACATGCAATCACACAATGGGTTTCAGTGAGGTGTCAGTGGCGCGTGATTCGTCTGCCATACAATTAGGTCTATACGTTTATGTATCATGTGGGTTAGTTTGTCAGCCTAAGGCCTGTGTTTAGTCACATGCTTGTTAAAAACAATGCTTCACTATATACGTGAAGAATATGGTGGTTAATGGTTAGTTTTCTATATAAATGTGTAAAAAATATACTGTGAGTAATAAAATGATCAAATATAGTGTTAACATTGGTTAATGCATATAAAATAGTTATGAAATGATCAAATATAGTGTGAGTATTGGTTAATGCATATAAAACAGTTATGAAATGATCAAATGTAGTGTGAGTATTGGTTAGTGCATATAAAATACAAGGTTTCACACGATGATTATGTAATTTTAGATACTAAGATAAGTAATCATGATTGTGAGATGTTTGTCAATATATTCAAGGTAAAACAAGGTTTCTTCGTAAGATTTCCCACAGTAATAAATAATAAAAGACATAAACACGTAAAATAGATCACTCTGTGTTTAATACATCTATATAATATATGAGTGTGAGAAATGTAATGGTTTTTAAGATCTCAATAATTTAAGACCCACAAACGTCGTCAAAATTCCTTTAGTTCTTCTAGTTTCTTTAGTATGTTAGGTAACTCACTGCTAGAGTTAGTTAGCTCTCCGCTAACCTAAGTTCTATCCCTGGTAACATTAGCTAGCTCATTTAAGCTAAAGTTAGTATGTTAGCTAGCTTACTGCTAATGTTAGTATGTTAGCTAACTTGCCGATAATGTTTGCTAGCTTTCTGCTAACCTTAGTTTTATCCCTGGTAATGTTAGCTAGCTAAAGTTAGTATGTTAGCTAGCTAGCCGCTAAAGTTAGTATGTTAGGTAGCTAGCCGCTAATGTTAGCTAGCTCGTTGCTAAACGTTCTCTCCCCGGGTTAGATGTTTATGATGAGGCACTGTTTTCCCACCTGCATTAAACACGGCATCTGAAAAAAATGAATACCTACAGCAAATTTACAGTACATTTGAGACAATTTAAGACATTAATTACCCAGATTTTAATTTAAGACTCTTAAGGACCTGCAGGAACCCTGTAATATATGCAAAATCATAATTCGGCACCTACCAATGTTCTATTCTTAAACAATGGATTTTATTCATGCAAGTAGTTGAATATAAAAAATAGGAAATTAAACGTTTTGGGCAAAACTGGATGCAAAATAAATGAATAAATATATAACAACATGAATATAATCTTTTTTTTTCAGTTTTAATCCTCAGGTTTCTTCCTCTTTCTTTAAGCATTTGTGAGTCTTGAAGTTTGAATGTCTGAAGTTTTTCCCGCAGTCTGAGCAGTAATACGGTTTCTCTCCGGTATGAATTCTCTGGTGAATTCTGAGACTATTTTGCTGAATAAAACTCTTCCCGCAGTCTGAACACTGATAGGGTTTATCTCCAGTATGAATTCTCTGGTGTGTTAGGAGGTTACTCTGCACAGTAAAGCTCTTCCCGCAGTCCGAGCACCGGTACGGTTTCTCTCCGGTATGAATTCTCTGGTGAGCTTGGAGATGACCCAGTCTAGTGAAACTGGTTCCGCACTCTGAGCACTGATAGGGTTTTTCTCCAGTGTGAACACGCTGGTGAATCTGAAGACTGCTATGCTGGATGAAGCTCCTCCCACAGTCAGTGCAGTGATACGGTTTCTCTCCGGTATGAATTCTCTGGTGAATTTGAAGACTGCTGCGTTGAGTGAAGCTCTTCCCGCACTCTGAGCACTGGTGCGGTTTATCTCCGGTATGAATCTGCTGGTGTGTTTGGAGATTACTCTTTTGCGTAAAACTCTTGCCGCACACTGCACAGCAATACGGTTTGTCTCCGGTATGAATTCTCTGGTGTGCTCTGAGATGACTCTGTAAAGTAAACCTCCTCCCGCAGTCTGAGCAGTGATGTGGTTTATTTCCAGTATGAATTCTCTGGTGTGTTATTAGGTTACTCTGTACAGTGAAGCTCCTCCCGCACTCTGAGCACTGATACGGTTTATCTCCAGTGTGAACGCGCCGGTGAGTTTGGAGTGTGCTCTGTCTGTTAAACCTGTGTCCACACTCTGAGCAGTGAAACGGTTTCTCCTGAGTGTGAATGATCTGGTGTCGTTGGAGATAAATCCGCTGAGTAAAACTCTTCCCGCAGTCTGAACAGTGATACGGTTTCTCTCCAGTGTGAATGCGCTGGTGAACTTTGAGAGAACTCTTTTGGGTAAAACTTTTCCCACAGTCTGAACAGCAGTGAGGTTTTTCTCTGTTGGACATGTTGACGGGTTTTTCAGTACTGGAGGTTTGAGACTCCGTGTTCTCATGATCCATATCTCCTAATGGAAAAAGACAATAAAAGTTTATGCAGTAAAACAGGAAATGGGTTCACACTGCAGGTTATCAGGTTTATTACACCACATTTAACAGATGAAGAGAAGTTTTTGTCTAGGCATCATAATTTGATACCACAAAGGGAATGACCGAAATGTCTTGGTACTACAGAGTAACAAAAGATCTAAGACATTCAGTTCCTGTTTTCAATGCTTTGTATGAAACCCAGAAGAGTGTGCACATTGCTTAAATCAGATTTTTTGCTCAGATCAGATTTGTGTATCTTGTCGGTTCACATTCAGTGTAAGTGTAAGTGATCTGTATCTGTGTGTAATGTGAACACAGAATCTGTTCCTGAATCGTCTCACATGCTGCACATTGATACCTGTATAAACGCCTCCTTCTTCACCAACAACAAAACCCCTCATATTAGAGAGAGGAGAGACTCGTAGCTTTATAAAGGGAAATGGATGTCGCATGTCCGTGGATCTGATTTAGGACCACATATGAAAGTGACTCAAATCTGATTTGAGTTCACACAGCCAAGAAAAAATCAGATTTGAGCCACATTCTGCAAAAAAATCAGTATTAAGACACATCAGCCTATTAAAGATAAATGTTAATAATCATTCTGCTCCAGAATAAAGAAGATTTAAAGACACTGCAGTAACTGCATTTACAGTAGTGCAGGTAAACATCTTAAAACAGCTGTTTATTATAAAACAGAAGCATTTCTGCTGCTGCTCTTTAGCACTGTGTGTGTGTTTATGGTAATTTAGTTTTTAAGTATTTTAAGTTTTATCAGCAGCTTTTTTCTGATCACGAGCTTTCAGACTGTTAAAGAGAATAAATACAAATAAATCACTGTGTTCATTAATAACAGGAGACAATTACTGTCTACAGGGTTTAATAGAATCTCTGAGAAAATCATAAATACACTGTTTTAATTTAGTTTATACTCCATTATACTCTTTATACAAAATATTTACAGCTTATTTAATGATTTCATATTAATTTAATTTTCTAAAACTTTTCTTCTGTTGGTGGAATAAGAGTCCATTACTCTAGAACTTCTACTGACCCAGTGTAAAGGTGTATTATAGTGTATTATAATTATAATATATAATATTATAGTTGTTTGCCTCCAGTATAAAGGTGTATTAAAGTGTATTATATTATATTATAGTTGTTTACCTGCAGTATTCAGGCTCGTGGTTCTCTATGGAAACACTGCAGAGCTTCTTCTTCTTCTCTGGTTTAGTTTATGTAGATATTCTCAATAGAGGAAACTGCGCCCTCACCTGGAGAACAGGTGAATCACTTAATATATTTCAACCAGATAAAATCACTTCAATATAACAAATTTGTTCTTATTACAATCTGTTTTATTGCAATTTATATTTTATTTGCACATATAATAATAATAATAATAATAAATCAATTTTATATAGCGCTTTTCTTGGTACTCAAAGCCGCTTTACAGAAAATTTCACATGCACACGTACAATATGCACATGTGTCAATGTTCATATGCAAACTTGAAAAAGGTGGGTTTTGAGATGACGTTTGAAGGAGTGCAGGGACTCAGAGTTTCGAATGGTAAGGGGGAGGGAGTTCCATAGGGTGGGGGCAGCGACGGCAAAGGCCCTGTCCCCACGGGTCCGGTATTTGGTGGAGGTAGTTTGGGTGAGGAGGTTAGCGTCAGCAGAGCGGAGTTGACGGGCGGGGGAGTGGCGGTGAAGGAGGTCAGACAGGTATGGGGGGGCAAGGTTGTTAAGGGCTTTATAGGTGATAAGGAGGATCTTGAAATGTATGCGTTGTTTTATGGGAAGCCAATGGAGTTGACGGAGGACAGGGGTTATGTGCTGTCTAATGGGGGAGCGGGTGAGCAATCGAGCAGCAGAGTTCTGGACATATTGGAGTTTTTGAAGAGCAGTAGAGGGGAGACCATACAGGATGCTATTGCAGTAGTCGAGTCTGGAGGTGATAAAGGCATGAATTAATGTCTCTGCAGCAGGAGTGGGAAGAGTGGGTCGCAGGCGTGCAATATTACGTAAGTGAAAGAAGGATGTTTTAACTATGTGGTTTATGTGTGATTTGAAGGAAAGTGTAGGGTCCAAATAGATTCCAAGGTTTCTGACAAGTGGGGAAGGAGTGACAGAGTGACCGTCAATACAGAGAGTGAAATTTTGACAGGTGGAGAGGCTGGATTTTGGACCAAAGATAATAATCTCCGTTTTATTACTGTTTAGTTTGAGAAAATTATGGTTCATCCAGTCTTTGATATCCATGAGGCAGCAAGTGAGGGTGGAGAGTATGGCAGGGGAGATGGTTTTAGTGGTGATGTAAAGCTGGATATCATCAGCGTAACAGTGGAATTTTAGCCCATGGCGGCGGATGATATGTCCAAGAGGAAGCATGTACAGAATGAAGAGAATGGGGCCCAAAACTGAACCTTGAGGAACACCGTGTAGAACAGGGGTAGTGTGGGATTTGTGTTGATTGATGGTGATGTAATGGAATCTGTCAGACAGATAGGATTTGAACCAGGAGAGGGCGGTGTTGGTGATGCCGATGGATTCTAGACGGTTTAGAAGAATGGAGTGATTTACCGTATCGAAGGCAGCACTGAGGTCAAGGAGGAGGAGGATGGTGAGAGAACCAGAATCAGAGGAAAGCAGGAGATCATTCGTAACTTTGAGTAGGGCCGTTTCAGTGCTGTGGTGGGTGCGAAAACCAGATTGGAAAGTTTCATACAGGTTATTTGAAAGAAGGTGGATCTTAAGTTGATTTGCAACGGCTCTTTCCAGTAGTTTTGACAGAAAAGTGAGGTTTGAGATAGGTCGATAGTTGTTCGGATCCTCGGGGTCAAGACCAGGTTTTTTGAGGAGAGGAGTGATGGCTGCAAGTTTGAGAGGTAACGGGACTATCCCAGAGGTGAGGGAGGAGTTTATAATGTCAATAATGAGTGGAGCAAGGGGGGTGAGGCAGTCTTTGATAAGCTGAGATGGCATGGGGTCCAGGGGAGAAGTAGAGGATTTCATAATGGAAAGTATTTTGGAAAGGTCGACAGAGGTTATGGGTGAAAAAGTTGATAGCCGAGTGTCAGATGGAGAAGAAAAAAGCGTGGGCTCATGGTGTGGGGTAGTGGAGGTGGAGGATGCAAGCAGGTGGTGGATGGTTTCTACTTTTGAATTGAAAAATGTCAAAAGCGTATCACATTTCTCTGGGGTGATTGATGATGAGGTGTTGTCATGGGGTTTAAAGAGCTTGTTTATGGTAGAGAACAGGGAGTGTGGATTTGAGGAACCAGAGTGAATAATGTTAGAGTAGTGAGTTGAGCGGGCTTTGTTTAGGACTGATTTGTAATGTTGCATGTGATCTTTGTAAGCGAGGGTATAGAAAGTGAGACCAGTTTTCTTGCATAATCGTTCTAGCTGTCGGAGTTGTTTCTTGAGTTTATGAAGTTCTGGGGTGAACCATGGGGCTGAGTGGGTAAAAGTGACTGTTTTGGTTTTCCAAGGAGCTAGTGTGTTGAGGGAGGTAGACAGAATGTTGTTGTAAGTGTTGACAAGGTCAGTGGGGGTTGGATTTTCAGGAAGGGTGGAGCAGGAAAGAGAGTTTGATATACAGGTAGAAAGAGCGACTGGGCAGATGGACTTGAAATTACGAAAATTGATTGTGCGATTTTGTTTTGGTTCGGGGGTGGGAATGTCAATGTCAAATATAATGGCTAGGTGGTCGGATATGGTAAGGTCAGAGCTGGAAATGTTATGGATATGGACGCCAGTAGAGCAGACCAGGTCTAAGATGTGTCCGCGAGTATGGGTGGGAAAATTTATGTGTTGAGTGAAACTGGAGCAATTTAGGAAGTCCATGAAGTCCATAGCATGTTTACAGTCCGGGGAGTCAATGTGCAGGTTAAAATCACCAAGAAGCAGAATAGATGATGAAATTGAAAAAAGTGCGGTGATGAACTCAGAGAGGTCAGATATGAAAGATGGGTTGGGTTTGGGGGGGCGGTAAATAATAGCACAAATGAGAGGTTTAGGTCCAGGAAGTTTAAAAGCCAGATGTTCGAATGATGGGGCTAAGGGGAGGGACAGCGCACGGGGTTTAAGGTTTTGATTAAAAATAGCAGCAATGCCACCCCCCCTGCCCTCAGTACGTGGGTTGTCAAGATAAGAGTATCCTGTAGGGGTAGTTTGATTTAGTGAGAAATAGTCCTGTGGTTTTTGCCAGGTTTCATTTAGGCAGAACAGGTCAAGTTTGTTGTCAGTAATGAATTCATTTAAGATAAGACTTTTATTGTTAAGGGATCGTGTGTTGAAGAGGGCGATTTTCAGGAGCTTTTGTTTTGAAGCAGTTGAAGAGGAAGTTAGGATAGTCCGGAGATTGAAAAGGTTCGCAGAGGAGGAGTTCTGATGACGTGTGTTGTTTTGATGACGTAGGGAGGAAGTGCGGAAGCCAGTGTGTAAGCTGCGGTCGGTCCATAGTGCTGGAATGGAGTTCTCAGTGCTTGGAGTGTAGATTAATTTTCGGCGAGATCCACGATGCATGTAGGGAGGTCGGCGTAAAAGTGCAGAGTTCCGCAGATTTTCTAGCAGTTCGGCAGGAGGAGACAGCGTGGGAATGAGCCGGAGAAGTTCGGTTGGTGTGTAACGGAAAACCATGGCCGGTGCTGAGAAATGGCAGATCCTGAAGATGGGTGGTGGTGTTGGATGTAGGTGAAGGTCTAACTGTTGAAGAAAGGAGAGCAGCAACAGCAGCGCGGAGGACAAGGGGAAAAACCGGTGAGGTTCCATGTGGAGGAGGTGGATGAAGAGGTAGCGAGGTAGCGGCTAGCCGGCGTGGTTGTCTAGCCAAGCCAGCTCAAAAACGAGGGTAGCGGTCCCAGCCAACGAGGGCCAACCGCACCGGGGTTAGATGGATGTCCGCCCGGATCTCCACCCTCGGCGAGCGGCGGTGAAAAGATGAAGATGAAATCCAGCCAGCATGCACAGATCACAGAGGAGATTCCTGGAACTTTAGCCTAGACTCAGATGGAAGTTTTACGGCAGGTAATCCAGGTAGGTGGTAGGTTTGTTGGCGGAAAGGAGGTACAGGTTGGAGGTTGGAGGTTAGAGCAGCGAGAAGCGGCAGCCAAAATGCGCCAGCGTCCTCACGCTGCTTCAGATCATCTGAATATATAATTAGATTCACAAATAAAAAAAACATTTCTGGGTGCACAGGCTCATGGTACTGAGGTAAAACCCAACAAAACTTTACAACTGGTGTTTTTAACAAAGAGAAATAAAAAGATCCTCAATCCCAACAAAAGTCACATGATTCATAGCATCAGGACTTTATGAGTGCCCATTTCATCAGTACTGATCCGCAAAGATTTGAAGAGTGATACGGTTTCTCTCCGGTGTGAATGCGCTGGTGAATTTGGAGGATGCTCAGCTGATTGATAGATTTTGGACCACATATGAAAGTGACTCAAATCTGATATAAAAAATATTTGGATTTGGAACATTCACACAGCCATGAAAAAATCAGATTTGAGTCACTTCAGCCTGGTAATGTGAACGTAGCCTTTAATGCAGCGTGTGAATGATTGTGCTCTGAGCTTTTTTAACACTTGATCACTACTAAGTGAAGTCGCTGGTGCCGCCGGAGAGCCGTCTGGAAGGTGAAGCTCTTCCCGCACTCTGAGCACTCGTACGGTTTCTCTCCGGTGTGAACTCTCTGGTGCATCGTGAGATTCCCCTGCTGAGTGAAGCTCTTCCCACAGTCTGAACACTGATACGGTTTCTCTCCGGTGTGAATCCGCTGGTGTTTTTGGAGATTAGCCTGCTGAGTAAAACTCTTCCCACAGTCTAAACAGGGAAACGGTCTCTCTCCGGTGTGAACGCGCTGGTGCGCTCGGAAATAACCCCGTTCATTAAACCTCTTCCCGCACTCCGAGCACTTGTAGGGTTTCTCTCCAGTGTGAATTCGCCGGTGGGATTTAAAATGACTAAGATGACCAAAGCTCTTACTGCAGTCTGAACAGTGATACGGTTTCTCTCCAGTGTGAATGCGCTGGTGAACTTTGAGAGAACTCTTTTGAATAAAACTCTTTCCACAGTCTGAACAGCAGTGAGGTTTTTCTCTGTTGGACATGTTGACGGGTTTTTCAGTACTGGAGGTTTGAGACTCCGTGTTCTCATGATCCATATCTCCTAATCTGAGTCCGGTGTTATTTTTGTGGAAGTGGATTAAAGATCAGATGATTTAATTATTTAAAATCAGTGGTGGCTCAGCGGTGAGAGCACTCCAGGGACGGGTTTCTTTTCTCGTCAGTACGGGTACATTCCTTTCTGAAAAAGAGAAAAGACATTAAAAGTGTTTGCAGTTTACAGGAAACGGGTTCACACTGCAGATTATCAGATTTATTACACCACATTCCACAGACGAAGAGAAGACTGATTTTTGTTTTTGTGCATCACTATCCATCCATTCATGCATCAGTTAAAGTCTGTTGATCTGTGCTTTAATGGATGCACCGTCACGACAGCCAACCATCCAGTAATAAAACCCAACAAAACTTTACAACTGGTGTTTTTAACAAAGAGAAAATGAAAAGATTTTCCATTCCCAACAAAAGTCTTGTCGTTCATAGCATTTGGACACTGTGAGTGCCCATTTCATCAGTACTGAGGGAAGTTGAAGATTAAAGATTTGAAGAGGTGTTGCGATTTAGCTGTATGACTACTCTTATCTCTCCTGCTGCTGTTTCTCGCCGTATGAGTGTTTTTATCCAAGTAAAATAGAAAAACAACAGCAAACAGCAAATCATTCACTCTTTTAAATGCTTACATTTTGAGTTTTTAAGGTCCATTTATAGTATTTGTGGAACTATTAAAAAAAGGAAGTCGTGTTAAAGTTGTTGGCGTATCTCTTTTTAAGGTCTATTGTTTAAATTCTTCAACTGTTTTACTGATAAAAAAAAAACTGATTTCTTTATATATTGTGTATATATTTTGTGGGACACACAGTAAGCCTTAATTTAAAGCCTTAATGTTTGATATATATATCAAATAATAATTATAATTACTGTAATATACATTTTTGGTCAAACCCAGCACTACTGTATATTATAAACAGTTAATGAAGAAGCACTGTGTGTGTGTGTTTATGATAATTTAGTTTTAGAGTATTTTAAAAGTTTTACCAGCAGCTTTTTCCTGATCACGAGCTTTCAGACTGTTATAGAGAATAAATACAGATTAATCACTGTGTTCATTAATAACAGGAGAAAACCACTGTCAATTACTGGTAGTTTATATCTCTGAGAATATCACAATACACTGTTTTAGTTTAGATTATACTGTAGTTTTATACAAAATATTTACAGCTTCTCTGATGATTTTATATTAATTTAATTAAAGATATTTTGAGAGACTTTTCTTCTGTTTGGTGGAATAAGAGTCCATTACTCTTCTACTTCTACTGACCCAGTGTAAAAACATTATAAACTGATTATTAACAGTATAAAGGTGTATTATAGTATATTATAGTGTAAAAAAGGGTATTATAGTGATATTAAAGTTGTTTACCTGCAGTTTTCAGGCTCACGGTTCTCTATAGTAACAGTGCGGAGCTTCTTCTTCTTTAAAGTTTTACGGCGGTTTACAGACCGACAGCAGGAGCTTTACCGCCCCCTACTGACCCGGAGTATACAGCAATACTACAGTATAGAGCAGAGCAGCGCTACTATCACCAATATCATCAATACATAAATAACAATGAACTACAAATAAATAAAAAACTAAGAAAAAACACTTTCAAATAAAATTATACTATTCAATTCTACATAAAAACAAAATAACTTGCTTTAAAACCCCTCCCATCCTTAAACTACTCGATAATAAACCTTTTATAAAGATAGATGTCTATAGTGTATACCACTTCAGTGTGAGCGCTTCAACTAAAGTTTTAGGGGGAAGATTTGTGCAGAAATGTATTATTATTATCCATTCCTAATTTCTCAGTGATATGGGGCTGAACTTAGCTTTGATTAGCTTTTATTTAATTTCATTGTTCCATTCCGCCTTAAATGCTACAGCCCCTGCTGCCTGTTACACCATTTAAGGTGGAATGGGAAAGATTAGCTAACTACTGAGACAAACTACTAGCAAACTTTTTTATGCTTTTTATGAAGAATTTTAAATCAAATCAAATCAACTTTATTTATATAGCGCATATTATAACCAATGTCACAAAGGAGCTTTACAGAAATGTGATTTTACAGAATGTGAGAATGTCCAAATTTTTTAAATCAAATTACAATTATATCGTCTAATTGTGTGAATATGTTGAACACGGGTCACATTAAAAAGAAAGTGTAACACAGCCTAAAATAAACACGTTATCTGCTGTGTTTTTTAAAACCTGCAGTTTAACCTAAATATAAAATTACAAATGTTCATTTATAAAACTAACTCAGTTTGTTTTTAGTTTTATCCTCTCATACATATTTTATAGCCATATGGATGAATTCTACAAATAATATCATTATCTCATAATAATAAAAAACATTGAAATAGTCTCATAATAAGTAACATTTAATGGTAAACACAAAAAGCATTTGTTAACAATATAAATAGAAATGTTTTCAACTCATGTTAAAAAGTGTTAAACTATTATTTAGTATTAGTACAAACAAAATGTGCACACAGGTAAAATGAGTCTAATAACAAACAATATCTGAAATACTGGAGTAATACAGGAAATGTATAGAGAAAATGCATAATTCAAATAATATATTAGTAAAAATTAAAAAGATGTTGGTATAACATTTATATATAAATATATCATGAGTTTTATGACTGAAGAGTTACAGTAGGATAGTTATTACACCACACTGTAAAGCAGAATAAATATATACATTTATGTTTAAATGATTATGAAATGATTTAAATGATGAAGAGCTACAGGCCAGAAACTCAGAATCTGATCAATTTCGCAGAATATAAAGTTCCACAGCACTGGTTAAACAGATGATTGTGTGTTATGAGTTTCCACAGCTCAAAATAAAAATATAAAGTGTGTTAATTTGATAGTTAAAAAACTATCCAGAATATATTGCACACAATTTACAATTCCTGTAGATCAGGAAAACAAGCATTAATACACTTAATAACCAAAATATACTTCATATTCACTCACACATCAAATATAGGCACACAGAAACCAGCAGTACTTTCATTAAAGGCAGAAAAGCAAATAATCTAATAAATATATCACTTCTACCAAAAGCTATAAATATCACCAGTAAACTAAAACTGGCTTATTTTAGACAATATCACAAAGACTGAAGAAATGTGTGTTTGGTAGATTATTTCTTAATTAGTTTCTCAGGGGGACGTCTGTGTAAAATATTTCACACTTCTACTCAGTAATAAAACTCCTGCATCCGGACTGCAATTATAAAAACAGGAGGACCAGTGAGGTTTTAGTCTTTTTTTTCTCAGTCACATGACATCATCACGGCGTTCAGTAGCTCCTCCATTTCCACTCACTGTTGTGTTTTTAATGTGGATCTCCGTGGAAACCGTGGAGCGTCCAAAGTGTAATTACGGTGCGCGGCAGTGGATAAATATCTATTTTATTAAAGGCGAGGAGACGAAACTCAGAGATGTGCGTCCGGACGGGACTAAAATTACCGGAGGAGCACGGAGTTCAGAGAAAAACAGTAGATAATTCAGCCTGTAATTTTCTCAGAGGACGTCTGAGAAAAACACCTACATGATCGTTCTGGACGGGAATAAAATCACAGAGGATATTTATATATATAAAAGAGAAAATTATCCAGAACCTCCTGAGAAACTAAGAGATGGGCATCTCAAGAAGATCCTCAAACACCAAACGAGGGAAAGGCAGAATAATCGGTTTGGTAAAGAAGAGATTTGGATAATTTTTTAATGGATTAAACTCAAATATTGAGCTCTGCTGCTTCTCCCACAGATACACCTTCCTTACAAACGTTTCTCCATTTAATAGAGAATCTAACAGACTTTCAAACATTATAAGATTTATTACCAACAAGCAACAAAGACACATCAGATCTACCAAACACACACTTCCTCACTTTTATGTTACTTTATAAATTATAGATTAGTATGAGGTATAAAATCACTTCAATATATAATACATGCAGACAAACCTGTTCTTATTAAAATCTGTTTTTAAGAACTAACTACACTGATGAATGTCTCTCTGTCCCCAGGCTGAGACTCTGTACAGCGCCCTCTATTGGTATTTTTAACAAAGACAGATAAAAAGATCTTCAGTTCCCAACAAAAGTCATGTGATTCATAGCATTGGGACATTTTGAGTGCCCATTTCATCAGTTCTGATCCTCAAGGATTACTGGTTCTCCTTGCTGATGAGAGAAAATTTGAACATTGAGGATTTGAAGAGATGCTCTTATCTCACTACCTTTTAACTTTTCTCCAGTAGATTTTGAGGCAAGTCTTTACATTTATAGAATAAGAAAAATAAATATAATGCAGAAGAATCCTGAAGATCTTAGACTACGTTCACATTACTCAAATCAGATTTTTTTCTCAGATTTGTCTATCTTGACGGTTCACATTCACTGTAAATGTAGGTGATCTGTATCTGTGTGTAATGTGAAATGCCTCTTTCATAATCAGATTCGGCACGTTCACACAGCCACGAAAAAAAATCAGATCTGAGCCACATTCAGCCTGGTAATGTGAACGCAGCCTAAAAGTCTGGATTCTGGTAAAATTCCACTGCTGCTACAATCAGCCAAAGAGTGAAAATAGATAGTGTGAAACAAACTTCTAAGTGTTGATCTTAGCTGACAGAATTTTGAAAGTGACGTATATAAACATTAACATTTCTGTGTTTATTTTAACACACCATATGAATGATTGTGCTCTGAGCGTTCTAATCTACGTCAAACCTACGCCGTAACCTATGCATCACCATGTACTCTATGCCATAGCCTACGCTATAGCTCGACGCTCACCTCTTTGGAAATGTAACTACATATCGCGTGACGCAGACAGACGCAACTGTGATTGGTCCATCCGGCCTCTGGTCCCCTCCCACACATTCCCGCCTTTGCGGTTTAAACTGCAGAGCCTCTGATATGCGCACACAGAAGTATAAACACGCTCTGCTATGTAGTGCATTCCCGCTGGATATGCGTAGACTATGGCGTGGGTTCGACGCAGAAGTATAAATTGGGTTTAACACTTTATCACTACGAAGTGAACGCGCTGGTGCCTCCGGAGAGCCGTCTGGAAGGTGAAGCTCTTCCCGCACTCTGAGCACTCGTACGGTTTCTCTCCGGTGTGAACTCTCTGGTGAATTTGGAGATTCCCCTGCTGGGTGAAGCTCTTGCCGCACTCCTCGCAGTGAAAGGGTTTCTCTCCAGTATGAATCCGGAGGTGTTTCTGTAGATTACCCTGCTGAGTAAAACTCTTCCCACAGTCTAAACACTGATACGGTTTCTCTCCGGTGTGAACGCGCTGGTGCGCTCGGAAATAACCCTGTTCATTAAAACTCTTCCCGCACTCCAAACACTGGTAGGGTTTCTCTCCGGTGTGAATTCGCTGGTGGGCCTGAAAGTTATTATGTTGGGTGAAACTCTTTCCGCAGACTGAGCAGTAAAACGGTTTCTCTCCACTGTGAATTCTCAGATGAGCCTGGAGGTTCCCCTGTACGGTAAAACCCTTCTGGCAGACCGGGCAGTGATACGGTTTCTCCCCTAGAAAAACACAGTCATGCTTCCTGAGAGCACCACTCTCTCTAAAGCTCCTCCCACACTCTGAGCACTGATACGGTTTCTCTCCAGTGTGAATACGCTGGTGAACTTTCAGAGCACTCTGTACAGTGAAGCACCTCCCACAGAAGACGCACTGATAGGGTTTCTCGCCGGTGTGAATGCGCTGGTGAACTCGGAGAGATCTCGGTCGAGTAAACGTCTTTCCACACTCTAAACACTCGATAGAACTTCCTTTATCTGTAGCAGTTTCTTCCTGTTTGATGGATGCAGGGATTTGGCAGGTGGAGGACGTTTCCTCAGTGCTCACGTTTATCGACTCCATATTCCTTGGAAAATGGACTTTCAATTAATTAATGTCTTTCTTGATGCGAAGTGAATCAGAATTCTGTTGGACAGGAGTTCCTAAACACAAGGAAAAACTCGTTAATTGTAAACTCAAAATGTTCAACCTATTTCTAAATGACAGTTCCTCAAGGGAAGCATTTTGTTAACATGTCTGAGATTCTCATCTCAGAAAAGAATGTATAGTTTAGGATGAGCCACAGGGCGCAAAACTTCACCAACTTCACCCGGCGGCACCACTCACCCGGAGACACTGATACCTCTTTTCCACTAACGTAGTGCTGGTGCTGGCAACGGTTCCTGTGGTGGAAAAGCTCAGAACCGTTCAGTAACTTGGAACCAGTTCCGGCACCATGCTGGAGGAAAAGTGCCCTGAACTGCTGCAACACTATCAACTCCCAAATTCCAGAGTTAAGCTGTGATTTGCCGCGAGCAAAGTTGGTTAAATCTTTGTAAAGGAAGCAGTTTGTCCCTTAAGAGTCCCCTCCAATGGACAGATGGGTGGATGAAATTTTGGGAAGTATTGGAACAGTGAGACCAATCCCTGTATTTCTGCTGTAAACTGAAAGCAATAGGGGGTTGCTAAGGTGTTGCTGTGGTATTCGTGGTGGTTTATATGGTGGTTGCTAAGGTGCTGCTATGGCATCTGTATTGGTTGCCATGTTGTGTACAAGTGGTTGTCAGGTGGTTGATAAGGTGTTGCTATAGTATCTGTAGTGGTTGCTATGTTGTTTCTATGTGGTTGCTAGGTGGTTGCTGAGCTGTTGCTATGGTGTTGATAGGGGGTTGCTAAGGTGTTGCTATGGTATCCGTAGTGGTTCATATGGTGTTGCTATGGTATCTGTTTTGGTTGCTGTGTTGTTTATAAGTGGTTGTTAGGTGGTTGATAAGTATGGAGCTAAATTAGTGCCAAAACTACGCAAATAAAGAAAACGTATTCTGTAAATATGATACTACTTGCAAACAAACACAACACGTTTTACAAATACAAAACTCGACTATCTAACACACACAGTGTGTTTTACAAACACAAAACCTGATGGTTGTAAATATATACGTAAACTTCAAATAAATACACAGCTGTTTTCTAATACATTGCTCTTTACAAACAAATATAACACATTTTACAAATGCAAAAAGCAATAAACAAGTAGAACATGATTTTCAAACATTACCGTGTCATGATTCACGAACACGCACAGCCCATTTGTAAATCACGTGACTTTTGGCACACTTTTAGCAGAGTCGCAAACTGGTGTTGAGATTTTCTCACAAATACACCCCAACTCTACAAATGCATCGCTCCAGAACAGCAGGTGGCGCTGAGGGACACTTCACAAGCTGTGGCTGCACAGCAAAGCACGCCCCGCTTCCAGCGCTCCCCATTACACTGATTAATGTGTTTAACTCTACCATTTTATACCCGATTTATACACGGTTTGGTTTGTTACAAACAGCAGAGATGTAATTATGATATAGGATGCTGTTACACATTACAAATATGAGCTTTCATGCTGAAATACTTTATATTATGCTCTTTATAATATTAATTGGAGTTTAATATTATATATATATAGATAGATAGATAGATAGATAGATAGATAGATAGATAGATCATAATACAGAGTATTTCAGCATATTGTCATTAAAAGCATTATTGCAGAAAATGAGAAATGGCTGAAATAACAAAAAATATGCAAAGCTATTAGACCTCAAATAATGCAAAGAATTGTAGATTAGATTCCAGAGGTTTTCAATTTGGTAAAATCATAGATTTTTTTTTTATACCATTTTTAAGTGGTCTTTTATTTTGTCCAGATCTATCTATCTATCTATCTATCTATCTATCTATCTATCTATCTATCTATCTATCTATCTATCTATCTATCTATCTATCTATCTATCTATCTAATTAATTTAAACACCAATTAATATTTTTTTCTTTCTTTGTTAAAGAGCATAATATAAAGTATTTCAGCATGAAAGCTCATATTTGTAATGTGTAACAGCGTCCTATATCATAATTACATCTCTGCTGTCTGTAACAAACCAAACCGTGTATAAATCGGGTATAAAATGTGATTATTGTGATTATTATAGATGTATTAAACATCTTAATCAGTGTAAATTAATGCACTGGGGAGCGCTGGAAGCGGGGCGTGCTTTGCTGTGCAGCCACAGCTTGTGAAGTGTCCCTCAGCGCCACCTGCTGTTCTGGAGCGATGCATTTGTAGAGTTGGGGTGTATTTGTGAGAAAATCTCAACACGAGTTTGCGACTGCTAAAAGTGTGCCAAAAGTCACGTGATTTACAAATGGGCTGTGCGTGTTCGTGAATCATGACACGGTAATGTTTGAAAATCATGTTCTACTTGTTTATTGCTTTTTGCATTTGTAAAATGTGTTATATTTGTTTGTAAAGAGCAATGTATTAGAAAACAGCTGTGTATTTATTTGAAGTTTACGTATATATTTACAACCATCAGGTTGTGTGTTTGTAAAACACACTGTGTGTGTTAGATAGTCGAGTTTTGTATTTGTAAAACGTGTTGTGTTTGTTTGCAAGTAGTATCATATTTACAGAATACGTTTTCTTTATTTGCGTAGTTTTGGCACTAATTTAGCTCCATAGATAAGGTGTTGCTAGGTGGTTGCTTGGTGTTGCTATGGTGTCTGTGGTAGTTGCTATAGTGTTGCTAGGTGGTTGCAAAGTAATGTGTTTGCATTAATAAGATTATAATGTGTTTGGATGTGAAACACAATAGATTTGAATTATTAGTTTAGATGTAAAGATCAGCTTCAGGAAGTGATTTATTTACTGCAGTAATAGATCTGCCACTAGAGAGCAGTGTTGTTCTCTTTTATTAAATTAAACTGTTATAATTGTTTAAAAAGTTATTTTTATAATTATAATTATGATAGCATGTTTTTATCGCAGTATATCAACACTGCATTTTGTTTTCATTGTGACATTTATTATGCACCATCACAAAAAGGGAAGCTTTCATTTTCACCGTATGGTAATGAAAATGAAAGGCCAAAAAGCTTTTTAATTTAAATTGTATTTTTTCACATATGACGCGTGCTCAAGTGAAAAATTTAACAGAAAAATTAAAGGATTTTATTTATTACTTTTTTCACACGTTTGGAAAAAGAACAGGAGGAACAGACAAGAGCAGAAAATAAAAGTAAAAGTCCGTTTTTTATTATTTTACAATTAAATGTTTTTGACTGGGATATAAAACTGTTTTAAAATGTAATAATATTATTAATGACTTAAAGATAAATAATAATACTGATAATGGTATAAAATAATAATAGTTGTTTTCCCATTTGCTTTAAACGTGTGACAAACATATATTTTGGGTTAGTTTAATCTTCTGAAGGGGGGTTTAGACTGAGTTTGAGTTGGATATTTTGATGGACCTGGCAACCCTGCTCAGCAATTTGCTGCAAAGATCCGCCCGAATTCCTCCTCATTCAGAACCAGAATCAGAACCAATATCTCGCGCTGTTTTAAGGAATTTCTATCCTAAAACATTTAAAACGCTCTGAATGAGGGAGAGAGTAGTGTCCAAACTTTTGACTGTACAGCAGTTTGCTGATAATATATTATAATTATTATAATTATTATTATATATAAACAGAGCCTCTCAGAAATAAGAGCTGTGTTTAATCTGAACAGTATAAGAGCTGCGAATATTATAAATATTATAAACACTATAAATATATGAATATAAACAGCAGCTGGCCTTCAGTATTAATACTCCTCTATACTGTAATAATAAAACTAATAATACTCCTCTTCCTCCCTGCAGCTCTAATCACCTCCTCCTCACAGTATTCACTATATATACAGTATATAATCAATATTCACTATAATCAGTATATAATCAGTGTATTAAAGCTCTTTACCTGCAGCAGCTGATCCTGATCAGAAACACTGCGGAGCTTCTTCTGCTGTATCTGTTTTTACAGACCCGCTGCTGTTGAACTACAGCGCCCCCTGCGATACTGCACTGAACTGCACCTCCATACACTATACCCAAAATATCATACCCAGAATACACTAAACCCAGACTATACTAAACCCAGGCTGTACTATACCCAGACTATACTCAACCAAGAATACACTACACCCAGAATATACTACACTCAGAATATACCATACCCAAAATATACTATACCCAGACTATACTAAACTCAGACTATACTACACTAAACCCAGAATATACTAAACCCAGAATACACTATACCCAGAATATACTATACCCAGACTATACTAAACTCAGACTATACTAAACTCAGAATATACTACACTAAACCCAGAATATACTATACCCAGAATACACTATACCCAGAATATACTATACCCAGACTATACTAAACTCAGAATATACTACACTAAACCCAGAATATACTAAACCCAGAATACACTACACCCAGAATACACTATACCCAGAATACACTATACCCAAAATATCATACCCAGAATACACTAAACCCAGACTATACTAAACCCAGACTATACTAAACTCAGAATATACTACACTAAACCCAGAATATACTAAACCCAGAATACACTACACCCAGAATATACTATACCCAGAATATACTATACCCAGACTATACTATACTCAGACTATACTAAACTCAGAATATACTACACTAAACCCAGAATATACTAAACCCAGAATACACTACACCCAGAATATACTATACCCAGAATATACTATACCCAGACTATACTATACCCAGACTATACTAAACTCAGAATATACTACACTAAACCCAGAATATACTAAACCCAGAATACACTACACCCAGAATACACTATACCCAGAATATACTATACCCAGACTATACTAAACTCAGACTATACTAAACTCAGAATATACTACACTAAACCCAGAATATACTATACCCAGAATACACTATACCCAGAATACACTATACCCAGAATATACTATACCCAGACTATAATAAACCCAGACTATACTAAACCCAGAATATACTATACCCAGACTATAATAAACCCAGACTATACTAAACCCAGAATATACTATACCCAGACTATAATAAACCCAGAATATACTATACCCAGAATATACCCACTGTTTACATCTCTACAAGTTTGCACTGCTACATTTTAATTATTATATAACTGATACCCAATACTAACTATTAACGCTGCATGATATATTATATATTTTTATTGTTGTCACGATACAACTTTATTTTTTTTATGATAAACATAGAAAAAGATGCAATAACCTCATGAATAATAGGACTTTAATACTCCAAAAAAATATTGTCATTTACACAATGGTGAACTTTGAGAGAACTCTGTACAGTGAAGCTCACAGTCTGGAGACTGAATCGGTTTCTCTCCAGTGTGAACGCGCTGATGAATTTTGTAACTCAATAACTTCATGCTGCTTTACTCCTGGTGTAAAAATTCAAGCAGTTCAGTTTGGTGGTTTGATGGTTTGTGATCATCCATCTTCCTCTTGATTATATTCCAGAGGTTTTTAATTTGGTAAAATCAAAGAAACTCATAATTTTTAAGTGTCTCTTATTTTTTCAGAGCTGTATGTGGGTGGAGTCTGGTTGGTTTTCATGTCATCAGTTCTGCGAGTTGCTTTTCCAAGTGTTGGACTTTGTTCGGTTTACGGCTCATTTCACACCTTCTATTTTAGTTCGGACCAAACCAGGTAGGAGTGAAAACTCCTGTAAATAAATCTGTAGAAGGTCTGAAATCCCACAGTATTGATCCTGTTAAACGAAGCTTCTTTCACAGTCTGAGCTTTAAAGCTCTATCTGGATGGGATAGTATCTCAGGGGGTTCAGGGTAATTTTCTCTTTTATGGGTTTTTTATCCTCTGTGATTTTATTCCCGTCCAGAACGATCATGTAGGTGTTTTTCTCAGACGTCCTCTGAGAAAATTACAGGCTGAATTATCTACTGTTTTTCTCTGAACTCCGTGCTCCTCCGGTAATTTTAGTCCCGTCCGGACGCACATCTCTGAGTTTCGTCTCCTCGCCTTTAATAAAATAGATATTTATCCACTGCCGCGCACCGTAATTACACTTTGGGCGCACCACGGTTTCCACGGAGATCCACGTTAAAAACAACACTACTGAACGCCGTGATGTCATGTGACCAAGAAAAAAGCCTAAAAACTCACTGATCCTCCTGTTTTTACAATTGCAGTCCAGATGCAGGAGTTTTATCACGGAGTAGAAGAGTTAATTAAGGTTAATTAATTAAGAGTTAATTAAAATAATCCTGTTCAGATGGGGTTTAACACGGTTTGGATGCAGTGTGAATGCGCTCGTGTCTCCGGAGAGCAGTCTGGAAAGTGAAGTTTTTTCCACAGTCTGAGCAGAGATACGGTTTCTCTCCAGTGTGAATGCGCTGGTGTCGTTGAAAAGCAGTTTGGAAAGTGAATTTTCTCCCGCACTCCGGACAGTGATACGGTTTCTCTCTGGTGTGAACGCTCTGGTGTCTCTGGAGGTTCGCCTTCATAGTAAAGCTCTTCCCGCACTCTGAGCACTGATACGGTTTCTCTCCAGTATGAATTCGCTGATGTTTTACTAGACTACACTGTACAGTAAAACTCCTCCCACATTCTGAGCACTGATACGGTTTCTGACCAGTGTGAACGCGCTGGTGGGTTCGGAAATGGCTCTGCTGAGTAAAACTCTTTCCACAGTCTGAACACTGATAGGGTTTCTCTCCGGTGTGAATGCGCTGGTGTGTTTGGAAATTATTATGTTTGGTAAAACTCTTCCCACACTCTGAGCAATAAAACGGTTTCTCTCCAGTGTGAACGCGCCGGTGCGCCTGTAGATTCCCCTGTACGGTAAAACCCTTTCCACAGTCGGCACAGTGATACGGTTTCTCCCCTATATAATCACAATCGTGCTTTTTCAGGGCACCACTGTCTCTAAAGCTCCTCCCACACTCTGAGCACTGATACGGTTTCTCTCCAGTGTGAATGCGCTGGTGAACTTTCAGAGCACTCTGTACAGTGAAGCTCCTCCCACAGTCTGGACACTGATATGGTTTCTCTCCGGTGTGAATGCGCTGGTGAATTTTGAGAGATCTCAGCTGATTAAAACTCTTTCCACACTCTGAGCACTCGATGAGCTTCACTTTACCTGGGAGTTTGGGTCTGATAGAAGAGGACGTTTCCTGAACGATAGAGTTTATAGACTCCATATTCCCACATTTAACATTTAATTCTCTTAAAGAGTTCTGGGAATTAAAAAAAAAAGAAATCCAAAGAAGTTGTTCCTTCCTGAAAGAGAAAAACAGGAAAAGTAGTTCATTACAACAACAAAAATATTTTGACCTTATCTGTTATTAACCACTGATACAGAACTGAAAAATCACTTAATCAAGGCGATTGAATGTTTCAAAGAGTTGTAAAGGCAGCAGAAATTTGTGTATACTCTGTATAACCTGATGCTGTTTCTGGATAAAACCATGTCACAATGTCTGGGCTGAAATCTCACGAACCACTGAGCAAAGTTCTTCCAGAGCATCGCTCAAAATTATGAGAGGCAGCGTTTAGATTATATGCACTAGTGCTGGGCGATATGGGAAAAATCATATATTACGATATGGATTTTTTTACATCATGATAACGATATATATCATGATATCACATTAAAGTATGTTTTCAGTTATTCTTCGAAAGATATGACAAAATAATATAATTGCTTACTTTTTTCCAACTTTATTTCAAAGCGACATTAAACCCAACTTTCACAAATGAGAATTACTACCTTTTAGTGCAGCAATATATATATATATATATATATCAAATAAATGAAAACAGATGAGGTAGATGCAGTAGCTGATTATTTAAAAGAACAATGCGTCTCCATTGTTCAACTCTAATGAGTTTAATAACGTAAAGCACGTGACCCTCAAATAACGTAAAGCAGCGACACGTCCCAAAACCACATTATGAAGCTTTTTTTGTGAAGATTACTTTATTATCACTTATATAAACTGAGTTTATGCAAAGTGACCACGCCAATACATTTCATCAAAGCCTACTTTATATATTTGCATGAATAATTGATGAAATTACTGTAGAAACAATAGAAACGATAGAAGGTAAGCAGCACGATAGACACTTTTCTTTCATCCCCACGATATTTATCCTCATATCACACAGCACTATATGCAGCTGGTAAATAAATAGATTTTTGTTTGTTTAATGGTTTGCTTTTATTTTGTAGTTTTATTGTTTCCCTGTTTATTTTTTTCCCAATTATTTATTCATCATCTTTTTTACAAGAGCACATGTAAAAAAAGCACAAAGAACATTTTAAAATAGCACCACCTGAATATAACAAAAATATATATATATAAGTATCAGATGTTAAGCAAGTAAAATGTAACTAAAACAAAAACAAAGCGAAGCAACTGATAAGGAAACAGTACTCATCTTGTTTTTTCACACAGTCAAAGTAAAGCAAATTATAGAAATAAAGCAAATAATGGTAAATGGCTCCCCCTCATTCTCCCAAAAAATATTATTGTATTTTTAAAGACAGTAAGTGATCTGTTCTAATCCTACAGTTTTATTCAGATTTTATTAAAGAGGTTAAATGTTGGAAGTCTTTCCTGTTCACACTTCAGCAGGATTCATTTCTTCGCTGTATATGATATTATGAGTCTATTATCTCTTCAGGATCGATATCAAATAAGATCCTGTTTATTTAAAGCTTTTTAAATTGAGACAGTGTGAGAGAGAGAGCTGCTACAGAAATAATATTCCTCACCCTGACACGAGGTACAGAGTAAAGCTTTATAACTTTTTTATTTAACTAAATTACTAAATATTAGTAATAAACACACACTCCTGAGATAAAAATCAGCTTTACTTTTACCTTCTGTTTATTTATTTATTTACAGCAGCAGGTCAGCTGTTCACCAGATATTTATTATTTAGTTTATTACTAAAACATCTCCTTACAGATTCTACAGGTTATTAAAAACAGTTTATAATCAGTATAAATTGTATATTATATTTATTTACCTGCAGCAGATCCTGATTCTCTACAGAAACACTGCGGATCTTCTTCTGCTCTGAACTTCAGTGTATTTTTAGAATCACTTTTACACAACTAGCGCCCCTACAGGCCTGGAGGAGAAGTTTACACTGGAGCAGATATGCTTCTGTATCTCATTCCTCCAGTCTTAATGTGAATCTGAATCTGAATTAAGGCTGAATTCCATTATTTTGCACCTATTATTTCATTTTTGCACCTCAAAAGTTTTTTTAGTTTAGTTTAGTTTATTTCGGTTTTGCAAAACATGTACAGGGCCATCTAAAAAAATTAGAATATCTCTGAAAAGGTACTTTATTTCAGTAATTTAGTTGAAAATGTAAATCTCATATATTATATAGATGTATTAAACACAGAGTGATCTATTTTAAGAGCTTATTTCTTTTATTAGTGATGATTTTGGTTTACAGCCAATTAAAACCCAAAAAATCAGTGTCTCAGAAAATTAGAATATTATATAAGACCAATTGGTACTTTTGGTATGCAGTACTGTGGGCAGTGTGCCAAATCCTGCTGGAAAATGAAATCCTATAAAAATCTCTATAAAAGTAGTTTTCAGCAGAGTGAAGCTGTAAGATATGAAGTGCTGTAAGATTTTGTGGGAAAACAAAACTGCACTGACTTTAGACTTGATAATAAAACTCAGTGGATCAACACCAGCAGATGACAGACATGACTCTCCAAACCCTCACTGATTGGTGGAAACTTCACTCTAGACCTCGAGCAGTTTGGACTGTGTGTCTCTCCACTCTTCCTCCAGACTCTGATCCCTTCATTTACTTTAATGAAATGTAAAATTTACTGATGATCAGTGATGGTTTGGAGAGACATGTCTGTCATCTGCTGGTAAGAGAAAAAACACATTCTATATCTTACAATTAAACAAATCAATACAAACCAAAAAGGTATAAACTGAAGCTTTAGCATATTAAGCCTATTCTATTCTCTGTGTTTCTGAGTCTTATCCTAGTTATTATGATGATTAAAGTGTGAATGTGCTGTAAGTGTGTAAATGCTGCTGCAGTAGAGTAACAGCAGTAACTCCATCTGTTCCACCACTGATTTAATAAAGAATTAGAGCTTAGAAATGTATATCTTTTATAATCCATTTCCATTCAAGCTCAGTTTATTTTCTTTACTATTTTCCAGCTGTAAAAACTGAAGAAAAAAATAGGCCTTTTTTTTAACAATGCTTATTGTTTTTTCAGTTTTTAATTTTATTGTTTTCCTGAAAGTCCCTGGCAGTTTATTACAGGGTTCAAACACTTTTTAACCAATATATTTCCATGATATTTTCATGACGTTTCTATGCATTCAAGGCAAATTTCCATTACCATAATTTTTTTTAAAACATCAGCGCAGACAATAAAACCAAAAAATACACTAAAACTGTAATTAAAACTGATTATAGCAGGTCTACAATGAATCAGATAAAAATGTTGAAACACAATCTTTAATAATAAAATGTGTGTCAGATCCTGAGAGCTCCATTGTGTTAAAATGAGTTAATTTACTGAATTAACTCTTTTTTTTTTTTTTAGCTCAAAATACATTTTCTCCATCGATAAACTGAAACACTGAGATTTGAAAAGCAAATTTCCATGATTTTTCCAAAACTTTAAATATATATTTTTCCAAAACTCATCCAGGCCTGGAAATTCTCTGACTTTTCCAGGTCTTTCAGGACTGTATGAACCCTGATATTACTGAATTGTGTACACTGAGTTTTGTACCATTTCCAGGTTCTGACTGAACCTTTAGAGCTTAAATGGCAAGAAATAAGTATTCAGTACTTCATCACAAAGTATCAGTGTCAAAGTTTCAAACATGACATTACATTTCAAATTTCAAAGACCACAAGACCAGGTTTGACACATTTTACATGTAATTAATGATATAAATTATACATGATACAATTTATCACCCAGTACATGAAATGTCACAGAAAGATACATAAGTGAAAATTTTCAATTGAAATGAAAAAATAAATCAGTATTTTGTCAGATTGTGATGTTTAACATTAAATTCTCTATAAACACTGTGTTTAATCTGTCTTTATATCATTATCTGTAATTGTTTCTTTACATCTGCAGAGATTATAGCAGGTCATACTCATACTGAATAAAGGATTTATATGGAAACTCTTTAGCCTCCAGAAAAGCCATAAACCCTATGCAGATGGGTTATTTTCTCAGGGGGTTCTGGGTAATTTTCTCTTTTATGTTTATTTTTTTTATCCTCTGTGATTTTATTCCCGTCCAGAACGATCATGTAGGTGTTTTTCTCAGACGTCCTCTGAGAAAATTACAGGCTGAATTATCTACTGTTTTTCTCTGAACTCCGTGCTCCTCCGGTAATTTTAGTCCCATCCGGACGCACATCTCTGAGTTTCGTCTCCTCGCCTTTAATAAAATAGGTATTTGTTAAGCACCTGGTGGGACAATTAAGGAAATTAAATAATTGGTAGTTGTTGCTGAGGAGTGAAGAGAAAACTTTAGAATGTCTGGAGAATCCCTGTTCTTCTCAGCGTTTTAGAGCGGCATGGTGTTTCCATGTGGACACGGATATTTTTAAAAACAAAAACAAAAAACTCTGTTTTTTTTTTTTTTTTTAAATATCTGGATTCTTGTGGACGGGACCTAAAACACTTTCCACTCTCTGAACACCTGTAACATCTCCATTTACCTGTAGTCTGTTATTTTTATCTGATAAATGTGATCATATGGTGAATAAAGGTGGATGTTTTTTGAGTTTTGCAGCTTCTAGTCTTTTCATCCCCAAATTTAACCTCCAATTTTACCAGTAAAGAGGAAAAAAGGTGGTTTTGTTTCTTTGTGTGTTTGGAGAATTAAATAAGAAGCTTTAACTCGTCCATTTTTTCACGCGTAAGATCTTTACATTACGTCCTTTTCTTCTTTATCCTCAGGGTTTAATGTGACGCTGCTCCACAGTTTTTCTCTAGAACAGCTTCAGCTCTGCTGAGGAGTTTTCTCACCGGGTTCAGGAGAGTCTTCCTCTGGATTCTCCAGCGTTTCTTCAGAATCGGATTTGTACATCCTGAAGAAAACTCCGGGCAGTTCTCTGCGCAGGGTTCTGGAGCTGATGTTACAGCCGTACTCTGTTCTGAGATCAGTGGCGATGGATTCTGCAGAGAGTTTACGATCTCTCTGAACGATGTGTCTCACCATCCGCTGAACCCGATCCGTCATTTTCCGAGGTCGACCGCTTCTAGGCTGCGTCGCCGTCGTTCCCAACTGCTTCCACTTCCGTATGATCCCACTGACGGTCGTCTGGGGGATATTCAGTAGTGAGGAAATTTCACGACTGGATTTGCTGCACAGGTGGCATCCGATCACCATTCCACGCTGGAACTCACTGAGCTCCTGAGAGCGACCCATCCTCTGCTGGATTTATAATATTTGTAATAATTTCAGCAGTATTATTGAGTTCCAGCTGCAGGAGAAGAACGGGGTGAATTTCTCTCCTGAAAAACAAACAAATTTAAAACAGTAAATAGTGTTTGGTGTTTGTGGATAACCCACTACCTGCCAGTGAGATCTGCAATTAAGATATTTTTAAAAACGGAGGATTTTGCCTCCGTTTTCAGAAATATCTTCGTCCATACGAAAACACCATACCACTCAAAAACGCTACAATAAATAGGGATTCTCTAGACATTTGGAAGGAAAAAAACGGAGCTTTTCGAAAACGCCTTCCAAATGTCTAGAGAATCCCTGACAAAAACCTCACTGTTTTTAAAAAAGTTTGACTGCGGGACAGATATTTTCCAAGCCATTTCGTGGCCACAAAAAAAAATTAAGTGTTTTTTAAAATGAAGTGTAATGGGATGTAGTGCTGCTACAGACTAGTAGCTCTCCAGCCCAGAGGGTTGTTGAACCCAATTGCAGAACAGCTGATCTCAAGCAGGTAAACCCAAGAAGAAATAAATAAATAAACACACAGCTCCTCACGTATGATCGAACCCGTGTCGTCAGGGTCACGATCCAATACACTACCGCTGCCCCGGATAGTGAATTGGGACACGGCCAGGAAAAAAATAACGCCCTTATAAGGAGATAGAGAGCGGGTGGAAACTAAAGTCACGTCGAGTGACAGAGAGAGAGAGAGACAGGGGGGGAGGAATGTAAAAAAAAGCTAAGCAGAGAAGCTTTTTTTTTTTTTTATTGTTTATTATAGTTCAAACAAATAACCTCACAGGCCTAATGTTTCAAGCTTGCAGGCCATCTTTTCCGACCCCTGCTCTATCCTGCGGGACACTGGGGTTCAATTCTCTGGGTGACTGAATCCTGCTCTACACCAATAAGGGAACTCCTAACACGACATTTGTGCATTTCTTTTATAGGAATAACCTTATAAATTGCTCTGGATAAAAGCGTCAAATAATGGCCATGAATTAAAATAAATAAATTAAAAAAAAAATAAAATAAATAATGTTTAAAAAAGTGTAAAACATTTAAAGAATTGGCATACACTTTCCTGATGCTGTTTCTGCTCTTCACCATGTCTATACTGTATGTGTAAGGTTTAAATCTCAGATCTCTGGCTCTGATATACTGATCTCTAATTATTAACTAACAAAACTCCCTTTATAAAAATGTCTAATAGACATAATATCAAACAGTAGTCATGTAATAACTAATCTAATATTTTAATCAGCAGTATTTTTTATGACATGGTGTATAGATAGTAAACTCTATTAAAGTTTAAATAAAGTCATGTTTTTCTATGGATTATGTGTTAATATAGTAATCAGGTAAGTGTGATGTAGGGATCAAAGATTATAAATCTTAAATCAGAGTTTTATACTGATCTAAAGTTCTGGAATAATTCTTCACACTAGACATCAAGCGGCTTGGACTGTATATAAACAAACAATGAGATGAATTGTGTATACACTACAGTATATCCACTAGGGTTCATCGTTTGTACAGTAATCATATTTTATATTTAATGTATTCTATGTATTTTTATATTTCAGACCTGGGTTACCCATCTCTAGTAGTTCATAAATAAAAAAACACACACACAATAATTAAACTACGGTTCACTATAACTAACAGCTATATCTCCTCAGGTAAACACTGACCACATCATCTCCTCCTCCTTACAGATTCTACAGGTCAGTATTTAATATGTAAACAGTATATAATCAGCATATTATAGATCTTTACCTGCAGCAGATCCTGATTCCCTACAGCAAACTGTAACAGTAGATAAATGTTATTTCAGAAATAAAAGTCCACAGATTCCGGAGCAGCAGCTGCTTCTTCTTCTGGTTTGGAGATTCTGGGCGGCAGATGAACTACAGGTGCGGTACCGCCACCTACTGTTATACAGATCATACCGATTGTAAATATTGTAGATTGTGAAAAATGTGTTTTCAATTGATTTCCAGAGAAATAAGCTGCAACCAAACTCACACGTACAGTTCACTGTAACAACTCCAGAATTCAACATATAAAATAATATACATATTTAGAATGTATTCAACTTTAGGAGAATAAAAGGGCAACAAAACATTAAGGGAAATGAATAGAAGCAAAATAATGTGTTTCTGTCCCAAAGCCTTTACTCCTCCATAAAACATGGTCCACCTTAAAAAGTCGAAATACCAATAATTCGGTAGTAGAGAGCAAAATTGGGCCATTAAATTAGTTTTTATACACTGAGAATAAATTGCCTGTTCTGAGTATTTCCAGTTGCCCTAACTCCGGATTATCAAACTGTCAAACAAGAATTTGACACCAAATTATGAAAATAGAACTATTAGTCTGTGAATAGCATAAAGCACTAGGGATATGCAAAAGAAATATTAAGTGATATAAAATATATATATATATATATATATATATATATATATTTTTAGCATGTGTTCCAGTAGAGCTTTAATACAGTCTTCAATATAAAATATACAATGTAAAAAAACATAATAAGAAAAAAAAAACACTGAATGAGAGAGAAGAGGTGTCTAAACTTTTGACTGTTACTGTATTGAGTAGTTAATACAAAGTTTCAAACATGACAATACATTTCAAATAAGATCAAACATTACAAGGTTTGACACATTTTACATTTAATTAATGAAAAAATATAAAAAATCAGATTTGAGCAATGTGGCGTGTAATGGGAACGAAGCCAAAGTGACTTACATCTGATTTATAAAAATCTAATTCGGCACATTCACATAGCCATGAGCTACTTTGTAATGTGACCTTACAGGGAGTACAGAAGCCTGGTTGAGGAATTTGTGATGTGGTGCAAGATGAACCATCTGCAGCTGAACATCTCCAAAACCAAGGAGATGTGCATAGACCAGGCCCTCTGCTCAGCGGCCAATCTCCATCGAGGGGGTCGATGTGGAAGTGGTCAAGTCCTACAGATACCTTGGTGTGCACCTGGACGATAGGCTGGACTGGTCAGTGAACACTGACTCCCTCTACAGGAAGGCTCAGAGCAGACTGTACTTCCTCAGAAGGCTCAGGGCTTTCAACATCTGCCAGAAACTCCTGCTGATGTTCTACCAGTCTGTGGTAGCCAGCGTCCTCTTTTACACTGTTGTGTGTTGGGGAGGCAGCATCAGCAAGAGGGATGCTGGACGACTGAACAGGCTGGTGAGGAAAGCTGGTTCTGTGCTGGGATTAGAGCTGGAGTCCTTAACACCACTGGCAGAGAGGAGAGCCCTCAGCAAGCTGCTGAACATCATGGACAATGTTCACCACCCTCTGCACAGCACCATCACCAGGCAGAGGAGCTCATTCAGCGGCAGACTGCTGTCCCAGTCCTGCTCCACAGACAGACTCCGAAAGTCTTTTGTTCCTCAGGCCATAAGACTGTTCAACTCCTCTCAGCACAGCAAACTAAAGACTCTGTGAAACTTTTTCATTCCGGCCACTCTGGCCACACCATGGACACACCCCCAGCTATGGACACACTCTCAGACTTGCTGATGCCTAGAACACTTTTTATAGTTCTACCATATTTTGCACTAGTAGTTCATTCACTAGTTAATTCATCTACTGTTTATGTATCTTTTGCACTGCTTAATTTAATTTAAATTATTATATAACTGTGTATTTGCACTTTCTGTTTGGCTGACATCAGTTATCCTCACATTATGCACATCAACTGGTGTTCACTGTCTATTGTGTTCAACTGCACTACCTCCATTCTCCATCTCCATTACACACACACACACACACGAAGACTGTACATTTACACTGTATATTCTATTTCTTATTTGATTGTATTTATATGTATCTTTATATTTTATCTTTTTTAACTTTGTGTATTGTGTAACCTGCTGCTGGATGCCAAGAATTTCCCCCCGGGGATCAATAAAGTATCTATCTATCTATCTATCTATCTATCTATCTATCTATCTATCTATCTATCTATCTATCTATCTATCTATCTTAGCCTAAGTGACTTAAATCTTATTTGAAAAAAAAATAATTTGGCATGTTTACACAGCCAAAAAAAGCTGATGTAAGCCACATTGAGCAAAAAAGTCATATTTGAGGAATGTGGCTTGTAATGTGAACGCAGCCAAAGTGACTTAAATCTGATAAAAAAAAAAAAAAACACAGATTTGGCACGTTCACACAGCCATGAAAAAATCAGATCTGAGCCACATTGAGCAAAAATCAGATTTGGGCAACGTGGCTTGTAATATGAAAGAAGCCTATAGTCTTGATGCCCAATTTCTTAGACATTAGCAAAAAGTTTATTCTGGTGAGATGCTAGTGTTCTACAACCGGTTTCTTTCTGGTGTGAACGATCTGGTGTTCATAGAGATTACACAGCTGAGTAAAACTCTTCCCACAGTCTGAGCAGTGATACGGTTTCTCTCCAGTGTGAATCCTCTGGTGTTTCTTGAGGGATCCACTCTCTGAAAAGCTCCTCCCACAGTCTGAGCAGTGATACGGTTTCTCTCCGGTGTGAACACGCTGGTGAGTTTGGAGATTACTTTTTACAGTAAAACTCTTTTCACAGTCTGAGCAGTGATACGGTTTCTCTCCAGTGTGAATTCTCTGGTGTGCTTGGAGAGTGAACTGTTGGGTGAAGCTCTTCCCACAGTCTGAACAGTGAAATGGTTTTTCTCCGGTGTGAATTCGCTGGTGTTGTTGGAGGTGAGCCTTTCGAATAAAACTCTTGCCACAGTCTGAACACTGAAACGGTTTCTCTCCGGTGTGAATGCACTGGTGCGTTCTGAGTTTACTAAACACTGTAAAGCTCCACCCACATTCTGAGCACTGATACGGTTTCTCTCCAGTGTGAATGCGTCGGTGAACTTGGAGACTAAACTGTTGGGTAAAACTCTTTCCACAATCTGTACAATAAAACGGTTTTAATCCAGTGTGAACAAGTTGGTGTCTTTGGAGATTATTCAGTCTAGTAAAACTCTTCCCACAGTCTGAACACTGATACGGTTTCTCTCCAGTGTGAATGCGCTGGTGAACTTTGAGATTATTTTCTACAGTAAAACACTTGCCACACTCTAAACACTTGTAAAATTTCCTTTTTTTGGTATTTTTTTGTTTTCGTCTTTTAGATGCAGTCATGTGGAGAGTAGTTGAGGATTTTTCCTGAGTTTTGTAGCTTCTGGTCTTCATATCTCTGAATTTAACCTCCAATTTTAAAAGTAAAGAAAAGAAACATTTCTTTGTAACGTTTCTTTAGCGTAAATTAGAAGTAATTTATATCTCTGTAGAACCGCAGCAGGAAAAGAACAGAGTATTTTTCTCTCCTGTAAGACAAAAAAATCTAGTTAATTTTTTAAACAGTTTACACCATATCGTTGCTAATGAAAAACATGTATCTCCAAAACAGCAACTTCACAGAACAGAGACTAAAACCTTAATTTCAATGGAAGTCAATGTAAAAAGAGTTTATTACTTTTTATTTTTTATATATTTATATATTACTATATATATATATATATATAGTATATATATATTATTATATGTTTTGATTCCTATGTTCTTAGTTCATTATTATTAATCTTATTTATTATTATTTCATTTCTTATCATTTTACTTTTAATATTACCTTTTTATTTATTTTATATTTTATAAATTCTTTACTTTTTATGTGTCAATTAGTTTTTTATGGTCTTTTAGATTTTTCTATTTTACATTTATATTTTATTCATATATGAAATGTTGATTTAAAATTTGTATTTCTTTTATTTTTATGTTACTATTTTATTCCTTATTATTTAATTTTTTTTCATCCCTTTGATGTTGTAAATGTCAATTGATTGATTAATTGATTGATATTCTTTATAGATTAACTACTTCTCATTCCATCAGGTCCGGTCAAAACATGTTTTTTACCTTGAACTTCTATTACTTAATGTACCTCATTATCTGATAAATATAATGTAATGTATTTTGAACACGTGCTACAATCACAGAACTGCTGATAAATCAATCTGATCGGCTGAAGTTATTGATAAGCGGAAGTTATACCCACTAACAAGTTATATTACAGTAATAACTAATCAAATCAACAGATCTGATCAATACTGCAGCTACAGTTACATAAACAGTTAACACAATAATTAAACTACAGTTAACTACATAACTAACTGCTTTATCTCCTCAGATAAACACTGACCACGTCATCTATTTTCTCAGGTCAGTATTCAGTATATAAACAGTATAAATTCTATTATAGATCTTTACCTGCAGCAGATCCTGATTCTCTACAGTAAATCAGAGCTGGTTTATAGAGAGATTATCCACTCCATAGCCCCACTTGTAAAATCACAAAACTACCGCTAACCGCTAGAGGGAGCACGCGAGAGAGTCCACAATCAATGGGGCGAATGGCGGCAAACTAAAAACTGTAATTATTATTATTTTTTAAATTAACTTAACCACGATTTTCCTTACTTCTCAGAAAGAAAAAACGTATGTATTTTACAAAGCAAAATAAAACGTACTTGTATATTTCAGGGTTTCTACAGTAAAAAAAGGATGGAGCATTAGGTTAAAATGATTATAACTGGAGTTTAAAAGTTTTTGGATTTTATTTCTTCGGCACTAAAACATTTAGTGTTTGTTCTCTGTTTCGTGTGAAAAATGACTAAACATTAATAAATTCTGATTTTGCTCAATTGCTCCATATGAACACATTCATTTTGGACTCAATCAAGAGCGACCTCTGGTGGTGAACTACTGCCGCAAGTGGGTCTGAAGTGGGAATTCTCTCTACAAAAGACTCTCTGATAACTGCGGACTAGGAGCTTCTTCTAATCCATTTAGTGGCTTTAAAGAACCGCTGTTACACTGATAGCGCCACCAACAGGACTGCAGGGGAATTGCACTGTACTGAGATTTATTTAAAAACACACCTGTATTCCAGTAAACCCTAGTATTAGCAGTAAAATTTAAAGTAAATGGAACATTTCAATCAATGGGATGATAATCACAAATGACTTTTGATTTTATGCAGAAATATACCACACCACTGTAGATAGAATTAACATATCAGACCATGCTTCCTGCATTTAATAAAATAGGAGTGAAATGAAATAGGAGTAGAAAGTTCAGATAACTGTGTGGTAAAATAAAGTATTTGTATCTCATAACTTTACATCTGGTTATGTCTGTACCGAAAGGGTTTTAATTTTAAACATTGAAGAGTCACAGTGCACTTTTTACAACAGCTGAACAAAATACACTGACTAAGGACTGAACACACACACAATGCTCGGTTCTTGTTTGTAAAGTCTTTGTTTCTTGGCAGATAATCACACTTTGATGAAGACACCTGCCGCTTCAATCAATGTCTGGGTTATTCATATTCAGAAGATGGAAAATGTGTTCTTTTCTGTTACTTTTAAAAAGAATTTACACACAGAAAATCCTGAAAAATCTATATGAATTATCCTGTGGAGTAAAACTTTTCACACGCTAATTCCTTTTCTCTCCGTCTGTGAATTCTCTGGTGTCTCTCCAGGTTACTCTGTACAGTAAAACTCTTCCCGCAGTGTGAACAGGAATACGGTTTCTCTCCGGTATGAATTCGCTGATGCGCTTCAAAACCACCGTGTTGGGTAAAACGTTTCCCACACTCTGTGCAATAAAACGGTTTATCTCCGGTGTGAATTCGCTGGTGTGCGAGGAGACGACCCTGTACACTAAAGCGTTTCCCACAGTCTGCGCAGGGATACGGTTTATCTCCGGTGTGAACGCTCTGGTGAACTCTAAGATCACTCTGTCGATTAAAACTCTTCCCGCAGTCTGAACACTGATGCGGTTTCTCTCCGGTGTGAATAAACTGGTGGTTTTGGAGAACACTCTGTCGACTGAAGCTCTTCCCGCAGTCTGAACAGGAATACGGTTTCTCTCCGGTGTGAATTCTCTGATGCGCTTCAAAACCACTCTGTTGGGTAAACCGCTTCCCACACTCTGAGCACTGATGCGGTTTCTCTCCGGTGTGAACGCGCTGGTGTGCTATTAGAGCTCCCTGTCCGGTAAAGCGTTTCCCACAGTCTACGCAGAGATACGGTTTCTCTCCGGTATGAATTCGCTGGTGAACTCTGAAATTACTCAGTGCAGCAAAACATTTCCCACATTCTGTACAGTGAAAGGGTTTCTCTCCGGTGTGAACGCGCTGGTGGG
Source organism: Astyanax mexicanus (assembly GCF_023375975.1). Taxonomy (NCBI): domain Eukaryota; kingdom Metazoa; phylum Chordata; class Actinopteri; order Characiformes; family Acestrorhamphidae; genus Astyanax; species Astyanax mexicanus. The sequence goes on from NC_064415.1 coordinate 336,613, forward strand.
TTCGGAGATTACTCGGTTTAGTAAAACTCCTCCCACAGTCTGAACATTTAAAAGATCTAATGTTGGCTGTAGTAGAAGAGGATGTTTCCTGAGTTCTGGAATTTATAGAGTCCATATTCCTTGATTTATCTTCTAATTTTAAAAGAGAAAGATTTCTGTTTGGTGGCGTTTCTTCCTGTTTGGGGAATAAACTTTAATAATAAAATTTAAACCCTGTAGGATGTTTCTCCTTCCTGAAAGAAAAAAAGGAAAACATTATTATTATACAAATGTATTCAATGTAAAAAATCTCTTTTAAGTGTATGTATACATTGTGTCTGGGCAACAACAGTTCAACGAATTTAAGGTGGAAATTATAGGAACCAACAGAAAGTCCTGGTGGTTTTATAACAGATGGAAATGCTTTGCAGGTGAAATTCATCTACACCCAGAATATTAATGTTTAATAACACTTGTTAAGGTTTTGCCCAATCTGTCCCGTTTAATCTGGTAACTATATCAGTGTAAAATACACAGAACAGTTCTTCAGAACTCCGACATAGACAATTGCAGCCAGCAGTTTTTTGAGATTACGAATAAAACCACTGCTTGGTGCAACTCAAGCAAAACTGATATATAGTTTATTATTATCACCAGTCATTTATTCAAGTACATATTACTAAACTATCAGTAAAGCTGCACTGAATGCATTTAAAGTGGTTTTGGAATCTCTTCCTTAGAATCAGATAATGAGAAGTTTCTCAAGACTCTTATCTGTATCTTATCCCTAAAAAAAAAACTAATACTGCTATTAAATCCAACTATCTGACTAATCAAATCCACACAGCTTAACTAATACTACAGACTGCTAGCTGTAGATAATCAAATTAAACGGAAAATAAAATAATACAGCTAAAACATTAAACACACAAACAGAACAACTACAACTCTTTATTACACATATTAAATTAATACTACAGTCATTTAATACAAAGAAAAAATGAAACAACCCAGAAACTCAGTTCCTGTCCTCACCGCAGTATAAACAGTATATAAACAGTATATAAACAGAATAAAGTGTATTATAGATATTTACCTTCAGCAGATCCTGATGCTCTATAGAAACACCAGAACTGCTTCTTCTTCTGTGGTTGATTTTTGGCAGTTTGCACTCTTAGTTCATTACCCCCATCTACTGGACTGAGGTGTAAACACAGAGACATAAAAACAAACAAAACTAAAGTCTTAAATACAGATAATTATCTACGTCCAAAGGTTTCAAAAGTATCTCCATGCAACGAATCTGAAGCTTCTTATTCGCCAGTGTCTGATTCGGATTTTTCGGTCCACCTTAAAAAGTCGGAATACCAATGATTCGCCAGTAGAGAGCAGGATTGAGCCGAGCAAAACGAGTTTAGTTTTTAAGGAAAATAAACTGAGAATAAATAGTCTGTTCAGCATATTTCCAGTTAAATGCAGATTAGCAAAGAGTCTTTTGAATTTGACACCAAATAATAAAAATAGAACGATTAGTCTGTGGATTATCTAAAGAATAAGGGATATTACTGTAAATGATTCTCCTTTTAATATTTTTTAAATGCCAAGTTCAGAGGGTCACAATTAAAAAATGGTACAGTCACAGTTCTAGTCCTTTAGGCTATTCATAGTCTAAAAGTTCTATTTTCATAATTTGGTGTCAACTTCAACAGAATATTTGATAATCAGGAGTTAGGGCAACTGGAAATATATATAAAATATATTTGTATCTCATAACTTCACACCTCTGTGCAGAAAGGGATTAAATTTTAAACACTAAAATACAGTGACTAAAGACTGCAAACACACAGGTAATCAAAGTTTAATCACAAAACAACAGATAGGGTCACATGTATCAGAAATACAGGATAGCCATGTTGGAAAATGAGAAAAAGTAATAGTAGAAATAGAAAAGATATCTAATAACATTTCCCAATAGTCATTGGATCAAGACTGGATTGAAAAAAAAAACTCTGCAGAATCTCTATAAATTATCCAACACTGATTTAATTTAAAATCAAACCCAGTATAATTTCACAAATAATGAATAAAAACAAATTAAACACTATTTTAATACGAGTTCACACAAACAACACGCCGTCACAGGATGTAATGAATGAAATTATTATTTTTTTATATGAAAAGTTTATGAAACAGTGTTTTTGTGAGACGCTCTGTCTCTGAATTCTTGTTCATAAATCCTTTGTTTTGTGGGATTCTGAGGTTTAAGACGGAGATGCAGTTTAACCCTCTGATGCATAAGTTATTAAATCCTGAGTCAAGATCATTTTTTAATGTGTCTTTACTCTTCTAAGGGCATGATAAAAACAAATATGAAACTATTTTTCAAAAGTGTGATTTTTTTTCAGGAAGTTACAGACACGCGCTTAAGCACCCAAACATAAAACAGTATAAACTTAATATAGGAATGAATTAATCTGAGTTTTATTATAAATCCATAAGCACATACATTTGATTGTATGCTAGAATATGGTGGTAAGTCTCCATCAAAGTCATTATCTTAGACTTTCCAGACATATATGCAGGGTTGAGTGTAGGTAGGTGCCTTAGGAACATTTCTCTGGGCAGAACTACATATTAACTCTGGTAATATAGACAGTGCTAAGGTCACTTTGTTCCGCCATCTTACCAGTGATTATCAGACGCCTCGGTTTAAAGTGTGCAGAATCTGAAAAAGCCCTATCCCTTCCCCTAACCCACCCCTCCAGACTAACAAGAATCAGGACACCCCAACCCCTTAACATGCCCCAGCAAAACAGAGGGGTAGGGGTAGGGTGGTAGAACCAAGGGCTGAAATGGAATTGGGCCGAAGTACCACCAATTTGGTCAGAGAGACTCTTCATGGAAGACGATCGATCAGCGTCTCTCAATAAATAATCCAACCGTAAATATTCCAGATCTTATTATTTTGTTTATTACTACACCCTAAAACATAATAGTTATAGACTTGAAAACTGAATCCCCAGTGGAGTCTGCCGAAGGGACAACTGAGCGATTGACAGATAATCACCGCTTCAATCAATGCCTGGATTATCCATATTCAGAAGACGAAAAATTCATACTTTCAGATTCTTTTAAAATAGAATTTACACACAGAAAGTCTTGAAAAATCCATATTAATTATCCTGTGCAGTAAAACTCTTCACACGATAATTCCTTTTCTCTCCGTCTGTGAATTCTCTGGTGTCTCTCCAGGTTACTCTGTACAGTAAAACTCTTCCCGCAGTCTGAACAGGAATACGGTTTCTCTCCGGTGTGAATTCTTTGATGCGCTTCAAAACCACCCTGTTGGGTAAAACGTTTCCCACACTCTGAGCAACAAAACGGTTTGTCTCCAGTGTGAACGCGCCGGTGTCTTTCAAGGTTACTATGTACAGTAAATCTCCTCCCGCACTCTGAGCACTGATACGGTTTATCTCCGGTGTGAATTCGCTGGTGTGCGAGGAGACGACCCTGTAGACTAAAGCGTTTCCCACAGTCTGTGCAGGGATACGGTTTATCTCCGGTGTGAACGCGCTGGTGAACTCTGAGATCACTCTGTCGATTAAAACTCTTTCCGCAGTCTGAACACTGATGCGGTTTCTCTCCGGTGTGAATAAACTGGTGGTTTTGGAGAACACTCTGTCGACTGAAGCTCTTCCCGCAGTCTGAACAGGAATACGGTTTCTCTCCGGTGTGAATTCTCTGATGCGCTTCAAAACCACTCTGTTGGGTAAACCGTTTCCCACACTCTGAGCACTGATACGGTTTATCTCCGGTGTGAACGCGCTGGTGTGATATTAGAGCTCCCTGTAGAGTAAAACTCTTCCCACAATCTACACAAAGATATGGTTTCTCTCCGGTATGAATTCGCTGGTGAACTCTGAAATTACTCAGTGCAGCAAAACATTTTCCACATTCTGTACAGTGAAAGGGTTTCTCTCCGGTGTGAACGCGCTGGTGGGTTCGGAGATTATTTGGTGTAGTAAAACTCCTCCCACAGTCTGAACATTTAAAAGATCTAATGTTGGCTGTAGTATAAGAGGATATTTCCTGAGTTCTGGAATTTATAGAGTCCATATTCCTTGATTTATCTTCTAATCTTTAAAAGAGAAAGATTTCTGTTTGGTGGCGTTTCTTCATGTTTGGGGAATCATACTTAAACCCTGTAGGATGTTTTTCTTTCCTGAAAGAGAAAAAGGAAATACCTTTAAATATATGTATACATGATCCTGACATTGTGTCTGGTAAAACACAGTTCAACAAATTTAAGGTAGAAATTACAGGAAACAACAGAAAGTCCTGTTGGTTTTATAACAGATGGAAATGCTTTGCTGGTTACATTGATCTATTGATCGCTGCTGGTGGAGTTCGCTGTAGTCAGAGACAGGCCATTCTACGCGCCCAGAGAGCTAAGCAATGTGTTCATAAAAGCAGTGTATGTAGCACCCAGTGCTAATGCCAATGCTAACGGGCCTCAGAACCACTAGAGCCAAGCTCTCCCGGAGAATCAGAGAGGCAAAACACACCTACGCTAAGAAAATCCACGTCCACTTCCAGGACACTGCTGACACTCGGCGCATGTGGCAGGGCATCCAGACCATCACCAACTACAAGACACCTCCACCTGCTTGTAACAGTGACGCCTCCCTTCCAGATCCACTGAACTCCTTCTACGCAAGGTTTGAAGCACAGAACTACACGACAGCAAGGAAGACTACACCTCCTCCAAACGACCAGGTACTGTGCCTGTCCTCAGCTGATGTGCGGAGAACTCTACTCAGAGTCAACCCACGGAAAGCCCCAGGACCAGACAGCATACCTGGCAGAGTGCTCAGAGGATGTGCAGAACAACTCACGGATGTTCTCACGGACATTTTCAACATCTCTCTGAGTACTGCAATCGTGCCGACGTGCTTCAAGACGACCACCATCGTCCCTATGCCAAAGAAGTCTCGAGTGTCCTGCCTTAATGACTACCGTCCCATTGCACTTACTCCCATCATCATGAAGTGCTTTGAGAAGCTGGTCATGAGGCACATCAAAAACCAGCTCCCCTCCTCACATCAATTAAAAATGATGAGTTTCTTTGATTTTACAAAATTAAAAACCTCTGGAATATAATCAAGAGGAAGATGGATGATCACAAACCATCAAACCACCAAACTGAACTGCTTGAATTTTTACACCAAGAGTAAAGCAGCATAAAGTTATCCAAAAGCAGTGTGTAAGACTGGTGGAGGAGAACATGATGCCAAGATGCATGAAATTAAAACTGTGATTAAAAACCAGGATTATTCCACCAAATATAGATTATTTCTGAACTCTTAAAACTTCATGAATATGAACTTGTTTTCTTTGCATTATTTGAGGTCTGAAAGCTCTGCATCTTTTTTTATTATTTCAGTCATTTCTCATTTTCTGTAAATAAATGCTCTAAATGAGAATATTTTTATTTGGAATTTGGGAGAAATGTTGTCTGTAGTTTATAGAATAAAACAACAATGTTCATTTTACTCAAACATAAACCTACATGTACCCCCCACCCCCCTCTTACCTTTATCAAGCACCCACACTTATCTATCCAGCATCTCAGCGGTATAAACTCAGTACCGGTCCTCAATGTTAGACTACAGTATCAGAGCTATACTCGGTTCGGAGGATCTGTCCGGTTCTGGGGTTCTGAGATCCGGCGGCTCGTTGGATACAGTGTAGCGGAGTTCTGCTCCTACAGACCCCGCCCCTCCTCCGTAACCCGGATATTCATTCTGTGACGTCATCTTACCGACTGTCCAATCATCTCAGGAAATTTTATTTTTATTGAAGCTAAAATAAAACAACCAAATAAATTCTTCTACCATCATTTCATCACATAAAACCACAAAAAACACAGACCCAAACCTCCTAGTAATTATTAAAAAAAAAAATAATAATAATAATAATGTTTCAAAACCTTCCAGGATTTACCATTTTCACTCAAACAGGAGTCACTCACTTAACTGTTTCCAAGTATAGTGTAAGGTGTGTTTCTTTTCTTACGGTTTATAACTTTATTTTAAGGTTAATAATAATAGATTCATTAGATTGAAATAGAGGGTTATTAAAAATATAAAGAATATGTTGATATTGATTTGAATTTACATCACTGTGGGCACAACCAGAGACCACACCAACACAGTTTTTAAATTATTTTTATTTATATATTTATTAAATCGTTTAATACATTTTGTAGAATATGTTTACACATTTCCAACATATACTTAACAGTAGAACAGATATCACACATTATAACAAATAAATAAATAAATAGCATATATATAATCAAGACATTAATTACACTAGGTTTGTTTTTGATTTAAAATATCAAGTCTATGAATTTAAGGTGAAAGTTATAATCAGAATTAACAAGTGCTATCACATTACAGACAACATCAGCTGGATGAAGCTTTACAGTGTTTGGCTTCCAGTCCAATCACACTGGTTATCTTGCTGATAAAGTATAACTAATTTATTTTTACTAGTGAACACAGTGCTATTTTAGGACCTTGATCCTTCAAATTTTCTCCAAAACAAGCAAAAATCTGTTTTGGTGTAATGCTTGTGCTCCTACAATCAGTTTAAATAGGCAAATTACAATCTAAACACATTTTGGTTTGAAGCTATAAATAAAAACACTGTGGATAAAATCTCTTCTACACTAAAGTGTTTTTTCCTCTGTGTGAACGTGAGTCTGGTGTCTCTGGAGATTATTCTGTACAGTAAAACTCTTTCCACAGTCTGAGCACTGATACAGTTTATCTCCAGTATGAATTCTCTGATGTCTTTGTAGATTACTCTGTACAGCGAAGTTCTTCCCGCACTCTGAGCACCGATACGGTTTCTCTCCGGTATGAATTCGCTGGTGTGTTAAGAGACGACCCTTTTGAGCAAAACATTTTCCGCAGTCTGCGCAGTGAAACGGTTTCTCTCCGGTATGAATTCGCTGGTGTGCTTCGAGAATACTCTGTTGAGTAAAACTCTTCCCACAGTCTGAGCAGAAATATGGTTTCTCTCCGGTATGAATTCGCTGATGTGTTTGGAGATCGCTCGGTCTAATAAAACTCTTCCCGCACTCTGAGCAGTAATGTGATTTCTCTCCGGTATGAATTCGCTGATGCGAATCGAGGCTACTCTGCTGAGTAAAGCTCTTTCCACAATCCACACAGTGATACGGTTTCTCTCCAGTGTGAATTCTCTGGTGTACTTGGAGGTGACTTTGTAGACTAAAACTCCTCCCACACTCTGAGCAGTGATACGGTTTCTCTCCGGTATGAATTCGCTGATGTGCTTTAAGATGACTCTGTAGAGTAAAGCGCTTCCCACACTCTGAACACTGATACGGTTTCTCTCCGGTATGAATTCTCTGGTGTTGTTGGAGATGACTCTGTTGATTGAAGCTCTTCTCACACACTGAGCAGTAATACGGTTTCTCTCCGGTATGAATTCTCTGGTGTCTTCGCACAACACTCTTTCGAGAAAAACTCTTTCCACACTCCGAACACCTGAAAGATCTCAGATTATCTGTGATATTCTGTTTATTTCTGATAGATTCTGTCGAGTGATGAGTAGAAGAGAATTCATCCTGATTTCTGGAGCTTATAGACTCCATATTCCTTTATTTATTCTACAGTTTTAACAGTTGTAGTTTGTAAATGTTTCTGGGGAAATAAAAACTGGATCCCTGTAGATCTCTCTGTACCAGCAGCAGGAGATTAGCAGGATGCATTTCCTTTCTGAAAGAGAAAAAAAAAAGTAGTAAAATCCCCTAGTTACTTTTTAATATTTGTACACAACTCTATAAGTTGTCCCACATGCTCCTTTCACATAAAACTTTTTTCCAGATAAAAAAATGCATTTTTTCATTAGAAAACTGTAAATTTGGTTGAATAGAGTTAATGACAGGTTGATGTTCATGGTGCTTCCATAAAAACACACTGCAAAAAAATCCAAGTAAGATTTCTTAAAATAAGCAATTACAAAATCTCAACATGAAGTGAAGTAAGACCTAAATTATTTTTGCCTAAAATTTGGATACAATAATCAGAATAACTTAACTGGCAACTTTCATGCTTAATTTAAGTTCAAATAAGGTAAAGATTTTTAGTAAGACTGAATAGGATCATTATTCCTAAAATAAGCAAAATACCTTTACACTTATGCTTACTAACAAAAATATTTATTTTCTTAAAATTAGAAAGAAATGCTAAGATTTAGTTTGCAGTGCAGGAGGATCAACAGACGTATACTGATGTGCTTTATTCATACAGAGATCTTTCATAATGAAGTGATGAGTGAAAAAGAAAAGGATGGATGAATTAATAAATGGCTGAAGAAATGCATTATTGAGGATGGATGTAGAGGTTGACTGAATGTTCATACACATAAAATGAAATAATCCTCCTTTATCAAAACCATACTAAAGTTCTATCACACCAAATAAATAAAAATTAAACAACACACATTCCTTAATCCACAGAAAACAATGCATCTAAAAAAACCCTCACACAGAAAAATGATTAAAGTAATGTCATTATGTGATGTGTGAGTTTATAAACTCTACTCCAGCTTGTCCTCTTGTCCTAGACCTACATTTTCTCAGGGTCAATTAGTTGTGAGCCACTTTTATTGAATCCAATCTAAAATATAGCTTAAAAAAAAAACAATTTAAACATGAATTTATACACAAAGTGATTTCAAGAGCACAGGGACAAGACAACTACATGTACTACAGTAAAATTACATATCAAACCTGCACAAAATAAATAAAAAAGAGACATAATATAAGGTATTTTACTTGTCTGCATATATCTGTATTCTATGGAAGCCCATTCCCGCCACCTAAAAAATAAAAATACTCCAGCAATTTTTTTTTATTATTATTAAGTAAATTGCTATCTCAATATTTTGAGATACTAAGTCAATATTTTGAGATACTATCTCAATATTTTGAGATACTAAGTCAATATTTTGAGATACTAAGTCAATATTTTGAGATACTATCTCAATATTTTGAGATACTAAGTCAATATTTTGAGATACTAAGTCAATATTTTGAGATACTATCTCAATATTTTGAGATACTAAGTCAATATTTTGAGATACCTTAAATGCTGGCTGAATATACATGCGGCCACCTGTAGATAATGACCTGGGAATTAGGCCAAAAGTGAGAGCAATAACGTTTTAATTCATATTTAATTTTATTTACATTATATTTCACTCAGAGTTAAACTCTGTCCCTCGCATTGTGTTCTCCCCTTTATTCAGAGCGTTTTCACAGCACTTTGCTTACATGCTGTTTTTTACTGTTAAAATGCGACATCTACAGGCGGCCGCATGAATGTTCAGCCAGCATTTAAGGTGGAACGGAAATCTGAATAAGACACTGGCGAATAAGAAGCTAACTTCAGCCTCGTCCAAGATCCGGAGGCTTATTTTGATATTGTGTGATTCCTCTAAAAGTTCCAATATTTCATGATTTGTGAATCCACGTCTGAAGTAGTCCTCAATGATGGTATCCATTTTGCATCTTTGTCTCACCTGCTTCTGTCTCTGTACAGCCTACTAGTATCTCAAAATATTGAGATAGTATCTCAAAATATTGAGATAGTATCTCAAAATATTGACTTAGTATCTCAAAATATTGAGATAGTATCTCAAAATATTGAGATAGTATCTCAAAATATTGACTTAGTATCTCAAAATATTGACTTAGTATCTCAAAATATTGACTTAGTATCTCAAAATATTGAGATAGCAGTTTACTTAATAATAATAAAAAACATTTTGCTGGATTATTTATTTTTTTTAGGTGGCGGGAATGGGCTTCCATAGTATTCATAATACATTAGTAAGAAACTCTGTTCCCCTAATATAAAAGACCAGTACAAAATCTAAAATATATATTAACTATTATTTGTTGAGAATCACTGCTAAACTACCTGCTCCCTGTAAATATCCAACATTATTTTTAATTATTTAATGATGAAGGTAAATATATGTAAGCAAGGCTCGTCTCCTCCTTTAGATTCTCCAGTTCAGTATATTAACAGTATAAATTATATTATATTTATTTACCTGCAGCAGATCCTGATTCTCTACAGAAACACTGCGGATCTTCTTCTGCTCTCATTCAGGAGATTCAGATTTCCTCTGCTCCACAACCAGCGCCCCTCCTGGCCATCAGGAGAACCTGCACTATTCCACATAATCCAGATAATCCAGAGTACTTCTCATGCTCACTGCCTACATGAGAACATCAGATATAGTAAATTATTCTGTAAAATTAATAATAATAATCGATAATAATTACACAGTATGACCAGCTATTACAGGCACTCATGCATTATCTCATTATCACATTTACACTAGGTACTAATTCTACCTAAATTTTACTCCCAGCTCACAATTTATCATTATTTTTTTAGTTTTTAAACATTGTAGTTACACTGTTGCTGTCACTGTTTTAACTGAGGCAATTTTACTTTTAACATTAAACAAACAGCTGTTAGAGCGGACCACTCTCTGCACATCTGAGAACATCTGATATGGTAATTTAGTCTATAAAATTGACAATGTTATTCATAATATTAAGACAGTAAGCAGATAATTTTAATATTAATGTGTTAAACATATATTTTAAATATGAATTTTATTCATGAAATGTATTCAGATGATGGAAATATGTCAGAGCAATACATAAATTATTTTATTACAAAAGAAGAGATTCATCAATATTCAACGTGTCAGTCTTTATTCATGCAGCCAAGCATTTACAGTATAAAGAAGGGATTGAAAACATTAGATAAGCAATTAAAAATAGGAAGAAAAACGACAATAAATGAAAGAAATACACACTTTAAATAAATATGGATTGATTATATAGATTAAGAAAGATGAATAAAATATAAATGTAACAGGAAAATCTCAATAAAATGACCATAAAGCATTTATCAAATTTAAAATATAGAAAAATAATAATAGTAAGAGTAAATTATAAAATTATATGATTAAAAAATAAGAAATGCTAAAATGAATTATTTTATTTAATAAAGTACAGAGATTCGCTCTTCTTGCTCTGAGATCTTCTGGCTTAGCCGTGAGCAGCTCTCTCACCCTGTTTATGAGTTCAATTGAATTGAATAGAATTGAACTGAATTATGAGTTGAGTGGAGGGATGGTAGCTAGAACCCACCTGTTGGGTTGTCCCACCCAGCATGGATGTCGGATGGGATACAAACAGAAGTATCTCATAATATCCCACAGCAAAAGTACCAATTCTTATATACTATTCTTATTTTCTGAGACACTGATTTTTGGGTTTTCATTGGCTGTAAGCTTCATAATCATCAACAATAAAATAAATAAATGCTTAAAATAGATCACTCTGTGTTTAATACATCTATATAATATATGAGCTTCACATTTTTAACTGAATTACTAAAATAAAGTCACTTTTCAATTATATTTATTAGTGCTGCACGATATTGGAAAATTTTTAAATTGCAAATGTTTATTGTTTCAAAAATATATATCGCAATATTAAACAATGCAGGATCCATGACTGAATTATCTGACTCCACCCAACAAAAAGTTATCCACGTTAGCAGGAAGTCGCTAAATAAAATGTTTCATGCAGTTTTGGGGGTTATAATGTTTGAAAACACGTGAAACTTCACATACCTGCTTGATTTAGGCTACCCTTTGATCTGCAATTGGAATTTTGTATTTTTGTGTTTCAAAAGCTGTATAGTGCCACCTATGCTATAATTGAATATTTGATTTGCCTGGAATGCTTGAAACCTCTTTAAAAATGGCAAACTAAATAAGGCCTCGAAACTGTTTAAAAATATTTTGATATTTTTCTCGTGTGTAGCTAGAGGACTCTACAGCGCCCCCTATTTGGTTGGCTCCGGATAGACTCCAGACACAGATGGTATGTCTGCAAATTTATCACCGATCCAGCATTTATGGAGCAGCTGGGACTCAACATACGAGTGTGGAGCTACAGGATCTACAGGCCCAGCTGTAGCAACATCTGTGGGTGCTTCAGGATGCAAACATCTTAAATCTACAGCCTCTGTTAATAAAATAACAATGCTTATCCTTATGCTGTAATATTCTAATCACTTTTCTAATCGCTTTTTGTCAGTGAGTGTACTGTATTTTCTGAATCTTCAGGACTTTAAAGTAGGCGTATTCAGATCACACAGCTGCATAAAACCAAAATACACCCTAAACCCTGCATACAGGGGTTCAGTGAACATGGAATGGAATGTGTATAAGTGGGTGAGTGTTCGTGGGAAAGATTCAGTGGAGCCAAGTTTCTGTAGGTAGACCTGGGTTTTTGTATCAGGTGAGACACTGTAGAAGGACAGAGTTCCAGCTTCATAATCCAGATACACTCCTACTCTGTTAGAGGGCAGACGGGGGGCAGGTATAACAGTCTGCAGGTTGTTGTGTCTGACAAAGAACTTGCCACTAGAGCAGAAAATACTCCAGGACTGATTATTGTATCCAAACAAACAGTCATCACTAAGTCTTTTTTTCCTTCCAATCCCTCTGTAGGACATGGCTATAAGAGCCTCCCCACTATTCCACTCAGCCTCCCAGTAACGGCGACCGGTCTGACCCTCCACACTCAGAACCTGCCGACAGTACTCAAACCTGTCCGGATGATCTGGATCCTCAGGTTCCTCACCGGGCAGTGGATTCCTCAAACGCTTCACTTTTCTGTTCTTCTCTGACAGAGCGAGACCTGTGTGAGCTGTATTTGGGTCCAGAGTGAAGTTAAAGGCATCTGTAGACACATTCACAGAGTTATGGTCAAAAGCTCACATAAATAATATCACCATCTATAAAAAACATTAATTATTAATACATAAAAACATGGTTAGCACCTAACATTTTATATCAGTGACCCCATCAACTCTCATCAACAGATTACACATCTATAACCATTCTGTTTATGTATATATCACATCACACACACAGATGAGGTAGTTTTTCATTATAGACACCTCAGTTGGTCAGATCATTCTATTCTACCCATTTAGTATAATAACCTATTATGTATTAAGTCAAAATAAAATATCATTTAGGCAACTTTAATAGCTTTCCAAAACTCCTTTACTGAACTAATCTCTATAATTCAGAGCTCATGCCTAATTTTTACTGTAAGATAAAGTTTTCTTCTTATTAACTTTTTTAGGAAGGTGATGTTATTTATTATTTTTTAATGAACATATAAAAAACAAGACACAGACAGTTACAGTTTAACACATTCTTTAAGAACCTGAGCCCAATACTGACATGACCTACATGTCCATGTGTAAGCTTCCTATCACTGTTGAATAGAGGTGAGGAGAGTGTAAAGTGCATGTACTTACATTTCTTTAGTCCTGGTTCCCGTCTCACAATTTTCTGATGCTCCACCCTAAAGAAAACACATGTAAAACGTATGTTTGTAAAATGACCTTATCGACAAGACAATTCTAAGCTATTTCATATGTGGGAACTGCCCTTTTCCATACCAGATAGCTAGTTTGAGTTGGCCTAAAATATAAAATATACTTGTCACATATTGCCACTTTTTGCTTAGATTCAGCTAAAACACTTGGTTCTTTATATTTCTAACTTTTTATCATAAGTAATGAGGAATTTGGTAAAACTAATTATGGTTACTGTAACATTTTTCTTAATCCACTTGAATGTAAGCTGAAATATTACATATTCATATCTTGATACCCTCATTAAATTTTATCCACTGAGGTGGAGTATAGAGTAAAATAGTGTCACTGTCCAAATACTTAAAATGTTTGTGTTTAGGTACGTACTGTAGATTCTCCAGTTTATGATGTAGATCTCTCAGTTTTACTCTGGACTCTGGACCCAGGTGGTTATAGGTTAGATCCAGTTGTCTGATGTGAGACAAGTTTGATCTCAGAGCAGAAGCCAGAGAAGAACATCCTTCATCTGTAATCATGCAGCCAGACAATCTGCAGAAAGAAAGATTATGCATGTCCAAAAGCTTTTAATGCTTTAAATTGATTGGTATATTCATTGCAAACAACCTGACCTTTTCCCTATATCCCTGTATACAGGGCCATCTAAAAAAAATAGAATATCTTTGAAAATTTACTTCATTTCAGTAATTCAGTTAAAAATGTGAAACTCATATATTATATAGATGTATTAAACACAAAGTGTTTAAGCGTTTATTTCTTTTATTGTTGATGATTATGGCCTACAGCCAATGAAAACCCAAAAATCAGCATCTCAGAAAATTGGAATATTATATAAGAACAATTGGTACTTTTGACAGTGTGGGCAGTGTGCCAATTCCTGCTGGAAAATGAAATCCGCATCTCCATAAAAGTTAACCATCACTGATTGGTGGAAACTTCACACTAGACCTCAAGCAGTTTGGACTGTGTGTCTCTCCACTCTTCCTCCAGACTCTGCTCCCTTCATTTATGAATGAAATTTAAAATTTACTAATGATCAGTGATGGTTTGGAGAGACATGTCTGTCATCTGCTGGTGTTGATCCACTGTGTTTTATTATCAAGTCTAAAGTCAGTGCAGTTTTGTTTTCCTACAAAATCTTACAGCACTTCATGCTTCCTTCTGCTGACAACTTCCAGCAGGATTTGGCACACTGCCCACACTGCAGAAAGTATCAAATGGTCTTATATAATATTCTAATTTTCTGATACACTGATTTTTGGGTTTCATTGGCTGTAAGCCATAATCATCAATAATAAAATAAATAAACGCCTAAATAGATCACTGTGTGTGTAATACAGCTATATATGAGTTTCGCATTTTTAACTGAATTACTGAAATAAAGTAACTTTTCAAAGATATTCTATTTTTTTGAGATGGCCCTGTAGATACATGTGATATACTTTGTGCTCACCTGTTCATTGTATAGTATCTGTATACACTCTTGCTCAAAGTTGCCCAATAAAATCACATGCACTGTAACTCCTGTACTTGGTGACTTGTCGTCATGTTAAATTAACAGTTTCTTATAAGATTGAAAGTGAAGCTGGAAAAATCCTACCCTTTATCCATTTTAGCAGACTGTTTACCTGAGTATCTCCAGTTTGCATAGTGAACTCATCAATGCATCAGAAAGTGCCTTTATTCCTGAATCCTGAAGGTCATTGTTGCTCAGCTCCAACTCTTTCAGCATGGAGTTTTTTGATTGCAGAGCTGATGCCAGATATTCACAACATTTTTCACCAAGATTACAAAGAGGTAGCCTGCAAAGACAGACATATTTACACTCAAAGGAATACATAGAACAATAATATATCACACTGTTTAAAGAATTAACAAAAACACTGGAGTAGCACATTTTAGTTTATGGTGCTTCTTATATTGTTTGCATTCAGGAATTAAATTCCAAAACGTTCACCTGAGTATCTGCAGTTTACAGTGTGAACTCTTCAGTCCAGCAGAGAGCAGCTCCCCTCCTAAATCCTGCAGGTCATTGTTACTGAGATCCAGCTCTTTCAGGGAGGAGTCTGTAGATTGTAGGGCTGAGCAGAGAGTTTTACAGGAGTCCTTGGTGAGACTACAGGCAACCAGTCTGCAAATGGTAAATGAACACTACATTGTTACCAGGTGTATTGAAAAAAACATAATATAAAAAGTACAACGTACTTCAGTTTAACTAAACACGCATATGTCACCCGTGGTTAAGGTTAGTGAATCTGTACCCACTTCAGCTTTAGCTTTCTGTTCTTAGCTAACAGAGGTGGAACATGCATAGTCCTCTCCATTTGCCTGTTTGTTATAAACTAGCTGTTGCCTCAGAGAGCACAATAAGCTAAATAACGTAATACAGGGAGGATCTGACAGAACACTCACCTGAGAATCTGCAGTTTACAGTGTGAACTCTTCAGTCCAGCAGAGAGAAGCTCCACTGCTGAATCCTGCAGGTTATTGTTACTGAGATCCAGCTCTTTCAGGGAGGAGTTTTCTGATTTTAGAGCTGATCCCAAAAGTTCACAATCATTTGTCTTGAGATTACAGGAAGCCAATCTGCAAAAGTACAATATTCGTTAAGGTTTACAGTTTATTGTGCAATCTTATCCACTTCTTTAACATTTCAGAAATCTTTTTTACCTCATTTTTTCTAGTTTACAGTGTGAACTCTTTAGTCCAACAGAAAGCAGCTCCACTCCTGAATCCTGCAGGTCATTGTAACTTATATCCAGCTCTTTCAGGGGGGAGTTTAGTGATTGTAAAACTGAGGAAAGAGTTTTATAAGACTCCTTGGTGAGAGAGCAACCAACTAATCTGCAAAGGAATTAAATAAGGGACATAAGTCAAAAAACACTTGTTAAATCCAAGAAAAATGAATGTTTTAATGTATATATAAAACTCACATGGCTTTTCTGCTGGCGCTCACTACTGGTACCAATCTACTATAACCCTGCTTTGAAGTGGTGTACTTCTTCAGGTCCAGCTCCTCCAGAACCTCCTCTGAGGTCAGTAGTATACAGGCTAGTGCTGAACACTGTCCAGGAGAGAGCTTCTTTCCTGAATGTTTTTCTGAATTTAGAAACTCTTCGATCTCTCTGGAGAGAGACTGGTTCTTCATTTCAGACAGACAGAGGAAAAGATTGATGGATCTGTCAGTTGTTAAGCGGTATGATTTATAGGTGTTTCTTTTGATAATTTTCTTGATTTGATCATTTGTTTTCTCTGAACAGCTGTGTGTGTGTTCCAGTAGGCCATGTAGAAGTTTTTGATTGGACTCTAGTGAGAGGCCCAGTAAGAAACGGAGGAATAGATCCAGATGTCCATTCTGACTCTCTACAGCTTTATACACTGCTCCCATCAGCAGCTCATCCAGTGGAACATTCTGAGACCAAGTTTTAGACTCTGGTTTAAAACTCTGCAGTTCCTCCATGTTCTGGTTCTGGTAGCAGTGAACCACATAAACAGCAGCCAGGAACTCCTGAAAGCTCAGGTGAACAAAGCAGTAGACCTTCCTCTGGTACAACACACATTCCTCCCTAAAGATCTCAGTAAAAACCACAGAATACACTGAAGCCTCAGTGATGTCAATGCCGCTCTCTCTCAGGTCCTCTTCATAGAACATCAAATTGCCCTTCATCAGCTGTTTGAAAGCCAATTCCCCCAGTTTCAGAAGCATGGTTCTGTTGGCTTCCAGCAGTTTCTGTGGATCTCTCTCATCTTTCTCTTCATACTTCTCATTCTTCATGTTGGTCTGGGTGATCAGGAAGTGGGAGTACATTTCAGTCAGAGTTTTCGGGATTTCTGTATCACTGTCTTGGTCCGTGATTCTCTGAAGTACAGAGGATGAGATCCAGCAGAAGACGGGAATGTGGCACATGATGTGGAGACTCCTCGCTTTCTTAATGTGGGAGAAGATTTTCTGGGCTTGGTCTTGTTTTCTGATTCTCTTCATAAAGTACTCCTCCTTCTGTGGGTCATTAAACCCCTGAATTTCTGTCTCACGGTCAATGTACTGAAGAGGGATCTGATTGGCTGCAGCTGGTCGGGAGGTGATCCAGATGAGAGCAGATGGAAGCAGCTCTCCTTTGATCAGGTTAATAATCAACACACCAACAGATGATGTCATGGTTATGTCAGATACTTTCTCACAATCACCAAACTCCAGAGGAATTCTGCCTTCATCCAGTCCGTCAAGGATGAACACAGCTTTGTGCTCTTTGTAGATCTTTGGATCTATATCTCTGAGTTCAGGGTAGAAGACACACAGAAGTTCATGAAGACTGTACTGACCATCTTTAATCAAGTTCAGCTCCCGGAATGAAAGCACAAACATGAAATCTACATCCTGATTGGCTGTTCCTTCAGCCCAGTCCAGAACGAACTTCTGCACAGAGACAGTTTTTCCAATTCCAGCAATTCCTTTAGTCAGCACTGTTCTGAGATTTTTCTTTGATTGAAGATAAGCTTCAATGTCCTCTCCCTGTGTTCTTCCTTTAAGATATTGTAAAGGTTTGAAGATATCAGGGAGGTTGATTGATGTATCTTGCATTGGTCTCCTGGGTGTTTTCTCCATCTGTAGAACCTCATGTTCTTCATTCACCCCCTCACTCTCTCCCTCTATGATGTAGAGCTGAGTATAAATCCTGTTCAGGAGGGTTCTGTTCTCTTCTGTTTTAATTCCCTCAAATAAGATCTCGTACTTCTTCTTTATGCTGGTTTTGTGACTCTCTAAGACTCTGTGTAGGATGGTATCCACTGGTTGTTTAGAATCCTGCTGCAGGTCTTCTGCTTGAGTGAAGTACTGTCTGATGCAGGTCAAACACAGGAAAACAATCAATACAAATAACTACAATATGGTCTCAATGATTTTCACCCTGTCAAAACTTGGCACCTGGGCAAAATATATTTGATCCTGCCATAGAGGCAGTGGTCTCTTACCGAGAGGTACACTACTGAAGAGGTCAATGAGGGAAACAATTTTACATAACTGCATACCAAGCTTTGGAGAATTAATGGTGCATTTTCTTTACTTACCCAAACTATGTGCAATAATCTTTTAACTGAGTGCAATAATAATAATGTGCAATACCTCTCCTGCTTGTATATTGCATTTTTAATTTACTTATTTCCAATTTTCCTTGTGTATATTCATTGTTCACTGTAATGATGCTCCTGGAATTTTTCCAGATAGATACTATCTATCTATCTATCTATCTATCTATCTATCTATCTATCTATCTATCTATCTATCTATCTATCTATCTATCTATCTATCTATCTTTTTTCAATGAGTGTTTTTTGGACTGTGGTGAATGGAGTTGTAATTAATGGAAAATTCAGATTAATTGGTTGACTAATTTATATTGTTTTGTAGACTCTACAAATCATTTACAAACATTAGAACACCACTCAAACATTATTCTCCTGCAGTGTCACTTCTTAAGAGAAGCTAGCATGGGCTTTAACTTACTGTGGGTCAGAGTTTACAGGTACATCACTGGAAATAGCAGAGTGTCCCATGAATGCATCGCTCTTCATAGACGCCAAGCTTGGATCTCTTCCAGCTCCTTGGCTGAGATTAGGAGGTCTTCCCATGGATGCATCGCTCTTCATAGATACTAAGCTTGGCTCTGGGGAATCTGGTCTTTCAGTCCGAATTCTGGAAAGATAAAACATAGTATTAAAGCAGCACTAGGTAGCATTTCCTTGATGTTTTATCTTTTTAAAGAAGTAAAATTACAGCTTGAAACTCACTGCAGCGCTGCACTGAGGTGTAACAGGAGGAATAGCAGTGCTCTCGTGTCTATTGGACTGTTCCAGTTTTTGGGTGGCGTTAATAAATTTGGCAATGCAACTTCTCCTTTTCTGTTTTTTTGTGTAACGACTAATGATCTAAAAATTGATGTATTACTAATAAAAGCTTTGGGTTTCTTATTAGTCAGGCACTCATGTTTAGCTAAGGATTTTTGTAATCATTATGATCATGTAATATTTGTGATTATTTCATATTGTTTAAAATAAGTGTGTCCTACTGCTTTGCTGAATGAGGGATTAGGCCCGCTGAGGCCCTGTCTGGTTAGGTTCCGCTTTTTGCCCTCTTAAAGCCAAGTTTTGTTCTGATTATCATCACATAGGGATTTTCTACGACAGGCTGTTTACATCCAGCTTTAAACTGAATCCAGCTTTCCCTCACCCAGTAAATCTTCCAATGCCACTGGCTGCACACAAGCCCAAAGATGATTGATCCACCCCATGTTTAACAATTGGAGAGTGGTAATTAAATATTCAAAATTTTTCTTCATAACTGTGATCACATTTCCAAAAGGCATTTGGCTCATTTTACTTTTCCTTTGAAAACATCTGATGTTCGATTTGTAGGTGATAAATAGCCAAAGTTTTGCACACCAATATATTTTATTATACTAAGGTTACTCACTTTTTTCCAGGGTGGTTTTCCTGACTAAGGGACTTACGGCGCTTCATTATTCAAATATATCTGCAAAACAAAATTTTTATGTTTAATATAAAATAACAAAACAGTATCTCACAGTATGACTATGCACAATTCATGTTAAGAAAATTAATAAAATATACAGTTTCTAACAATGTACATTTTGAATTTCAACAACAAAAGGAATTTTACTGGGTATATTTGGCAAATAAGCTTACAGGAAACCTCATTTACTTTATTTAAGAATAAAAAACCTATTTAGGAGCATCTAAAACACTAATCCCCCCTGTTATTTTTAGAAACACCTTCCTAAACATGTAACATCCCTATCAGAGTATCAACTGTTTGCTCTTTTTTTTTACTAACAATAATACATGGTATTAAATGCATATTAGATTACAATAATGTTCACAATTCAGAAATGATAACATTGCCAGGAGAATATACATAGTTACACAAATATCCTAAAAACAACAGGCTTTAACAGTTTTAATATATATATATATTGTTAATATTCTATCTGTTTTAAAAAGCAAGGGTTGCAGGTATTTTAACTGAGAATTTATAGTTATGTACTTAAAACCTGAGGGGGTATTCCAGAAAGCAGGTTAAGTGACAAAACCGGGTAAGTAAACTCAGAGTTAACGGAAACTCAAAGTTTTCCGTTCCAGAAACCGAGCTTAGAGAACCTGAGTCAGTTACTATAGCAACTTACGCTCTGAAGCTAACCTGCTCGCTGGCAGGTTAACTGACTCCGAACTCAGGGTTACGCCCACTTTTCTCATGCAAACGGATCCAGTTGATATTGAAGCGCAACGAGTAATTAGACCCAGATTAGACGTTATCGTTTTTCCTCGAAGTCAATGTTATATCTAAACAATATTTTAAAGCCACACATTTAAAATATCCCACATCGTGGATCAGCCTTTTAAAGTATGTCTAGCTTTAAAACAGTTGTTGTCCAATTTTGTGGTGTTCCTGGGCATAAGCCTTTAATGAACATTAAAGACGAATTCCACAGAATTGCAGGGTTGTCTTTATAACAAAGATTAAAAAATTATCAGAAAAATGGGAAGTGGAAGATAAGTAGCTCTGCAAAATTATATTTATAAAATAAATAAATAAATAATAAATAAATAATTATATTATTAAAATTATATTTTATGATTTCCAAGAGTCATTGGATGCATGGATGGAACCCACGTTCCAATTAAAGCACCTGCCTTAAATGAAGGGGATTATGTAAACACAAAATCCTTCCACAGCATTAATATACAAGTACTGATCATAAATTTACTACTTAAAAAAAATAAAGGGACTAATATTTAACACATTACACAAACTTATTTTCTCCTCCATTAATGATTCCATGAGTGATGGGCCTCCCACTGTTCTGTGAAAGTGCCAGCTCCTCTGCCTGGGTAAAAGGTGGCGGTGGTGGCACCCCTCCTGATTTTCTTACCTCAGCCTTTTTCCTATTAGCTACAAAACCAGAATCAGCTGTAGGGCAAACTAAGCTTGATAAAAGTAACAATATTAGGTAGTTGTGTACAAGTCATACCACTGTGGACTGTTTTTTATATTTCATTTTCACTTGCTGCCATGTGCGTTTAATCCCACTTGGATTACACCTAAATTAATTTAAAAAATAAGAAAAGTGTACAAATTAAGACAAATAAAAATGTTTAAATAATAATAACGACTAAACAATTACATTTAACAACAATTAAAATATTTTCCATGTTTTTTGACTAAGTGCATTGTTGTGAGTTTTTAATTTTTATGTTAACTCACGCATTGACTCTGTCAGCTATTTTTGCCCAAACTGACTCCCTTTGCTTTGCTGCTTTTATGCCTGAATATGATTTCACACTATGATTTAATACTTTGCATACGCAGATATTAATATTTCCTGCTCGATGGGGGTGAAATATGATGCCTTGTGCTTTCCCTCATTCATTTTCATGGTCAATCCCTGTTTCAGCGCTCCGTTGAGAATGTCTGTTTGTAGGTAGCCGTGAACGCGCTTCAGCTGGGTTTAACCCAATCAGAGTTGAGTAACCTAACTCTGATCAGCTGCTGTGGAATTGAAAACTCGGAGTATGACGCGGTGAGGTAAGTCAACTCGGAGTTCAGGGTTAGGTTTGGAGTTTGTTGAACCCGCTTTCTGGAAAAACCCCCCTGGTCATTAGAAGTGTATAATTTATTTTTTGGCATGTTCATATTTATATCTATCATTCTTCAGAAGATCACATAATATAATAATGAATGTAAACTAATGTTCCCAAAACAGTACTATTCTATATATAAAATAATAATAAATATAATATAAAACTATAAAATAAAACTATTAGTAAATACTAAGAACAATAACAATGTGTTTATCCTGACCTTCATAGTTGAACTCGAATAAACACAATCTGCTGATTCTCACTGTCTTCTCTTCCCCCCTTCCAGTGCTCCCAACACCACTGGTAAACTAGTTTGCTGCGGCTGCCGGTTGTTTCATCTCCACCTCGACAATGTTCTCTCTAACCCACTGAATTATGAAAATCAGTGCAGCTGCTATAACCTTCCTGATATCACAGACCTCTACACCGGCCATAAATGTCTAGCCTTCTTAATGTTTAGAGGCACAGCTTCTAGAACTCATCGCCACTGCGAAATCGCAATTTAAAATCATTAAACATGAACTACATTACCAAAGAAAGCCCCAATGCCCCGATGCAGTACCAATGCAAAACCATATCTCAACTGTATTAACACTGAAAAGATCTTACCCTCTACAGCAATATCAGTGAAAACCCTTTTAAATGCATTTTTGCTTCAGTTTTCTGTCTTTGGTGCACATAGGAAGTTGCACTTTATCTTCATTGACATTATTCATGTCTACTATTGAGTACCTTTCTGTTTGCACCTGCAACAGCCTGAAACATCAACATGAAACCTGAAAAACCTGCCAGTCCAGATTTTATCTTTTTGTGAGCTATAAACAAATGTACTCTGGCTTTGCATACAGTAGCTAAGGTTACATTAAGACATTTTATATTAAGATCACTGTGCACTTTCAGAGAAATAGGAAAACATGAAAGAAAAGGCTGTTCAAGGCTGTATAAAATGTTAACTAAATACCATTTAACTGATTATACACTGATACTACACTTACAGTATATAAAACAAATATAATTTACTGTTTAAATCCAGTCTGTTTTCAAGTGGAACTCTTGTTACAAAAACATTTTTACCATCTGACCACTGTTCATCTTTGTGTAATGTGTCAATATTTGTAATTCTGTAACTTGAGCTAAAGCTAGAATCCACAACTGAATTAACTGAAACATAGCTTTCACATAAAAACATAAAAAGAAAAATATGTATTTATTAACTCTATCAACTCCATTCCTTTTTGTTCTAATAAACTTACTTTAATTGAGATCCAAGCGCTGTTATATGTAGTCCCGAACCAGCTTCAGTTAACTTTCAGTTGTGTCTCATATGAAAACCAGTACATACAGGAGTTCACCTCATTTGGTTAAACATCCATGCAAAACTTCTTCCACCCTCTGGACTTCCTACCTGTGCCCTGTCTACAAACCCCGCCCAGATAGAACAATAAGGGCATTGATGTAAAAAAAATATATATTAAATACAGTGGCTTGCAAAAGTATTCGTACCCCTTGAACTTTTCCATATTTTGTCAATTTACGATTGCTTGCAACAGCAAAACAATCCTTTATCAATCCTTATTAGAGTTTGTAATGATTTTGGGGAAGCAAATTAGAACTCTGATGGAACTTGAGGAGTAACAGCAGGAGTAAAATAGCAGGAAACGAGTAAATAAAATGAATCCTGTTCTTTTAAAGCATAACTAATCCCCCTGATTTTAGCTGACTCCACCCTCAGCTCAAATTTTGGGAGTTTGGGAGGGGCACTAGGTGATGTATGGGTTTAGAGGGGGACAGGACAGAGATAGCAGTGGGACGCAGATGGTTGGACAGGGGGCAGTATTATTGATTGACCGATTTGCATATTGTGTGTCAACATCATTGTCACCTATTGCACAGCTGCAGAGGCAGAAATTACCACAATAACATCATTTTTTTAAAGGTTAGAAAAAATTAGGGCACATTATCTCATTTCAAGGCAATAAATCTGATAATTTTTCACTGATAAGAATTGTGCTAGGGTAAAATTGTTTTGCTTATTTTAGGACTAATGATCCTATTCAGTCTTATTTAGGGTTTTACCTTATTTTCAGTCATTTGACTTAAAATAAGCACAAACAGTCACCAGGCAAGTTTGCTGCAGTCGCCGGTGGTTTCATCTCTACCTCAACAATGTTCTCTCTAACCCACCGAACTATCAAAATCAGTGCAGTTGCTATAACCTTGCTGATATCACAGACCTCTACACTGGCCATAAATGTCTAGCCTTTTTAATGTTTGGAGGCACAGCTTCTAGAACTCATTGAAAACTGCCACTGCAAAACTGCAACTGAAATTATTAAACATGGACTGCATTACCAAGAAACAGCCCAAGACTCTACAGACTTCACTACATTACCAAAGAAAGCCTCAATGCCCCGATGCAGTCCAATGAAAAATCATAAACTCAACTGTATTAACACTGAAAAGCTCTTATCCTCTACAGCAGTATCAGTGAAAATCCTCTTAAATGCATTTTTGCTTCATTTTTTCTCTTTGGTGCACATAGGAAGTTGCACTTTATCTTCATTGACATTATTCATGTCTACTATTGAGTACCTTTCTGTTTGCACCTGCAACAGCCTGAAACATCAACATGAAACCTGAAAAAACCTGCCAGTCCAGATTTTATCTTTTTGTGAGCTATAAACAAATGTACTCTGGCTTTGCATAAAGCAGCTAAGGTTACATTAAGATAGATTTTATATTAAGATCACTGTGCACTTTCAGAGAAATGGGAAAACATGGAAGAAAACACAATTCTGTGTTTTATTTGTGTTAGAACTAGAACATATTATTCCTGGTAATAGGAGGATTATTAACTGATTAAACAAATAGATAAAGCTGTGTTCTGCAGTGCCCAGCTCTTTCGTTGAATAGACAACACGTAAAGACATCTGTAGAATATAACAGAGCTAAAAATGACATAATTTTGTCACATGGCAGATTTCTTTTATGCTCCCAGGTTATAAATGTATGATTGTTTTTAATGAATTAAAGAAGCATATTCATCTGATTTTCTAAAACTGTGTTCCTTTTATCATATCTATTAATCTGGCAACACATACATGCTCGCTTGTTAACATAAAATACTGTATAAAATATGTTTACTAAATACCATTAAACTGATAACTAATTACTATATCTGCTAATGTTGAATGTACACTTACAGTATATAAAACAAATATAATTTACTGTTTAAATCCAGTCTGTTTTCAAGTGGAACTCTTGTTACAAAAACATTTTTACCATCTGACCACTGTTCATCTTTGTCTAATGTGTCAATATTTGTAATTCTGTAACTTGAGCTAAAGCTAGAATCCACAACTGAATTAACTGAAACATAGCTTTCACATAAAAACATAAAAAGAAAAATATGTATTTATTAACTCTATCAACTCCATTCCTTTTTGTTCTAATAAACTTACTTTAATTGAGATCCAAGCGCTGTTATATGTAGTCCCGAACCAGCTTCAGTAAACTTTCAGTTGTGTCTCATATGAAAACCAGTACATACAGGAGTTCACCTCATTTGGTTAAACATCCATGCAAAACTTCTTCCACCCTCTGGACTTCCTACCTGTGCCCTGTCTACAAACCCCGCCCAGATAGAACAATAAGGGCATTGATGTAAAGAAAAAAATTTAATACAGTGGCTTGCAAAAGTATTCATACCCCATTGAACTTTTCCATATTTTGTCAATTTTGTTATTGTTTGCAACAGCAAAACAATCCTTTATCAATCCTTTTAGCTTTTGTAATGATTCTGGGGAAGCAAATTAGAACTCTGATGGAACTTGAGGAGTAACAGCAGGAGTAAAATAGCAGGAAACGAGTAAATAAAATGAATCCTGTTCTTTTAAAGCATAAATAAACCCCCCTGATTTTAGCTGACTCCACCCTCAGCTCAAATTTTGGAAGTTTGGGAGGGGCACTAGGTGATGTATGGGTTTAGAGGGGGACAGGACAGAGATAGCGGTGAGACGCAGATGGTTGGACGTCAGCAGGGACGTCAGCAAGATTTGCATATTGTGTGTCAACATCATTGTCACCTATAGTACAGCTGAACCTGAGAGGAGCTGCAGAGGCAGAAATGACCACAATAACATATTTTTTTTAAAGGTTAGAAGAAATTTGGGAAAACTGTCTACTGTCTAAGGCAATAAATCTTATGTTTTTTCTCTAATAAGAATTGTGCAAGTGTAAAATTGTTTTGCTTATTTTAGGACTAATGATCATATTCAGTCTTTCTTAGGACTTTGCTTGATTTAACTCATTTTGAGACTTATTATATTATTATTATCATTTGAAATGCTCATCCCATTGGCAGATTGTTTTGCTTAATTTAAGCATAAAAAACTCCATGTACATATATTTTGTCTAGTTTCTAGTTTTTGCCAATAGATTTGTTTTTGCAGTGTATGTCAACAGAGTATCTTTAGCAAATCACAGACAAACATAGTAATAAATAACTAAACAGCTTTCTATATATTTAGATATCAGCAAACTCAATATAAGAGGAAAGCTGTATTTCCTAATTATGGAAATAAAGACCTGATAATGATCTGAAGTGTGTGTGTTTAGAAATCAGTAGTTTTGCAGATGTTTGATAGAGATAAGGAAAGTGGACTTTGTTGTAAGGAGAGCTCTAGGATGATGAAATGAAATTAAAAGATAATGAAATGATGTAATAATAAAATACACAGTATATGTTATTGAGCTAATGGGATTTAATTATCCCAGGTTTAGTATAAAAGTGTATTATATAGATCTGTAACTTCAGCAGCTCTGATTACATGTAGAAACACTGCGGACTGGGAGCTTCTGGAGAATCAGTAACTAAGCGCCCCCTGCTGGACTGGAGGGGAATCACACCGAGCTGCTATATATTTTTATAAAACCCACCCGTATTCGGCAAAATACACAGATACCGCTTCTGAGAGGCAATCAATCAACCAATCAATCAATCAACCAATCAATCAACCAGTTAATCAATCAATCTTTATTTTCACTCGGTAAAACATTGAGGGTAACCCTCATTTTTAATGCAGCTGAGTATTTACAACTTAAGTTATGAAAACAAGCAAACAATATAAGAATAAAAATAATTCAGAATAACAGGATATGTAGGCTAAAATGTAAAACAACAAACAGATAAATAATTAGAATAATAAAATATAAACATAATTAAAGAAATACTAAAATAACACCACAATTATATAAAAGGTAATTGATGGAACTAAAATAAATAAATAATAACAAAAAAAAAAGTTAGGAAAGTATAAAAAAATATAAAAGGACGAAAAAAATCAATAAAAAGGTAAAAAGCCAGTAAAACCAGTTATGAAACAAATAAAATGAATAAAATAAATAAAAAGGCTAAAAGGTAAAACATATATACAATTTTAATTTTAAATGAAATTGAAGCATACACACTTGTGTTTATTTTCTGTGTCATAGGGTTTACATTTTATTGATTTTTAAATATATAAAATGTAATATACAACAGACTTTTATTGTAAACGAATTTCACCCAAACAGTAAAAGGAATGTTGCGTCTCTCTGTTTTCTTACTGTCCTGATTATAGAAGCATATTTTCTAAATACCATCCTCCAAAGAACAGACAAAACAAACATAATAAAAATGCCTCAGGCAGGACAAAAGTCTGTTTTCGGTCTTAAAAAGTTTTTTTTTTAAGTCTTTAAGCTTTCCTGTTTTGCATTTTAAATATAACATTTCCTAAAATAAGTATAACATTAATGAACACATCTATTTTACTGTATTCCATTATCATTCCAATCCAAGCAAAGAAAGTCATTCCAAAATATAGCTGAATAATTGCATATATAAAATATAAGAGGTGATCAGTAGATTCAGTGTTATTTATTATTAGAGAAAATGCAAACGTTCTTTTTGAAACTTACTTGAGGGGATTACATTAACGATTAATGAAGGACAACCGCCAGGTGGCAATGATTGTTTGCTGGAAAGTTATATAATTTATAATTTGTGTTATGCAACTTGAACTGCATGTTTATTTTTTTTAGTAGTAGTAGGTTCCACAAGCCATTGCACACATAACCAAAATATGAACATACATATTTTAATAAATGCAAGACAAGATATGGTCATCATCTTCAATTAGTCATCCTACAACAGATATACAGGATACAAACAACCCCATGCCCTTTTAAGCTCATTTTGCATATCCTCTGTAATCCTCTGTATCCTCTGTAGAATTAGGGTCTTTCCACTTAAACAATATGACTCGCCTGGCTAACAGAGTACAGAAAGCCAGCATGCTTTGTTTATGGTGACTTATATAAATATATGATGGCAGGACGCTGAACAATGCAATATGAAACAAATAGTCCAGCAGTACTTCCTGAATTACAGAAAGAGCGTAAATAAATGGACTGCCAAAATGGTACAACATATTGAGACCTCGATAAACTAAAATAACACCTACATTATCTGGTACTGAGTAAGCTGAGTTGGTTAACCTGTTAGCTAGCTCTAAAACTTCAGTTGAACATTTACTAAAATGACTCAAAAATATTTAGGTGATTTGTTCCAATAACAAATGGTTGTTGTTATTTTGGGTATTTTTAATAATTTTAATTTTAATGTTCTCTGTTGTTACAGCACTACTTACAGAAAAAAAATGCATTTTTTCTTTAAGTATATATATATATATATATATATATATATATACAGTGAATTGCAGTTACAACAATGTTTATACACAATTAACACTACAGCTACACTGGAATAAAAAAGGATTATTCTTGAGTATCATATTACACTAAGCCTTTTTATGCAATTATGTCTCAGGCAAATATCTACGTGATTACAGGTGTAGTCCGATTAAACTCTGGGTTTTCCCACAAGAGTGCGTAAAGGTGTAGCCCTTGCTGCTCTGCTTGGATCAAATCTCTGTAGGTAGTGTTCCTCCTGGTGAGAGATCTTTGACTGCATTGTTGACAATGCTACTACAGTGTTAATTAACATAATTCTGAACAGATTTTGCTCATTCATACGAAAATGGTTTTAAAATGCTCAGTTTTAGTGTTTTGCTTACTTAAAAAAAATGTGGGGTTTAAATTGGGCTCGGGATCAAAATGACAGTTTATTGGGCGGATCAGGCTTGGGTGTACTGTATTTTCAAAATTTTCAGGTTTTTCTAAAGGACTCTAAAGTAGGCGTATTCAGATCACACAGCTGCACTGAACCAAAATACACCCTAAACCCTGCATACAGGGGTTCAGTGAACGTGGAATGGATTGTGTATAAGTGGGTGAGTGTTTGTGGGAAATATTCAGTGGAGCCAAGTTCCTGTAGGTAGACCTGGGTTTGTGTATCGGGTGAGACACTGTAGAAGGACAGAGTTCCAGCTTCATAATCCAGATACACTCCTACTCTGTTAGAGGGCAGACGGGGGGCAGGTATAACAGTCTGCAGGTTGTTGTGTTTGACGAGAAACCTGTCATTAAAGCAGAAAATACTCCAGGACTGATTGTTATATCCAAACAAACAGTCGTCACTGAATCTTTCTTTCCTTCCAATCCCTCTGTAAGACATGGCTATAACAACCTCCTTCCCTTTCCATTTAGCCTCCCAGTAACAGCGACCGGTCTGACCCTTCGTGCTCAGAACCTGCCGACAGTACTCAAACCTGTCCGGATGATCTGGATCCTCAGGTTCCTCACCGGGCTGTGGATTCCTCAAACGCTTCACTTTTCTGTTCTTCTCTGACAGAGCGAGACCTGTGTGAGCTGTATTTGGGTCCAGAGTGAAGTTAAAGGCATCTGCAAATACATTCACAGAGTTATGGTCAAAAGCTCACATAAAAATATCAGCATCTATAAAAAACATGAATTATAAATACATACAAAGATGGTTATAACCTAACATTTTATATCAGTGACCCCATCAACAGATTACACATCTATAACCATTCTGCCCAAACAGTTTCCGGTATGCTCGTCCCTAAGTCTTCCTCCCAGAGGGTTTTAATAGTAGTTAAGGATTCTGGTTGCAGGAGAGAGATTTGGTTGTAAATGTCTGAAATTAGGCCTTTCAGAGTAGGACATGGTGTGAGAAAGCCGTCTACGAGGGAATCCCCAATTAAATTAGGAAATGTAGGGAATGTATCCCGTATAAAACTCCGTACTTGTAAGTATCTAAAGAAATGTTGTTTGGGAAGTGAGAATATATCAGCAAGTTCCTGAAAAGATAGCAGGATATCGTCTCGATATAAGTCTCTAAAAGTAATAATGCCAAGCTTGGCCCATCCCGCAAACGCGTCATCCATCAGGGAAGGGGGAAAAGAATGATTGGCCGCTAAAGGGGCGTTAATAGAAAATGACTGAAAACCAAAGTGTCGTTTGAACTGAGTCCAGATCTTAAGGGTGGTTTTAACAATCACGTTCTTTGTGTATTGTTGAGTGGGAGAATGAATGGGTGAGTGGACCAGAGCATTAAGAGATATAGGTTTAGTGGAATTTGCTTCCATTAATACCCATTTCAGAAAGGGGTCAACATCTTTATAACAAGTCCAAAATTTGCAAATCCTAATGTTAGCAGCCCAGTAATAATACTTAAAATTTGGCAGTGCCAACCCACCCAAATGTCGTGGTCTTTGTAAGTATTGTTTTCGCAACCTAGGAATTTTCTTGTTCCAAATAAGTTCAGAAATTAAGCTATCTACCTTGCGGAAAAAAGTCTGGGAGAGAAAGCATGGTACGCATTGAAATAGATAAGAGAACCTTGGAAGGATGTTCATTTTAACAGAATTAACTCGAGCGGCTAGAGACAGGTTAAGCATGGACCATCGGTCACAGTCCTTGCGGATTCGAGTTAATAAGGGGGCAAAGTTAGCCTTATAAAGGTCCTCGAATTTGTGGGTAACATGTATCCCCAAATACATAAAACTGTCTTCAGCTATTTTAAAAGGTAAAGTGTGTGAAGAATAATTTCTAGTGTCTAGATTAATAGGAAATAATTCACTCTTGTTTAGGTTCAGTTTATATCCTGAAATTTGACCGAAATTTTGCAGAGTGGTAAGAGCCGCGGGAATAGACGTATTTAGTTTCGAAACATATAAAAGAAGATCATCGGCATAAAGAGAAACCTTAGTTTCTATGCCATACCTAGATATGCCTGTGATACTGGGGTTACTTCGAAGAGCTATGGACAGGGGTTCAATAGCTATTGCAAATAGTAGAGGACTCAATGGGCATCCCTGTCTTGAGGATCGGTGAATATTAAAGTATGCAGATTGGACATTATTTGTCCTGACCGAGGCTAACGGGGAGGAATACAGTAACTTAATCCATGAAACAAAACCTCTATCAAAGCCAAATCTCTCCAAGGTATAAAAAAGGTAGTCCCATTCGACTCTATCGAATGCTTTTTCAGCATCCATGGATATTACGGCCTCACTGACATGAGAAGAGGGAGAATTATAGAGTACATTAAACAAGCGTCTGAGATTCGAAAAGGAGTGCCTGTTACGAATGAACCCTGTCTGGTCCGGAGAAATGATGGTTGGAAGGATAGGCTCCATGCGAATTGCCAATAACTTTGATAATATTTTAAAATCTACGTTCAGCAAACTTATTGGACGATAAGAAGAACATGCGAGGGGATCTTTACCTTTTTTCAAGATCAGAGAAATAGAGGCCTGAGTAAGAGTTTCAGGGAGATAGCCCAGCTCTAATGATTCATTAAACATCTCAAGTAATAAAGGAGATAGTTTATCCCAAAACTTTTTATAAAATTCAGGGGGATATCCATCCGGACCAGGACATTTTCCACTCTGTAGAGAAAACGCAGCTGTTTTAAGTTCTGTCAGAGAGATTGGTTCCTCTAATTTCGCTGCGGCGGATTGGTCAATAATGGGAATCTCCAGATTTTCAAAGAAATTATCAAAGTCTTGAGGAACAGAAGATTGCTCTGAAGAATATAGAGATATATAAAAATCCTTAAAGGCTTTATTAATCTCAAAAGGATCAGTAACGTTTCCAGTACTAGTGTGAATTTGGGAGATCTGGTGAGATGATGAAATTTGACGTAGTTGGTGTGCCAATAATTTGCTGGCCCTATCACCCTCTTCATAAAATTTAGATTTTGCTTGTAACAGGAGTTTCGTGGTGTGTTGAGTCATAAGGAGGTCAAGTTCTGCTTGTAGAGAGAGCCGTTCCTTATACACTGCAGGGGACTGAGAGGATGCATAGTTGGCATCAAGTTGAGATACACGCTGTGTTAGCTTAGTCAATTTATCTTGTCTAGTTTTGTTCTCATAGGCTACATATGAAATTATCACCCCCCTAATGTAGGCCTTCAGTGTTTCCCACAACACAGAGGCAGAGATCTCTGGTGTCTTATTTATCCTTACAAAGAGCTCTATTTGCAATGAGATCCATTTAACAAAGTCATCATTTAACAATAAGCTATTATCAAGGCGCCAAGGGGCACGCATAACAACAACATTTTTAAGGGAAATATTCATAGATACCAGAGCATGATCTGAAATTACAATTGCGTAATATTTACATGCAGACACACAGGAAAGTAACCGATTATCAACCAGAAAGTAGTCAATGCGGGTGAATGTATGGTGGACTTGAGAAAAAAAAGAGTATTCCCTTTTGGAGGGATTAAAGAAGCGCCAGGCATCAGAAACAGCAAAGTCCTTCATAAAGGACTGAATAACCTTTGCGGATTTTGAAGGTGCCCGTACGTTAGGGGAGGATCGATCAATTAATGGATCAAGCCAACAATTGAAATCACCACCTAATATCAAGTGGTGTGAAGACATGTCCGGGAGAGTGGAGAAGAGGCGTTTGAAAAAATCTGAATCATCCCAATTAGGAGCATAAATGTTAACAAAAACCATTCGAGTACTGCCAAGCTGGCCAGTGACTACTAGAAATCTGCCATTAGGATCAGAGATAATTTTTGGTTGAAAAAAGGAAACTGATTTATGCAACAAAATGGCTACGCCTCTTGATTTGCCTGGGAAAGAAGAGTGAAAAGTCTGACCTATCCATCCCTTCTTTAACTTTAGATGATCAGTAGCTTTGAGGTGAGTTTCTTGTAAAAATATTATATGAGCTCCTAAGCGATGTAGGTGGTGGAAGACCTTACTGCGTTTAATTGGGTTATTAAGCCCCCTGCAATTAAAGCTAACAAATTTTAAGTCACCTCCTGTTGTTGCTACTGTTGGTAGGGCCATATCCAACCGTTAGAGTGAATATATAAAGGATGGAGTAATGAGTTGGAATAGTGTTCCGTGTCTGTAGCTGATAAGAGAGAAGAAAAAAGGAAACGAAAGAGAAGAAAAAAAAAAAAAAAAAAAGAAAAAAAGCGGAGAGATGATCACAAACAAACAAACAAGATAGTCCACAGTGTAAGAAAATTAAAATTTGCAAATGCACCCCCCCATCCCTATCCCAGAACTTGGCAGAAGCACCCCCCCAAACGGGATGCGCGCGACTAAACCTCACCCACCCCAAACCCCAGATAACACACAATAATAACCCCGGAGGTATTACAAAGAAATCCTTACGCCACACGTCAGGTCTCATCCTACCTACACCTGGCTGGCGTTCCGATAAAATGTAACAAGTAAGTTAAATTAGAAACAAAAACATTACTTTCATTTAAAGCAGAGCCTAGCTCTCAAAGTGCAAAACGTAAAATAGTTCAATTCGAACATATGAATATGCAAAATATCGTATATACATTTATAAGGACAAATTATCCTAAATTGTCCACTAATCACCCACGCACCTCAAGATTAAATGTCCCTTTTCTCCACCAGTAAAAGGAGGCACTTGTGGTGAGTGGAAGGTGCGGGCTGGAAGCATTTGCTATCCAGTCAGTGAGCTAGCGTGTCCAGAGAATGTCCAATAGAATGGCTATTTCTTTAACTCCTTTTCAACAAAGTTCAACGCCAATGCTGGGTCCTCAAACCTGTGATTTTGTCCATCGGGTAAGGTGATCCGCAGCACCGCCGGGTAGACCAAACCAAACTTCACATCCGAGCAGGAATGCAGGGCCTTCTTAACTTTAGTGAACGCAGCCCGTTTCTTGGCCACCGAAGGAGAGAAATCTGGGAATATCGAAATCCTCTTGCCCATGTATGAGAGAGGGGAGGCCTTACTGGCCGCCCGCAGGATCTGATTTCGAGCTTGGAACAGGTTGACTCGGATAACAAGTGGCCGGGGAGGTTCGTCGTCTCTAGGCTTGGTCCGTAGCGTACGGTGAGCACGGTCTAACAAGGGTTTTTCATCAAGCCCGAGTAGGTCTTGCAGAAACTGGGCAAAAAATTTGGTGGGACGGGGGCCCTCCAAGCTTTCCGGCAAGCCCACTAAACGAATATTGTTCCACCTCGAGCGTCCCTCCAGGTCTTCGCATTTCTTAGAGAGTGAATCGACCTGGGTGGTTAGCACCTCTACCTTAGCCTGAAGGCAACTCAGCTTGCCGTCATGGTCGTTAGCCGAGCGTTCAAGGTCCCCAATGGTTTCGCCGTAAGCGAATAATTTGTTCTCAAGAGGTTCCAACGCCGCAGTTATCTCTCTCTTGACGGCCGATGAGATGACAGAGTCGAACTTACTAATAATGTCCGAGCGCATTTCGTCCAGCATCTGCCTCATGCTGAGCAACAGAGTCTCATTAGCATTAGCATCTACCTGCTGCGGGGATCCTGGTTCAGGCGAAAGCCGAGGCTTATTGCGGCCCCCCTTCGTAGTCTCCCCTTTGCCTTTTCCAGCCATCGTATTGTGCTCTAATCAGGAACTAAGTTAAATGGAGTAGTTCGGTTACAAATTAAAGTCTCAAATATAGTAAAGAATGCAGGTTAATTCAAGTAATATATACAGAAAAGTCACATTTAGGAGGAGCTGTTGCAAAACACGTCCTACATCTTCCCTGCTCAGCAGCGCCCCCCCCCTTATTAACTTTTTTAGGAAGGTGATGTTATTTATTGTTTTTTAATGAACATATAAAAAACAAGACACAGACAGATACAGTTTAACACATTATTTAAGAACCCGAGCCCAATACTGACATGTAAATGTGTAAGCTTCCTATCACTGTTTAATAGAGGTGAGGAGAGTGTAAAAGTGTGTGTACTTACATTTCTTTAGTCCTGGTTCCCGTCTCACAATTTTCTGATTCTCCACTCTAAATAAAACACATGTAAAAGCGTATGTTTGTAAAATGACCCTATCGTCATGACAATTCTAAGCTATTTCATATGTGGGAACTGCCCTTTTCCATACCAGATAGCTAGTTTGAGTTGGCCTAAAATATAAAATATACTTGACACATATTGCCACTTTTTGCTCAGATTTAGCTAAAACACTTGGTTCTTTATATTTCTAACTTTTTGTCATAATTAATGAGGAATTTGGTAAAACTCTACTTATGGTTACTGTAACATTGTTCTTAATCCATTTGAATGAAAGCTGAAATATTACATATTATTCACATCTTGATACCCTCATTTAATTTTATCCACCGAGGTGGTATATAGAGTAAAACAGTGTCACTGCGCAAAAATATTTGTTTGTGTCTAGGTCCAGTTACATACTGTAGATTCTCCAGTTTATGGTCTCTCAGTTTTCCTATGGACTCTGAATCCAGGTGGTTATAGGTTAGATCCAGTTGTCTGATGTAAGACGAGTTTGATCTTAGAACTGAAGCCAGAGAAGAACATCCTTCATCTGTAACCATGCAGCCAGACAATCTGCAGAAAGAAAGATTATGTATGTCCAAAAGCTTATAATGCTTTAAGTTGATTGGTATATTCATTGCAAACAACCTGACATTTTCCCTATATCCCTGTATACAGGGCCATCTCAAAAAATGTTAATATCTTTGAAAAATTACTTTATATCAGTAATTTAGTTAAAAATGTGAGCTATTGTAAGCATTTATTTCCTTTAAATGAAATGTAAAATTTACTTCAGATATAAAGTGCTGTAAGATTTTGTGGGAAAACAAAACTGCACTGACTTTAGACTTGATAATAAAACACAATGGATCAACACCAGCAGATGACAGACATGACTCTCCAAACCATCACTGATTGGTGGAAACTTCACACTAGACCTCGAGCAGTTTGGACTGTGTGTCTCTCCACTCTTCCTCCAGACTCTGATCCCTTAATTTACTTTAAATGAAATGTAAAATTTACTGATGATCAGTGATGGTTTGGAGAGTCATGTCTGTCATCTGCTAGTGTTGATCCACTGTGTTTTATTATCAAGTCTAAAGTCAGTGCAGTTTTGTTTTCCCACAAAATCATACAGCACTTCATATCTTACAGCTTCCCTCTGCTGAAAACAACTTTTACGGAGATGCAGATTTCATTTTCCAGCAGAATTTGGCACACTGCCCACACTGCAGAAAGTATCAAGTGGTCTTACTACAAACAGAAACATCACATAATATCCCACAGCAAAAGTACCAATTGGTCTTATATTCTAATGTTCTAAGACACTGATTTTTGGGTTTCATTGGCTGTAAGCCATAATCATCAATAATAAAATAAATAAATGCTTAAATAGATCACTCTGTGTGTAGTACAGCTATATATGTGTTTCACATTTTTAACTGAATTACTGAAATAAAGTAACTTTTTCAAAGATATTTTAATTTTTTTGAGATGGCCCTCTAGATACTTGTGATGCACTTTGTGCTCACCTGTTCATTCTATAGTACCTCTATATACACTTTTGCTCAAAGTTGCCAAACAAAATCACATGCATTGTAACTCCTGTACTTGGTGACTTGTCATCATGTTAAATGAACACTCTTTCTTATAAGATTGAAAGTGAAGTTGGAAAAATCCTACCCTCTATCCATTTTTAGCAGACTCTTTACCTGAGTATCTCCAGTTTGCAGTGTGATATCATCAGTCCAGCAGAAAGTGTTTTTATTCCTGAATCCTGAAGGTCATTGTTGCTCAGCTCCAACTCTTTCAGCATGGAGTTTTTTGACTGTAGAGCTGATGCCAGATATTCACAACATTTTTCACCAAGATTACAAAGAGCTAGCCTGCAAAGAATGACATATTTACACTCAATGGAATACATAAAACAATAATATATCACACTAATATATAAAGAATGAACAAAAACACTGGAATAGCACATTATAGTTTATGGTGCTTATTATATTGTTTGCATTCAGGAATTAATTTCCAAAAAGATAACCTGAGGATCTGCAGTTTACAGTGTGAACTCTTCAGTCCATCAGAGAGCAGCTCCACTCCTGAATTCTGCAGGTCATTGTTACTGAGGTCCAATTCTTTCAGGGAGGAGTCTGTAGATTGCAGGGCTGAGCAGAGAGTTTTACAGGAGTCCTTGGTGAGACTGCAAGCAACCAGTCTGCAAAGGGTAAATGAACACTACATTTTACCAGGTGTATTGAAAAAACATAATATAAAAAGTGTAAAGTACTTCAGTTTAACTAAACACGCATATGGTTAAGGTTAGTAAATCTGTACCCACTGTCATGTTACACTGTTTTATTTTCTGATATGCATCTGTGATACTGTGTTGCCTTTGGTAGTTTGTCCTTTCTATCTCCCTGTACCCCTTCTTAGTAGCTCCTCCCCTCTTCTTATTAGCACCTCCCTTCTTCTTCAGTTTAATTGA
This sequence comes from Astyanax mexicanus, assembly GCF_023375975.1. Classification (NCBI taxonomy): domain Eukaryota; kingdom Metazoa; phylum Chordata; class Actinopteri; order Characiformes; family Acestrorhamphidae; genus Astyanax; species Astyanax mexicanus. Next base: position 374,490 of record NC_064415.1, read on the forward strand.
TTCTCCATTTTGAGTCTGTTCAGCTCTCTGCAAATCATCTTTTTTCACCTGCTGTACGAAGTATTTACAAGATTTTTGTGGATTAAAGCATCTAGAATCTTACCTACGCTTCTTCAGTTGAGTTGAACACTGTCTGGCAGATTTCTTGATGTGAGTACTGGTGTGAACTCAAACTTCAGGGACAGTTTCATAGCCTCACACTTACAGTCAAGTTATTGAGTCAGAATAGTGAAAAAAGATGCATAAAGACTGCAAGATACAACTGTAAAGACAGTTCAGCAGCTTCAGAGATTAACTGCAGTGTCTGAGGGAATCTACTGTGTGTTTATTAGAAGCTACAGCTCAGACTCTCTCACCATAGAAGCTTCTGGCAAGCCAGCCACCTCACTTCAGCATTCACCTATCCTGTCTGTTGTTGCATCATGGCTGAAGGGTACTCCGAACCACAAGCTAGCATGGATACCAGTCTGCAGCCCTGTGAGAAGGACAAACGCTCTGCTAAGCCTACTTGGAAGGTTAGAGAGAATCTTGAAAGTTTAAAGCATGAACTTTCCTCTGAACTCCTAAAAACATGGCAAAAATTGCAGAGTCATATGTCTGCCATTGGTCTGCTTGCACACAGTGTGTCACCACTAGAGGGAGCTCTGGATCAGCTTTGTGCTTTGTATGGACATTATCAAACTAAAAGTGAACAGTATGAAGATACTCTGAAAAGACTTAACACAGAGGACTCTTTAGAGGAATTGCAAAGCTTCCAACATCTAAATTCAGAACGAGAGCGCTTAGTACATGAAACTAAGTCAAAGACAGAGGCAAAAATTGCACAACTTCAGGAAACTTCATCTCATATGTCAGAGTCTACCAGACGTTCAAAACGCACATCTAAGTCACGATCCTCTAAATCTTCTACACTTAGTGAGCAACTTATAAAAGTCCGTGCAGAAGCAGAAGTTACCAAAATACAGGCGGCCTTTGCACAAAAGAAAGTGGAAATGGAAGCAAATGCAGCAGCTGCAGCCGCAGCTGAAGCAGCACGTGCTGCACAACAGAAAGCAGAGGTTGAAGCTCTAGAGAAGCAATGTGAGCATGCTTCGGCCATGGCAAGGTTAAAGGTATTGGAACAAGCTATTAGTGGGAGTGAAAGAGACGCCCTCAGTTTGAGTGAAATGGATACAGAGGATCCACTCAAGCGCACCAGAGACTACGTCCTAAGCCAAAACTGTGAATCTCGGTCTGCTACTAATGTTCCTAACAGCAAGGACATTTCTCCAGAGCATCAGGGCACAGATTCTTCAGCAGCACCCTGCATCCAAGGTCAGTACAATGCCCTGCCTGCCCATCATCAAGATGTCTCATCCAGCATTGTTCCTCAAGGCCCTGCACCTCAGCAAGTTCAACACACAGATACCCACGTGCAAGCAACCATGCTAACAAACCTTCAGACTTCCAACCACACAGCTCCAAGCCCAGATATGGCTAGAACTATGGACTTTAAGTCTGCTCCTAGGTTGAATGCCTGTGCAGCCCCTTTTCAACCAATGTATGTTAGCCAGAACCCCACAAACAACGTGATCAGCACTACTCAGCAAGCTATTCCCTTTATAAAATCAGAGAGAACAGACATGTCAGAGTTTGCAAGATTCTTGATTCGTCGTGAGCTTACTAAGACTGGACTAACAAGATATGATGACCAACCTGAGAACTACAGAGGCTGGAAATGTGCCTTCAGATCCACAACTAGTGACCTCGGCATTACTGCAACTGAAGAACTAGACTTGCTGATCCGGTGGCTTGGCCCACAGTCTTCAGAATGGGTAAAAAGACTTAGATCTGTCCACATCAACAATCCAGCAGCAGGCCTCACAGCTGCTTGGGATAGACTGGAGAAAACATATGGCAGTCCTGAAGCTATAGAGAATGCTCTGTTCAAACGGTTGCAAGGTTTTCCGAAAATATCAGCTAAAGACAATCAGAAATTCCAAGAACTCAGTGATCTGCTCTTGGAGCTCCAGCTGCCGAAATCCGACACTCACCTACCTGGCCTCAGTTACCTGGACACTTCTCGGGGGATTAACCCAATAGTTTCCAAGCTGCCATACAATATTCAGGAAAAGTGGACTACAGTTGGATCAAAATACAAAAGAGAGAATCAAGTCTCTTTTCCTCCATTTTCTTACTTCTGTGAGTTTATCAGGAACATTGCAGAATCCAAGAATGACCCAAGCTTCTCCTATGGTGAACACAGCAGTCCTGGTTTGCTCTCTACTAAGTATGACAGCCCACAGTCTAACTACAGAGACCGCAGAGGTCCAGTGTCAGTAAAAAAGACTGGCATTCATCCTCCACCTATGTCAGTTCCAGGAGAAAGCAGCTGCAAGAACAACCAAGGTGAAAAGATTGAAAACCCTAATCGCATGTGTCCTATTCACAAGAAGCCACATCCTCTCAAGAAGTGCATCGGCTTCAGGAAGAAACCACTCCAAGAATGCAAGGAACTTCTGAAGAGATTTGGGGTGTGTTTCAAATGTTGCGCTTCTACAGAACATGTCGCTAAAGACTGTAAAATCACTACTAAGTGCATAGAGTGTGACAGTGAGGACCACATACAAGCTCTTCATCCATCCCAACCTAGTGCTATGCCACCTAAGGGTTCCTCTTCCCCAACAAGGCAAGGTGGGGAGAACACAGATCAAAGCACAAATACTACTGCAGTATCTTCTTCATGTACAGAAGTCTGCGGAGAAGACCTTTGTGACAAGTCCTGTGCAAGAATTTGCCTAGTCAATGTATACCCCAAGGGTCAGCCAGAAAAGACTGTGAAGGTATACACCATCTTGGACGACCAGAGCAACCGATCACTTGCAAGGTCAGAACTCTTTGATCTGTTTAATACCATCCATATACCTTGGGCACATGTAGTGGCATATCAGAGGTTTCTGGAAGAAGAGCTAGTGGACTCATAGTCGCTTCTCTCAAGGGCAATCTGGAGATACCTTTGCCCACACTTGTTGAGTGCAACCAGATACCATCCAACAGAGACGAGATACCCACACCAGAAGCAGCCTTCCATCACCCTCATCTAAGGGCTATAGCCAATGAAATACCAGCCCTTGACAAAAACGCAAAGATTCTTCTTCTGCTGGGTAGAGACATTCTCAGAGTACACAAGATACGCCAGCAAATTAATGGACCGCATGACGCACCATTTGCGCAGTGCCTTGATTTCGGATGGGTTATCATAGGCAACGTCTGTATAGACAGGATGAAAAGGCCTACCAAAGTTTCATCATTTAAGACACACATCTTGCCAAATGGTCGCAGCACTTATTTTCAGCCATGTCTACATCACTACAGAGTGAAAGAGAAGCTAAGCAACAGTAAGTGGCTGCCTAACCACCAAGATAACGCAAACACTTTCCTGCCCAGTGATGACACTCTTGGATTAACAGTGTTTAATACAACCAGTGATGACAACAAGCTGGCACCTGCAAGAGAAGATAAAGAGTTTCTCAAACTCATGGACAAGGAATTCATTCAAGATGATTCCAGCAGCTGGGTAGCGCCTTTACCCTTCCGCTCACCGAAAACAAAACTACCAAACAATCTGCAGCAAGCAACTGGTAGATTTTCCTCTCTAACACGTACTCTGAAGAGGAAACCGGAGATGGAGAAGCACTTCGTAGGTTTCATGCAGAAGATATTTGAAAGAGATCATGCAGAACCTGCACCACCACTAAAGGAAGGAGAAGAGTGCTGGTACCTTCCATCATTTGGCGTGTATCACCCTCGCAAACCTGACCAAATCAGGGTTGTGTTCGATTCTAGCGCTCAGTACGAAGGAGTATCTCTCAACAACCTGCTCCTCACTGGTCCTAACCTAAACAACAGCCTCATAGGAGTCCTAATTCGCTTCAGACAAGAACCTGTTGCAGTGATGGCCGACATCGAGCAAATGTTCCATTGCTTCATCGTTAGGGAAGATGACAGAAACTATCTCAGGTTTCTATGGCACAAGGACAACGATGTCAACAACCAGGTCATAGATTACCGGATGAAGGTGCATGTCTTTGGCAATAGCCCATCTCCCGCTGTAGCGATCTATGGGCTGAGAAGGACAGCTCATGAAGGAGAGATGGAGTATGGGTCTGATGCTTGTCAATTTGTTGAGAGGCATTTCTACGTAGATGATGCGCTTAAGTCATTACCTACAAGTGAAGAGGTGATTGATCTCCTAACCAGAACAAAAGAAATGTTGTCTGTAGCAAACCTCAGACTTCACAAGATCATCTCCAATAGTCAGGAGGTAATGAAAGCCTTTCCATCTGATGATCATGCTGTGAACTTGAAGAATCTTGATCTCAGTTCTGATGTTCCTCCTATGCAACGCAGCCTAGGATTGCTGTGGAACATCAAAGAAGACACATTTACATTTCAGGTGTCAGGCTGTGACAAACCCTTTACCAAGCGAGGAGTTTTATCTGTTGTCAACAGCATTTATGATCCTCTTGGTTTCATCGCCCCCATTACCATTCAAGGCAAGCTACTGCTAAGACAGCTTACCACTGAGAACATGGATTGGGACACCCCACTGCCTGCTGAGAAGGAACAAAGGTGGGAAAAATGGAGAAGGTCTCTGGAAGTATTAGAGCAACTCCAGGTTCCACGTTGTTACATCCCCAGCTCCCTTTCAGCTGCTGTCAGGAAAGAAATACACATCTTCTCTGATGCTTCAGTGGAAGCTATAGCTGCAGTGGCCTACCTGAAGATATTGGGAGCCAACAATAAGCAACACTGTGGATTTATTCTGGGTAAGGCCAAACTAACCCCAAAACCTGCACACTCCGTTCCTAGGCTTGAACTTTGTGCAGCTGTGCTAGCAGTCGAAATTGCAGAAGTACTAAGGGATGAAATGGACATTGCCATTGATTCATTTACATTCTACACTGATAGCAGAGTTGTGCTTGGTTATATTTATAACCAGACAAAACAATTCTATGTGTACGTCAGCAACCGTGTAGAACGTATACAAAGCTTCTCTACTCCTAATCAGTGGAATTACGTCTCTAGTGAACATAACCCAGCAGACTGTGGTACAAGGCCTGCACCAACGGCACACCTTCTAGACCACATATGGTTGTCACCTCCAGCGTTCCTGTATGAAGATCCCACCTTGACTTCTACTGATGCTGTCTATGATCTAGTGGATCCCGAGTCTGACAAGGAAATCAGACAGAAGACTTCCACACTCTACACCTCTGCAACCTCAAAGGCAAAGCTGAAGTCAGATAGTTTTGAGCGTTTTTCCTCTTGATCTTCTGTTGTACAAGCTGTTGCCCGACTTTTCCACATTGCGCAGTGCTTTGCAAAGGACAAATCGACAGTGTGTCAAGGCTGGCATATGTGTAAGGAACACCCTACAGCTGCGGATATTGAACATGCTGAGCGACTTATCATCCGTTGCATCCAAGAAGAGGTGTATCTACAGGAGTTAGACAGCATCTCAAAGGACACCAATCTGTCCAAGAACAGTGCACTTTACAAACTAAACCCAGTAATCGGTCAGGACAAATTACTGAGAGTGGGTGGCCGCATACAGAAATCTGACTTGTGCAACAAGGAGCAGAACCCTGTCATCATTCCAGGTAGACATCATATTGCTACTCTGCTGATCCGACATCATCACGAGAAAGTACAGCACCAAGGCAGACAGTTTACTGAAGGTGCTATCAGGTCAGCTGGTTTATGGATCATTGGAATGAAGAGATGCATATCCTCTGTGCTCCATAAATGTGTCAAGTGTCACAAGTTAAGAGGAAGACACCAACAGCAGCAAATGGCAAACCTTCCTTCAGACCGTCTAAGTACTGATCCACCTTTTACTTATGTTGGCGTGGATGTCTTTGGCCCGTGGTCAGTTGTTACTCGTAAAACCCGTGGTGGAGCTGCAAACAGCAAACGTTGGGCTGTGCTGTTCACCTGTCTCAGCATCAGGGCAGTACACATTGAAGTTATTGAATCTATGGATTCATCATGCTTTATCAACGCCCTCCGACGATTCTTCTCCATTCGTGGACCTGCCAAGCAATTGAGGTCCGACTGCGGCACCAACTTCATCGGAGCCTGCAGGGAACTGCAACTTGACAAGTTCTTGTCCAACAATGGATGCACTTGGGTGTTTAACCCTCCACATTCATCCCACATGGGAGGTTCCTGGGAACGCATGATTGGGATTGCACGCAGAATCCTGGACTCTATGTTGATGGACCACAAGTCACCAATGCTCACCCATGAGACATTGGTCACCTTTCTTACTGAAGTGTCTGCTATAATTAATGCAAGGCCAATTGTCCCAGTATCTTCCGACCCTGATTCTCCAGTCATCCTAACCCCAGCAACTCTCCTTACCCAAAAAATCGGAACTGCTGCTACCCCTCCAGGTACCTTTGACCACAGTACCATATACAGACGCCAATGGAAACAGGTTCAACATCTGTCCAATGTGTTCTGGCACCGCTGGAAGACAGAATACCTCCACATGCTTCAGAGTCGTCACAAATGGCAGACTCCAAAACCTAATCTCCAGGTTGGGGACCTCGTCTTTCTAAAGGATAAAGAAGCCCATCGGAATGAATGGCCTATGGGTCTCATCACTTCAGTTGTCCCTAGTGATGATGGGAAGATTCGGAAAGTGCAGGTCAAAGTGACCAAAGGAGGCTCAACGCGAGTTTTCTTCCGTCCAATCAACGAGCTGGTGCTTCTTCTTCCAAGAGAAGAAGCCACATGACGTAAGACATGGACACCCTTCTCAGCTCATGGTGGGGAGCTTACCTCCGTAAACTACAACCATGTCATTGGTGGATTGGAGAACGAGATGGCATGTCACCGCTTCCCCAATACAAAGATGGGTTGATTGTAACTTAACTATAGTTTACCAGTTCAAGTTGTGGACTGTAACCTCTAGACTTTCAGTCAAGTTTTGACTTAGTTGTTAACATTGTTGTTTATTGTGCATGTTTATTTTCTTGTTTTCCAAGTTGTAGAACATTGCAATTTAATATTTGATGATTGTTGTGAAATCTAAAGATTTCAGATGGGGAGTGTCATGTTACACTGTTTTATTTTCTGATATGCATCTGTGATACTGTGTTGCCTTTGGTAGTTTGTCCTTTCTATCTCCCTGTACCCCTTCTTAGTAGCTCCTCCCCTCTTCTTATTAGCACCTCCCTTCTTCTTCAGTTTAATTGATTCTCCATTTTGAGTCTGTTCAGCTCTCTGCAAATCATCTTTTTTCACCTGCTGTACGAAGTATTTACAAGATTTTTGTGGATTAAAGCATCTAGAATCTTACCTACGCTTCTTCAGTTGAGTTGAACACTGTCTGGCAGATTTCTTGATGTGAGTACTGGTGTGAACTCAAACTTCAGGGACAGTTTCATAGCCTCACACTTACAGTCAAGTTATTGAGTCAGAATACCCACTACAGCTCTAGCTTTCTGCTCTTAGCTAATAGAGGTGGAACATGCATAGTCCTCTCCATTTGCCTGTTTGTTATAAACTAGCTGTTGCCTCAGAGAGCACAATAAGCTAAATAATGGAATACAGGGAGGATCTAACAGAACACTGACCTGAGTACCTGCAGTTTACAGTGTGAACTCTTCAGTCCAGCAGAGAGCAGCTCCACTCCTGAATCCTGCAGGTCATTGTTACTGAGATCCAGCTCTTTCAGGGAGGAGTTTTCTGATTTTAGAGCTGATCCCAGACGTTTACAATCTTTTGTCTTGAGATTACAGGAACCCAATCTGCAAAAGTACAATATTAGTTAAGGTTTACATTTTATTGTGCAATCTTATCCACTTCTTTAAGATTTCAGAAATATTTTTTACCTCATTTTTTCTAGTTGACAGTGTGAACTCTTTAGTCCAGCAGAGAGCGGCTCCACTCCTGAATCCTGCAGGTCATTGTAACTTATATCCAGCTCTTTCAGGGGGGAGTTTAGTGATTGTAAAACTGAAGAAAGAGTTTCATAAGACTCCTTGGTGAGAGAGCAACCAACTAATCTGCAAAGGAAATAAATAAGGGACACAAGTCAAAAAACACTTGTTAAATCTAAGAAAAAATTATGTTTTAATGTATATATAAAACTCACATGGCTTTTCTGCTGGCACTCACTACTGGTACCAATCTACTATAACCCTGCTTTGAAGTGGTGTACTTCTTCAGGTCCAGCTCCTCCAGAACCTCCTCTGAGGTCAGTAGCATACAGGCTAGTGCTGAACACTGTCCAGGAGAGAGCTTCTTTCCTGAATGTTTTTCTGATTTTAGAAACTCTTCGGTCTCTCTGGATAGAGACTGGTCATTCATTTCAGACAGACAGAGGAAAAGATTGATGGATCTGTCAGTTGTTAAGCGGTACGATTTATAGGTGTTTCTTTTGATAATTTTCTTGATTTGATCATTTGTTTTCTCTGAACAGCTGTGTGTGTGTTCCAGTAGGCCATGTAGAAGTTTTTGATTGGACTCTAGTGAGAGGCCCAGTAAGAAACGGAGGAATAGATCCAGATGTCCATTCTGACTCTCTACAGCTTTATACACTGCTCCCATCAGCAACTCATCCAGTGGAACATTCTGAGACCAAGTTTCAGACTCTGGTTTAAAACTCTGCAGTTCCTCCATGTTCTGGTTCTGGTAGCAGTGAACCACATAAACAGCAGCCAGGAACTCCTGAAAGCTCAGGTGAACAAAGCAGTAGACCTTCCTCTGGTACAACACACATTCCTCCCTAAAGATCTCAGTAAAAACCCCAGAATACACTGAAGCCTCAGTGATGTCAATGCCGCTCTCTCTCAGGTCCTCTTCATAGAACATCACATTGCCCTCCATCAGCTGTTTGAAAGCCAATTTCCCCAGTTTCAAAAGCATGGACCTGTTGGCTTTCAGCAGTTTCTGTGGATCTCTCTCATCTTTCTCTTCATACTTCTCATTCTTCATGTTGGTCTGGGTGATCAGGAAGTGGGAGTACATTTCAGTCAGAGTTTTAGGGATTTCTGTATCACTGTCTTGGTCCATGATTCTCTGAAGTACAGAGGATGACATCCAGCAGAAGACGGGAATGTGGCACATGATGTGGAGACTCCTCGCTTTCTTAATGTGGGAGAAGATTTTCTGGGCTTGGTCTTGTTCTCTGATTCTGTTTCTAAAGTAGTCCTCCTTCTGTGGGTCATTAAACCCCTGAATTTCTGTTACACGATCAATGTACTGAGGAGGGATCTGATTGGCTGCTGCTGGTCGGGAGGTGATCCAGATGAGAGCAGAAGGAAGAATCTCTCCTTTGATCAGGTTAGTTATCAACACACCAACAGATGATGTCATGGTTATATCAGATACTTTCTTACAATCACCAAACTCCAGTGGATTTCTGCTTTCATCCAGTCCATCAAGTATGAACACAACTTTGTGCTCTTTGTAGATCTTTGAGTCCAGATCTTTGAGCTCAGGATGGAAGACACACAGAAGTTCCTGAAGACTGTACTCATCATCTTTAATTAAGTTCAGCTCCCGGAATGAAAGCACAAACATGAAATCTACATCCTGATTGGCTGTTCCTTCAGCCCAGTCCAGAACAAACTTCTGCACAGAGACAGTTTTTCCAATTCCAGCAATTCCTTTAGTCAGCACTGTTCTGAGATCTGGAATTTTCTTCCCAGCTCCAATATCCTCTTCCTGTTTTCTTTCTTTAAGACATTGTAAAGGTTTGAAGATATCAGGGAGGTTGATTGATGTATCTTGCATTGGTCTCCTGGGTGTTTTTTCCATCTGTAGAACCTCATGTTCTTCATTAACCCCCTCACTCTCTCCCTCTATGATGTAGAGCTGAGTGTAAATCCTCTTTAGGAGGGTTCTGTTCTTTTGTGTTTGGATTCCCTCAAATAAGGTCTCATACTTTCTCATGCTGGTTTTGTGTCTCTTTATGTAATCCACTGGTTGTTTAGAATCCTGCTTAAGGTCTTCTGCTTGAGTGAATTGCTGCCTGATAAAGGTCAAACACAAGAACACAATCAATACAAATAACTACAATATGATCTCAGTGACTGCTACAAATGAACTGTCCTTGATTTAGAATACACTTCTTTTTTATAGTATAAAAACATATCACTACATGTGTAATGTAACATGCGTAATGCATGTACGCAATCAGAACAGTCAGATTTGAAAGATAGTGTACAACACTGCCATCTATCAGTCAAGGTTTATAAAACGTTACTCTGGTTATGACAATCAATAGAGGATTATAAAGCAAAACAGAAAATTGCATATAATTAAAAAAATGCATTTAAAGGAAGATTTGAAGTGCAGCTGATCCCATACTGTGCTCCCTCAAATATTGCTGAGCTTTTAGTGTCTCTTAAATTACTACTAGGGGTGACTGTATGCTTTCTGTATGCAATGGCTCTCCAGATCATCACTCCAAACAGAACCTGGATTTGTCAGAAAAGACAATCCAGTCTATAGCAGTTTCTTGCTCTCAACATCACTGCAAATTAAAATGACAGTGGCTGGGTGATGGATGGACTAGATGGCGGGCAGTTTGTTGAACCAACCATCCAATGATTTTCACCCTGTCAAAACTTGGCACCTGGGCAACATATCTTTGAGCCTGTCATAGAGGCAGTTCCATTAGCAACCTGTGAAGCTCTACTGTACTCCATGCCCAAGAGAGTTAAGGCAGTGCTGGAAAATAATGGTGGCCACATAAAAACACAATTTGGATAAGTGAACTCACGTGTTGTAGATATTTAGACATTAATGTCTAATGTTTTTAATTATTTTCAGAGGACAGCAAGTCTATAGTATTATACAAGCGAAACACTGACTACTCTTTATAATATCCAAATTTAATTTCTATAGTGTTGTATGCAGATATAATACAATATTTGTAGTAATGTGAGCGGTGCAATCTCATTTGGGATATACTGTACTATATCTGCTTAAGACTGCATACCAAGCTTTGGGGAATTAATGGTGCATATTCTTTTGTCAAAGAGTGTTTTTTTAATGTGGGGTATGGAGTTGTAATCAATTGAAAATTGAGATGCAATAGTTTACTAACCTATGTTGGCTCTACAACTTATTCACAAACATCAGAATACCACACAACCATTATTCTAGGCCTGGAGTGTCCTGCAAAGCTGAGAGCTAAGATCCAGAAATTATTTTAACTTACTGTGGGTCAGAGGATACAGGTACGTCACTGGAGATAGGGCAGTGTCCCATGGATCTATCGCTCTTCATAGATACCAAGCTTGGACCTCCTCCAGCTTCTTGGCTGAGATTAGGAGGGAATCCCATGGATCTAACACTCTTCATAGATACCAAGCTTGGACCTCCTCCAGCTTCTTGGCTGAGATTAGGAGGGAATCCCATGGATCTATCACTCTTCATAGATACCAAGCTTGGACCTCCTCCAGCTTCTTGGCTGAGATTAGGAGGGAATCCCATGGATCTAACACTCTTCATAGATACCAAGCTTGGACCTCCTCCAGCTTCTTGGCTGAGATTAGGAGGGAATCCCATGGATCTATCACTCTTCATAGATACCAGGCTTGGCTCTGGGGAATCTGGTCTTTTAGTCTGAATTCTGGAAAGATCATACATTGTATTAAACTCTGTTTGTAAGCCTTTGTTGAATGAGAACTTCGGTGTAAAATTTACTTTTATTGTAGTAAAACGTGATAAAAAGTTATTACCTTTGTTGAATAGTCCACCTCTGTTCTCCCACAGCGTTCAGAGATCCAGAAATTTTGTGCTTTTTGCTCAGCACTCTGTACATTAAAGTATGCTTAAAGTAGCTCCACACCTCCTTGGTAGAATCCAGAGAGCCCTGACATTTAAAACAAGGCATTAAGAACTTAAAAAGTGCACAAGAAGTAAGTAAACACTAGTTTGTAATAAACTTCTTGTGAAGTGTTTAAGTTATTAATGCCTCCTTTTAAATGTCAGGGCTCTCTGGATTCTACCAAGGAAGTGTGGAGCTACTTTAGGCCTGGATAGCGGTGTAAAGCAAAATATCACCCGATACGGCCGTTGTACAGAGTGCAGGCCAAAAAGCACAAAATTACTGCATCTCGGAACACTGTGGGAGAACGGAGGTGTGCTGTTCAGAAGTTAAGTACTTTTTATCATGTTTTACTACACCCAAAATCAAATTTCCACTGGAGTTCTCCTTTAAGACAAACTTAATAAAACATTAATCATATACAGTGGAATGCAAAAATCTGGGCAACCCTAATCAAACATTCAGTTATTGTAAATTGGTAACAGAGCTTTTTTTTACAGATGGTGTTTACTTCCATCTTTAAACTGAATCCAGCTTTCCCTCACCCAGTAAATCTTCCTATGCCAATGGCTGCACACAAGCCCAAAGATGATTGATCCACCCCCATGTTAAAACGATTGGATAATATTTAATATTTAAACTTTTTCTTCATAACTGTGATCACGGAATTTAACTTCCCAAAGGTATATGGCTTGTTTAAGTTTTCCTTTGAAAACATCTGATGCTGGATTTTAAGGTGAAGATTAGCCCAAAATTTTGCACACCAATATATTTTATTATACTAAGGTTACTCACTTTTTTTCAGGAATGTTTTCCTGACTAAGGGACTTACGGCGCTTCATTATTCAAATATATCTGTAAAACAAAATTGTACTGATCAAGGTAAAAGAACACAACAGTATCTCACATCAGACTATGCACTATTAATGTTAAGAACACAGTTAACATAATATAAATGTAGAAGGGCAGTTGTCAATGTGTCACTGCTATTGTGGATCAGGTCAATTAAAAAATAAAACAAACAGCATATAACATTACATTATAAACATGTAGTTTTATTAATTCCTTCCCATCATTTGTGAAAATATAATACGACAATAAAACTTTTTAACTTAAAAAAAGTTTCAAAGTAATTACAAATAAAATATAACTTGTAAAATTAAAGTCGGAAATGTAACTGATAAAACACCCTTCAGAAATAAAACACTAATTTACTTATTATTATTAGAAACACCTTCCTAAACACTTAACATCCCTATCAGAGTATCAACTGTTTACTCTTTTTTACTAACAATAATTATACTACATGGAATTAAATGCATATAAGATTATATACTTACAATAATGTACACAATACAGAAATGATAAAATTGCCAGGAGAATATACATAGTTACACAAGTATCTAAAAATACAAACAGGCTTTAAGAGTTTTAATTGTTTTTATGTTTTTTAAGGAAGGCTGAGTAACATTAATATAATATTCTATTTGTTTTTAAACAGCAAGGGATAATGGTTTTTAACTGAGAATTTACAGTTATGTACTTAAATCCTGGTCATTAGAAGTGTATAATTTATTATTTTGGCATTTGTAGATTTAAATCTATCATTCTTCACAAAAACACATAATATAATAATGAATGTAAACTAATGTTCCCAAAACATAAAACTATAATATAAAACCATTAATTAATATTAAGAACAATAACAATGTGTTTATCCTGACCTTCATAGTTGAACTGGAATAAACAGTTTCTGCCGTAAATCGTGTAATAATTGCGCAGCGAAATCTAACGGGCGGTTTGTTTACTAAACATTTGAGGAAAGTCTCTGGATTAACAACAGCGTCTAAACTGATGTTCGTTAAAAAATATTTACTTCAGAAGTTTAACCGGATGTTTTACGCTTTTTTTCTGCGATTTTTTTTTCATCACTGTTATTTATTACTGCGTCACAGGCGGCCCTGTAACAGACTTACATAGTATTTATATTTCAACGTTGATTAAAACGTTAATCCAGCGCGGATTTAGTGTAAAAACGGTTTAAACACATAAACATATATAAAACTGTCTTTTTCTAGCGAACACTGATCCATATTTTCCACTGATCTTACCGCAGTAAATATCGCGCAGCCGCTGCAGAAACTCTTCTTCCTCTTTAGTCCGTATTTACTTTCACTTTTATCTGTTGCGCAGTTTTTAAAGGGGAATTTTACACCAATAGAAACTCACAGTTTGAGTCCAAAACTAGGAACCAAAACTGTTTCCCCTGTCAAATTACAATCCATACAAATGTAGATAATATATATAATATAATGTATTTAAACCGAAGGTAATTTAGTACACAGTATCTTAAAATTACAAAATGATATGAATACACTTAGAGAAAACACAGGAGAATAGATACATACAGAAACCGTGTGAAAACTTTGGTGCAGTAGATGGCAATAAATAATCTACAGAGCAAAAGTGCAAGCTGCTACTAATAACGTAAACTGGTGCGCTTATATATTGTACATGTTCACCATATGTAAGATGTATTTGCATATGTTTATACTCAACATTGCTTGTGGATGAGTAAAATGTTGATCTATAAATATAAATATAAATATAACAGTTTTTATATTTTTAGTCTAGTGGAAGTTCATTATGCAGCTGTTTGAAACATTTTATAACAGTCATTAAATTATAGATCAGTGTAATTATTTATTCATCAGTTTTATCATTTTTAGTTTTAGTTTTGAGAATGTTATTTTAAACTTAACAAACTTACAAAAATGTGAAAGATTGCCAAAGTTTTAAAATATTGTGTCAGAAATGTTTGAACAAACATCTTGCCAAAAACTTTTAAATGTATCCATAAGGTTATTTTAGATGGTTTAGGTATTATGGTTAAATAAACATGTTACATGGAAAGTTTTTTTCCAAACTATTGGATAATGTATTCATTTTCATCTGGGATTTGCATAAATAAATCTCTAAAAACAGTAAGAAAAAGGAAAATATGATAAAAGTCTTTATCCAGAGGGATGATTACTAAGTAATATAAAATGATCACTGAAAAAAGTCCTGATACTTGATTCTTCCTATGAAATCTAAAAAAATGTAATACTAATACTGAATAATCCACCAGGGGGCAGAAAACATGCATCTGTTTCATGTCTTATTTGTTCAATTTATTCTTATTTGTATTTAAATTATAATACGTTCTATTTATACATTACTGCTGTAAAATATATAATATTCTTAATATTTTTGCAATTATTTAAAATAGTACAATATATATGTATTTACTTCTAAACATTTTTAAAACTATTTCTTTTTTATTAATTTGAGTCATTCTAAATAAACATTTATATTAATGAGCTGGTCGCACAGCTCTAGTCTGAACAGCTCTGGATTCAGTATTTACTGTGTATAAAGTGAGTGTGTGAGATTGGAACATCATGCTGTACCTGTGGTTAACCTCACTGTTCAGTTGTGTAGCGCTAATGCTAACCAACAACAAGCTAAACTCTCAAACACACTTTCAGTTTCCCTTTCAGAGAATCTGTGAGTAAAGCACCACTGGAACAGAGACACATTATAAAACCTTTAAACAGCTTAAACAGCTCTGTGCATTTAAAAGTGGAGTTTCAGTGAGTGCAGTGTTCACTTAGTCTGTAAAAAAAACTCTTTATTTTTAACACTTCATTTTAAAAATAACCCAGGTATTGTAGCAACCATTAGAGTTTGCTCCATGTAACCCATTGCTTGCCAAAAAGAACTTTCAGAGGATCTAGAATTAAAAAATGTTGAGTTACGATAGATACAAACAGGTTAAAAAAAGATTAGCCTGTAGAGGCTAGCCTGTTTAGTCCTATCTGGATGGGATTAGTTTCTCAGGGGGGTTTTATTTGTACTCTGTGATTTTATTCCCGTCCAGAACGATCATGTAGGTGTTTTTCTCAGACGTCCTCTGAGAAAATTACAGGCTGAATTATCTACGGTTTTTCTCTGAACTCCGTGCTCCTCCGGTAATTTTAGTCCAGTCCGGACGCACATCTCTGAGTTTCGTCTCCTCGCCTTTAATACAATAGATATTTGTCCACTGCAGTGCACCGTAATTACACTTTGGGTGTGCCACGGTTTCCACGGAGATCCACGTTAAAAACACAACACTGAGTGGAAATGGAGGAGCTACTGAACGCTGTGATGATGTCATGTGACCCAGAAAAACTAAAAACTCACTGATCCTCCTGTTTTTACAATTGCAGTCCAGATGCAGGAGTTTTATCACTCTTAGAATAGATGTGTGAAATATTTCACACAGACGAACCCCTGAAACTAATCCCGTTCACATAGGGCTTATGATGGTATTGTAGCCACATAAACACAGGACTTACCTCCACTTCATCTTTACATAGAATTTAACTGTTTACTGCATTTCGATTACATAGATTCAAAGATTCAAGTAGACTTTATTGTCATTCACACACATGTGGTACGAAATGAGGTGGAACTAAATTGTATTCTCACGGTCCAGTTTACACCCAAAGAGCAATTACTAACACAGATAAATATAAAGATAAAATAAAATAAAATAGAAAAAATAAAATAATCAAGATAAATACACTGTTCAAAAGTTAAAATTTTCAACTTTTTAAAGTCAAATAGCAAAATATCAAACCAACAAAAGCCCAAAGAGTTCAGCCTTCAGCTTTTAAACATTTAATCACCAAATCAGACTTTAACTTTCAGTTTGATTTCCTCCCCCAGTGTATAAACCCACAGCATATAAACAGGATGCTGCAGAATAAAGGAAGAAGCAAATCTTCTGAACAGCGTCTCACACCCCTCAGAAAGGTAAGCCCACATCTAAAACATATATAATAATAATTTAAAGCAGCAGTGATTAATATTCTTATTTTAAATTGAAAGTAGTCGTGTTCCTGAGTGGGGGGGAGGGCAGAATGTTATAACAGAGTAAACAGCATCAATATGCTTCTGATACCATTCCTGCAAAGATTAATATAAATATAGCTTATTAATTCTGAAACCAGGGTGGTCTGGTAGGTCCTGGGAACATTTTATAACTATTTTCATTTTATAATATCTTATAGCTTAATAGTTTTTATTATTATTTTTTTATTTTAGTTTTCATGTCTTTGTATTTTATTATTATTTATCTAAATATATATGCTATTCAAATAAACACACATTTCTTATATGATGCTGATACTAGAGCTACTGAGAACATGGAGATATCAGAACTGCAAAATCAGTCTTTTTATTTTATTTTTTTATTATTATTTTTTTCTGATTATTTTTGTCCTGTATTTTTTTTGCATTCAGATTTATCTCTTCAAACATGGGAGGCCAGAATTCCAAACCCCGTAAGTAATAATCATTAAAAATAAAACTAAAAATAAATTGTTTCTATCAATGCTATTCTACAATAATAATTTCATATATAAAACATTACAGGAGAAAACTAAATCATTCCAATACAATATAAAAAAAAAAAAACAGCCAGTCACATTTTGTAAAAATACCAATATATATATATATTTTTTTTTTTGTCAGTGATGGTAAAGGGATGGGAGGGCCTTTGTTGGTAAGGTCGTCAAAGTGTGATTGGTCGGACTAGATTCATGATTATGTGATTGTCTGATTGGGTACCGAGAGTGACAACAAAACACAAACAAAAACAAAAACTGTGGGCAGGCAGACACTAAAAACAATTATCAGAAGAAGAAGAAATATATAAATTATACAGCAATCTACAGTCTAAACAATCTAAATTAGAAAAGTGAGGCTAATCCCTTTATTTATGCTGTAAACTAAAAACAATTTAATTGAATTTTAATGTTTTTCTACACATAAAATTAATATGTATAAAATAGGATCTAATATTCATGAAATGTACAGATATACTTGTCTATAAAATGTATTGATAAATTGACATATAATGGACCTAAAATAATAATGATTATTCATGTCTTCATTAGAGTGGAATAAATATGTGCACACTTGTATAAATGACCTCATATAAGCTAATTAGAGTCTTGTTAGTTTGAAAAGTGTGAACTAAAGCTTATTTCACTGATAAAAACACTTTTTAAAAAGTTGTTAAGGATATTTGTATGTGAGCCATGCCACAAAAAAGAGCTTTCAGAGGATCAAAACTTGTTGATTTACACGAAGCTAAAAAGGTTTTAAAAGTTATTTAAAAGAAATGTAACCATCTACAGTAAAGCAAACAAGCTGCATGTGGAGAGAATTTGAGACGATGACTCTGACAGGAAGTGGCAACCAGTAAAAATGACCACAAGAGCACAACAGAGGCTCATCAGTGAGATAAAAAACACAACCCAGAGTGAAAAACGAAGATCTGGAGGCGTCGTTGGTGCAGGTTAATATCTGTATTCATGATTTTTTAGTCCATGAACCAACATAAACAAGTAGGGAGACTAAAGAAGCCTCTGCTTACTAAAAGAACAATGACTCTCTGGAAAATGTTTTGTGACACTATTGATGGGTGAACTATTGATGCTCTTCAACTGGTTAAAAAATGCACTGTACATCTCCATGGAAACATCATCCAAACTGTAAAGCATGGTGGAGGTGCATCATGATTTGGACCTGCTTTGCTGAATCAGATCCTGAACAGCTAACAATCATTGACGGGAAGATGAATTTCCAAAGAATAAAAATATCAAAATGGTTTGAATCCTGTTCATGCAGCTTGCCATCAGTTGCCAGAGCCCAGAGAGAGCACAGTGGTTCTTGCTCTCTCTGGGTGGGTACAGTACAGTAGATGGCGCTCTCTCTTTCCCCTCATCACTCCTAGGGTGATGTGGATCAACACAAGGCTGCATCTGTGAGCTGATGTATCAGAACCGATGATACAGCATCAGCAGCAGTTTAAAAAGAGGCGGAGTCTGACTTCACATGTATTGGAGGAGGCGTGTGCTGGTCTTCCTAACCCTCCTGGTGTTGGAGCATCACTAGTGATGAGGGGAGGAGTCCTAATGAGTGAGTTGGGTAATTGGCTGTGTAAATTGCGAAGAAAATGGGCTAAAAATTTGAAATAAAATATATTCTACAGGAGAATATGAAAGTGTCTGTACCTCAGCTGAAACTCTGTACATGTTGGGTGATGCAACAGGACAATGACCCAAAATACAGTAGGAAAAAAAAATTAAAAAACACATTTTATGACAAATGTATGCAGACAAACATAAAAGATTTCAAAAGATTCACATATTTTGTTTCACACTTTTCTTGCCACTGTTTCTGTGGATATGTTTTCTTGCTACATGAGAATTTAAATATTTTTTTACTTCTTTTTGCAGCCGAGTTCCTCTCAGTTTTGGCAAATAAACAAGTGAAAGTAGGAGAGAAAATCACCCTCCAGTGTAAAACAAACATCGAAAAATTATCGGCCACCTGGAAGAAGAACGACCAGAAACTGATGTGTGTGGAAGGAAAACACACCATCAGAAACATCGGCACAACGTTTATACTGGAGATCGAGAATGCTGAGGAGACGGACGAAGGGAAATATACCCTGATCCTGGAGCACGAGAAGGGCAGCGGCTCCTGCTCTGCTATAGTCATCGTCGGTACGTCACGAATTCTTAACTAAGATCTAAAACAATTCTCAAAATCAAAGATCACTATCTCATGATTTATCACTCATAAAATATATATTTTAAAGGTCTCATTCCATCGTTTTTTCATTTATTTAAAAATTTTAAAGTGTTCCGGTGATCCGGTGAAACACTGCTTTAAAAACACGGGGTGGATTTTTACTATTAACTAGTGTAAACAGAACTGTTCTAAACATCTAAACACCTACCTATCTCAATTGTACTTGGCTGGTGGTGTTTTTCCTCCATAGACTAATTCTAACCATTTGTTTCTTAGCTCTGAATTACTGGGTAAAGTATATAAACACTGATGTGTTGTTCGCACAAATAACACAGGAATGAACTGCATGCTGTTCCTAGTGCTGTTAGTTATCTCCTATCTGATGAGACGGCGTCGCCACCCGGCTTCAGCTCTGCCTGTGGGCGGTCCCGAGCCAAGGTGGGGGGGGCCATGAATACTAATTGACGGGTTGATGTAGACACGGTGCTTTTCCTGATCGACTCGTTTTTCTGAATATTTTCTTTTACTAGCTGCTGCAGAAAATGAGGAAGAGTTTCATCATGTGCAGCATCATAAACAACTCAGAGACCCACTGTATTTCACAAACAACAAGAACAAGAGGATTTTAGTGAAAGGACACCTTTAAATTCATTATGGATACAGTCATACAGCAGTATTTCTGGATATCATGCAAGTGTCAAAAGTGCAAAAGTCATCCTGCTAAATAAGAGCTCTACAAACTTTAAAAGCAAGCGTTAAAAAATAAGTAGTATAATAATAGTTTTAAGAATTGCTTTGACGTTGGCTTTTAAATGTCCGCCTTTATAAAAATGAAAAAAATATTGAATTACCGTTTGTATTTTTTACGATTTCATGTTTTGCACAAATCCATAATTGAAAAAAGGGTCTGATTTCATGTTTTTTTAACACTAATACTTTTTTCAATTGTGAACAGAAATTGTGTGGCCACTACATACACGGACTACAGACCTTCAACCTACTGCTGCTACAAGAGGCAAAAATTGATATACAAGAAAATTTTAAAAATGGATGCAAACCCATTTCTTCCTCATATTAAATAAAAAACAGTAAAATAATAATCTTTTTTGATTTAGCCACAAACTGATAAATGTTAAACTGACCGAATTCACTTATATAAATATTCAAAACATAGTAATTATCAGTATAAATACAGAACACTGATGGAAACACATCTCACTAAATGTTCTATTAACTTGTCCTGATGTGAACATTGGTCCTAATATTACTGTATTCATGTTTTTTTTACAGAACTGAATGAATGGAGGAGAATCGATTGGGAGTAAGTGAAACCTGGTTTATATCGTGTCATGTGATTAATTGATCTAACAGATACTGTTTATCACATGTCTGTTTTCTTTCTTTCAGACAGGAAATGGTGATCAGAGAGCTGAAGAGCTTTAAAATCAGTACTGACTCAGTAAAAGAGCTTCGCTTTCTGCTCTGTGGACCAATCGGATCCGGGAAATCCAGCGTCATCAACTCCATCAAAACTGTGTTTGAAAACCGTCAGTTCATTAACTGCCTCGCGGCTTCAGAAGTTGGACAGAGCTTTTCTGAACATGTGAGAGAATTTAATATTTAATAAAAAATAGAGAAGTGCAGCACGGTTGCTCAGTTCAGGTGGATCCAACTGGAGGCGATAGAATCCTAGCTGGTTGCTATGGTGTTCTTAAGTATTTAATAGTTTAGTAGTAAATATGATGTTGCTAGTTGGTCGCTATAGTTTACCAGGTGTTTGCTATTGTGTTGCTAAGTGGTTGCTATGGTGCTGCTAGGTCATTTCTGTGGTATATTCGGTGGTTGCTATGACGTTGCTAGTTGGTCACTTTAGAATAGCAGGTCCTTGCTATTGTGTTGCTAATTGGTTGCTATGGTGCTGCTGGATAATTTCTATGGTATGCAAGGTGGTTGCCATGGTGTTGATTGTTGGCCACTTGCATGTCCCAGGTGGTTTTCTATGGTGCTGCTTGGTGGTTGCTACAGTATCCATGGTTGTTGGTATGGTGTTGTGGTTAAGTGGTTGCTGAGGTATTGCAAGGTGGTTGCTATGGAAAAGATTTGGTCGCTGAGGTTTTACTACAAGGTTGCCATTTTGTACCAGGTGTTTACTGAGTGGTTCCAGATGCATTTCAAGTGGTTGGTCAGCGTTGTTGATGAACGGGAAGAATGAGGGCTGAAACAATAACAAATAGAGGAGTGGAACTCAGTATGGCTGTGGATTATTTCTTTTTTCTACATTTCTGTTTTTTTTTATTTCTTTTATTAACAGTACAGAAGATTTACTGTCGGTAGTGGGAAGTCTGGATGTTTACCTTTTGCATTCTATGATGTCATGGGCCTGGAGGCAGGCGACTTGAAAGGGGTGCGAACTGATGACATCATCAAGGCTTTGAAAGGCCACGTACCAGCTGAATACAAAGTAAGATTCACACTTCACACCCGAACAGTGAACCATTATGATTTAATATCGTTATACACCAGTCATACTGCTAATATGCACCTGCACACCCACCACCATGTTTAACAGCATTTTCTCTGATTTTTAGTTCCATCCACTGTTTTCAATCACTGAAGACAACAAGCACTATATCAGAAGTCCCAGCGTGAACGATAAAATTCACTGCTTGGTGAACGTAGTCCCGGCAGATAAAATCACCTTGGTGGACCAGAGAGTCATCCAAAAAATGGCTGACATCAGAGAAGCAGCGAGTAGACTTAGTAGGTATACCTTTCATCAGATTCAGGTGGTCCACCATAAAGCTAGCTCTGATTGGTCAGTTGATTAGTCTTAAATTGACTACAACAAGGTTAACTCTGATTAACTGACTGATCAAAAGGCTGCCTCTGAGTGCTCAGTTGATTAGTCCTGAATTGTCCACAGAAGGCTAGCCGTGATTGATCAAAATGCAGAATCTGTTAGACCCAGGCTGCTGATTGGTCAGAAAGTTGGTCTATAAGGAAGCTTGGTTTGATTGGTCAGTAGGTTAGCTCAGAATGGCCCATGGTCTGGATTGATCACTCACCAGGCTGGCTGTGATTGATCAGAACAATTGAAATAATTGATGGTCCACTAGTAGATCTACTGCATACTGTTTCAGATCTAAGAATAAATGTAGACTAGAAGTAGAAGTTTGCTTGCATGGTTTCTCTACTAGGCATTTATCTGTCTGTTTGATGTTTACTGCAGGAATCCCGCAGCTGGTTCTCATGACAAAAGTGGACAAAACGTGCCTGATGACCAAAGCCGATTTGAGCAAGATCTACCGAAGCAGGAAGATCAGGGAAAAAGTAAGAAGTGTCTAATGCCACGCTCAGACTACACAACATTTTTGTCCCTCACGATGTTCACTATGTCAGATTAAACAGTTAATCTTCGTTTTGTGTCGTACTCGGGGGACTGGCAACACTACACGTTAGTCACCGACCAATCTTCGCCCGCGTCCTCGCGTGAGTTCGTAGATCATCACAGGGGAGAAGCATAGAATCTGACGATTATGGCTACAGAATCGCTTTGCATGATGGTGGCGTTTTTGTGCTCAAAACAACTATAAAAGAAGAGGAAGAAGCGACTGTGGGCTTTATTATTAGATTATCAGATGATTATTAGATTACTGTTCTGTTTCGATGGTCTAGTGAACTGCAGGAGCACCGTCCTTCTTTCTTTTCGCCATGTTTATATTTGTGCTCCACAGAACGCTCTGTTTTCCTATTGGTCAGCGTCAGGGAACAGGTCGCAGAGCAGCATGTGTCAAACTAGTGATAAAAAACAAAAAAAATCTAACATGCTATCGTCTTTCCGTCGGACGCTCCGACGTCGTTGCTCACGTTAGATTACTGCTTTTTAACTGTGTTGCACTACACGGAACTTTATCACTCGCAACACTAAAATTCGGATCCGACGCAGACAATCTGTCGGCAAATCGGGCAAAAATCGCTTTGTCTGATCCGGGCATAAGTGTCTCATGTGGAGTTGTATGAGTTGTATGTAACGTTCTAACAGATGGTAACAGAACAGTTCATGTTTCTCCAGATGCTGGAGTGCAGCGTGAGACTCGGCATCCCCATGAACTGCATCTTCCCTATAAAGAGCTATCATGACGAGACTCAGCTGGACCCAAAGATAAACTGCCTGATCCTGAATGCATTGAGACAGATGATACTCTCAGCTAATGACTATGTGGAGCCGTGTTCCGGAAAACTAAAATATGCAGACTAATCTGTTCCTATACAACATTTTCCAGCATAATGTTTTCTGCTGTAGACAATTTGGAACCTACGTCAAACACAGGATGCTCCAATTATCTATATTAAAGCTACTGGTTCCTGACATTTTCAGTTCTGATTTGGACCACATGCAAAATCTGTAATCACATATTCTATATTTGCTTTTCACATCTGTAATCAGATGTGGAGATCATGCTGAAAAACTACAGTGTTTCTTTAAGCAGCATTTACAATATGATATCACAGATATCTTATTTTTTTTTTATTTGCAGAGCAGAAAGAATCAGCAAAATATATTTTAATTTCTAGTAGCATTTTATTTTTTAAAATCCAGATATATGATATTTTGCTCAAATGTGCTTCTTTTGGGTTTAGTACCTAAAAGCTTATTTTGTTTTTTTTCTTTGTTTTCTGCTAAATGTGCTGTACCTTCATTAACTAATGTATGCATTTAAATAAAATATATTATCTATATATTATGTATATTATATATTATTTTTACTGCATTAGCCAGGTGTCTAGAAAACATATAATCTCTAAAAAATATTAACAGCATCATTCTTCTATTGGTGTCTAGGAGACACTCTAAGTGACATGGCAAAATGGTTTATATTTATATAATTATATTGTTTGTAAAATAAATGTTACATTTAATTTTAAATTGAAATCAACATGAAAGCTTTGTCTTATAAAAATAATGATTATTATGATAGTCATGAGCATTTTGTTAAATTATGATTATGGAGCTACTTCAGATATCATTATTGTGAATAAACTTTCTTAACTACTTACTTCTGCTTAAATCTGAAGATGCTTTATTTCCTGCACATGATATTATTTATAAAAACAATGTTTTTAATAAATAAACTATGAATCACCCAAAGTGAAGGCAAAGAACTGATGAATTTACAAAAAAAACAAACATTCACTACTCGTTTTAACTCGTATAACTCGTGTTGTGACACACAGAACTCTGAAATGTGGCCCAACAGCTTTTTCTTGTTCGGACAAATCAAACTGTTTCAGCGTTAAAGCTGAAGCTGCTCTGCCTGTGTTCAGTGTGTTGAGTAATCGAGTGATCTACAGTTCTGATATGAGGATTCAGAGGAGGATCTCTCTCTCTCTCTCTGGGAGGGTCTGAAGCTCCACAAGTAAACACTGACTGACCGTCCTGATGAAGATGGACATGGAGGTTCTTACTGAATAGCGAGGAAAGGTAACAGTGCTTCCAGTTCTTCTAGTTCTCTCAGTTTAGATCGCAGAGTTTGGAATTATAATCCTGATTATGGGGCAAGTTTTAAACCTAAATGAATGTTTATTTGGGTAGAAGATTGTTCAGATCTGGACGTAACTTTGTGTATATACAGGAAAATTGGGTCGTCCTATAAAACAGCTGAGTCACTGTCCAGATACGTATGGATCAGATGTTACACTGTTTAGAGTTTAATCTAATTCCGTGCACGGATTCACAAAAAAAGAAATGGATGAAATGGGATCCATGTGCTCTGGACCAAAAACAAAAAGTACTATCCAGTCTGTTTTCAGCAAATGTCAGATGGTCAGGCTCTGTCCAAGTATGGAGGTGTTAGGTGTCACTAACTTCTGTAAGGCAGTATTAAAGAACTAATATGTAACTTATTTTCAGTAGTAAATGATAAAATTATCAGGATGTATCATCAGATATTAATGAAACATGCTGAATAAAAAAAACGGCAGCTTATGTCAGCAGGGCTTCAGCCAGTACATTCCTATTTTAAGTGTGCAGTCCGTCATAGTATCAGTATCTGTGTTTGTTTTGGCCTCTGACTCCGCCTCCTACTCATTCCCCAACACTAACTCCACCTCCAGGGTTACCAGTACACAACAGCAAAGGAGGAACGTAAGTAATTTTATATCAACATTCACTTTTATTTATGTTCAGACTAACTAACATTTAATACATAATGTATACATTTTAGTACTTAACACTTTATTTTCATCTAGATGTATCAAATGTTGCATTAATGAACCTTCCTCCTTCCATTAGTGTGTCCATAAAGATTGACCATTCAATCATGGAACCTCCTGGATTCAGTAGTAGTGAAGGACAGTCAAGTTGTGTCTCAATGAAGAGTGACCGGTCCCTTCCAGAACCTCCTGGATTCAGTAGTGGTAAAGGACAGTCAAGTTGTGTCTCAATGAAGAGTGACCGGTCCCTTCCAGAACCTCCTGGATTCAGTAGTGGTAAAGGACAGTCAAGTTGTGTCTCAATGAAGAGTGACCGGTCCCTTCCAGAACCTCCTGGATTCAGTAGTAAAGGAGGATCAAGTTGTGGCTCAATGAAGAGTGACCGGTCCCTTCCAGAACCTCCTGGATTCAGTAGTAAAGGAGAATTCTGCTGTGTGTCCATAAAGAGGGAAAGAAAACTTTCTGATCTAGAGTGAGTTACTGCTTCTGATTTTCACAGTATACATCCCTAAATTTAAATCGATCTGTCTGTCTGTCTGTCTGTCTGTCTACCCACCCACCCACCCACCCATCCCATCTTGGTGTAGCGTTGAATTTTTACTGATACCATTGCTTTCAACTGAGGGTTGGGTAGTAACAGATTCCATGTAACAGCATTACATAATCAACATACATAAATTCAGTAACTGTGACCTCCTGAGTCAAAAATTATCCTGTTATGTCATCAGGGACACAACTCATATGATTGGTTAGGTTGGGTGATGTGATCAGTGTATCCTCCAAAGCTGAAACGAAACTGTCATGCTGTCATTTACTACACTCAATTAAAGTCATATTGAGACCAACGAAAACAGTAGTAGATAATATTCACCTTTAGATTTAGACAGAGATTTAAAAAAACTAATGCTAATGTTTTGTCACCTCAACTTTTTAGGTTTACGTTAGTAGGTGCTCGTTTTCTGCTTGAATACAGTAAACTTCAGGAAGGCTTAAGTAAATGAGAGTCAGAATCTATGCTATAATTTGTGCACATTCTGTGTAGTATGGACCTGTGCATCTGCTCTGTATTGTATTTGCTGAAGGGTAAATCCAATCCAGGTCCACCACACCTAAAACTGACATAGGACACATTCAAAATTGAGGTTCAGTGCAAGACAAAACAGGAACACCCACTTAGCAATTAGCTTAAGACTGTAGACCGTCTTGAGTATTTAATGCATTGTATTTGTAGTGGATTAACCAGAGGATTTCTTCATTGCTTGGACACAAACACACACTACCCCCCATCTTATGGTCTAAAAGGAATGTTCTAACTTCACAATCACCCCACAGAACACTCTAGAAACCTTGGAATAATCTTTTTTCAAACAACCTTAAATTTCAAAATGACATTTCCTGACTATTTCTTCACTCAACCTTGTTCAAGAGCCCTAAATGCGAGTTTAGGGTAAAATTCTGTTTACATTCCTCCAAGTCATAAACCTCGGAGTTAATGTAAACATTGGGAACATTTGCAACACCATCACTAGGACGGGACTGCGGACTTAAGAGAGTGTCAAAACTTAATTAATTCCTTGGAAATTGTTAATTCACCAAATATTATACCAATTTAGGGGTTTGTGCCTAGTTATTTCTGCAATCACTTAGAAATAAGATTAATGGAATTAAGAGAAATGTTCTAAGCTTGGAAATTCCATTGACCGTTTGTAAGTGTGTCTCTCTCTCTGTTCACCAACCTCCCCCACCGTCGTAAATTCAGACAGGCAAGGACCAAGCCTTATCTAAACATAGCAGACAGAAGAGGAATTTCTCACTAAGAAGATTTTGCTTAAAATACATATAAATTGACTATATAAAAAAAGGTGTTTTATAGAATGCTTACTAAATAATGGTATATGTGTCTGGTATATGGTATATGTGTTTGTATTTGTCCTGATAAAATTTTCCTACACATTCAAGTCTGAATCAACAAGGTTTAACTAGCATTTGATAATTTAGCTTTATTTGGTTATCAGTGGTTTAACCAGGTATTATCTTGTAAGTGATTTAATTGGGTTTAAATAATAACATGACTCTTGATCTCTTTCCATCTTTCCATCCATTGATGTATTTCTAAGATTATCTTGAGTATTACAAAACTGTTTGTGGGCAAAATATATATATATTACATTTATTGTGATTCAATTGTAAGATTGTTGTTTCCTGAATTTATCCTCACAGACTGATATGCTGAAAAATGTATTTTGATCCACTGTTTAATTGAGTTTTCTTTTGGTTTGATCTATTAGAAAAATTCTGAAGCATGCTGACCATGTGAGCGAGAGGGGGTTTTATGGCCCTTTGTGAATCCCCACCAAAGTTTGAAATTGCTCCTAGACCAATCAAAACACAGACACTTGGGCCACAGAGCCAATCGTAGCTCAAAGGCCAAACAGGCCCCAGAGACTAATAGTTAGACACAGCCAGTTTCAGTTCAGAGTTTTCCAGCAGAGTTTAGTTCAGTTCAGTTGGAGGAGTTTGCAGTTCAGTTGGAGAAGATGAGTTGAGGAAAACAGTTAGAGGAGAGAGGAGCCCAGAGATGGAGAAAGGATAGACTGTTAGTTTAGTCATCTTAAGTTAGTTTTCTTAGGCTAGTGCATTTAATCTTCAAGTATATGAATATTAGCTATCCTAGTTTAAATAACTAGGCTATTTTATGATCTACGGAGTTCTCCTGTTTGCCAAGATAGTTAATATAGTTCAGTAAACCAACTAGACCAACCGACGGATCACCGAGAGGGTACGCCAGCCGATCCAGCTCCAGGGAAGGCCTTCCCTGTGCAGAGACTAGAAGCGGGTGTCGTCCAGGTGCGCCGCCGGCCCACAGAGCACCATCTTTACCCTGCGGATGGGTCCACACCGGACCTTCTAGGGGTGCAGGATGTCAGCCGAACAAGAGGTTTAAACAGCGGACCGAACCGATGGGGACCCCCTTTGTAGACGTCTCAGAGTAAGGCAGTTTGGGTATTTCTCTCAGTAATTGGTGTTTTGGTTGGTCAAGTCTAGTTTGGTTATTGTTCTTAACTCTCTTCTTAGTATAGATTAATTTTTAGTTATTTGGCGAAAGGGATGATCTTTGTAGGCCGTAAAATATCTTACTTATCTACTTATTTTAGTGTTCTCATTTGATTAGTTTGACCTCATTACATTTAGACCCTTATTTAGAAATATTCACTTCATAGTTCTATTAATCTCTATTCCTTTCATATCAGCATTATAACGTGTTTGTTCTTTTATTTCTCATTTATTATTCTACACTATGATTTGATATATAATGGCTACATTATGACTTTTTAATGAATTATTTACTCATATCTGTGTGATTTAATAAATACTTTTATTTTACAAAACCTGTCATTTCAGTGTGTTTTTCTGGATAACTTGGTTATGAAAATTTCTGTCACCTGTAGAAACCACACCCTGAGATGTCTTGTGTTATTAATTAATTTGATTAATTAATTAATTAATTAATTAATCTAATTAAATTAGTTTAATAACTGGCGCCCAATTAAAAATATTTCAACATCTCAATTAGCACCAGGTATTAAAACCACTGAGCCCGCTACATAATTGGCGCCCAACGTGGGGCAGGATTATATTCTTATTGGTTCTCCGCCGCGAGACCAGAATATATACACATTTCATAACCAGTTCCAGAAAATAGCGCTGTAAGTTGCAGAATAAAGTGTATTTTGTTGTTATTATTAAATGCGTTAGCTGCTGGCTAGCTGGCCTAGCTGGAGTTAACTGCATAAACCCAGCGTGTTAGAAACACACGCACATGTTCTACACGTGTTTTTGTTTACAATTCAGGACTGGCCAGTCCCCCGCTGTGTGTGTGCGTGTACAGTTGTGTGTGTGGTACGTGAGCGCTCTTGAAAACATTACGCTTATTTGTAAAATAAGCTTGGTTGACACACCGCCGTGTGTGGGTAACCTTAAACCCGGGTGTATATACGTGTATATACGTGTGTACTTACATAAAGTTCGAACTGTTTCCGGTAAAATAGACATATTTTGCCAGTGTTGATCTGATAAGGCCTTCGCGCAGCTGTGAGTCGAGGATTTCCGGCTCACTGACTCCGCGCTCCAGTTAAAACTGCCGGTTTTTGCGCGAAATCCGTAAAATCCTGCAGTACTGGACACTTCCACGTGCGTAAAAGAGTAGCTAACTTTTACGTAACACCACCCTGAGTGGCAGGAAGTTTATTGTGTGCGTGATTAAACTAACCACGCCAGGATGTAAATCCTCTTTGCTCATCTTGTGAAGTCAGTGTGTTGCTGCTGTGTTAAACTTTAGGACAGCCGAGTCCTTCTCCTCTGCTATTCACAGTCGACTGAGTCAGTCAAATCTGCTGACCAGGTCCCAGACCCAAGGGGCGGTCCTTAACGTGGCATCATCAGTGGGCGTGACCACTCCCACCAGTCGGCCTCTGCCACCATCTGGTGGACAGCTTGACTATTTACACTCAAACTCAAAGGGTGTTTTACTACCCCTCACCACTAGGGGGGGGTACACTGCCACATCGCCATCTGGTGTTTGATTTGGGTAACTGCATACAGTGCAGAAAGGTGCATTTCATTTGTTTGACCACCAGAGGGAGCCACTTAGCCACATAGCTGTGTCGCCACCTGGTGTTGTACTTGTGTAATTGCTATCATCCTGTAGAGTGCATTTAGAGTTTCTGTCGCCAGAGGGTGCCAATTTCAAACAAACTCTTTGTTAAGTTAATAAAGGGAATTTGCATTGTGGTTGAGTTAAATGGTTTGTAAATAAGTAAACAGATAACTGCATTCATTTAATCGGTTTATATTAAATAGTTAAATTTAAGTTTCAGGTCTGCTCTCTCAAACATTACTCTTTATGTTACATTGAACCAAGCTAAATAGCTATCTCCATTGAGTAACTAATCACAACATAAATAATTAACTGGTCATTTTAATCAAATTTGATTAAGTAAAGTTAATTAAATTTTTGTTAATTAATTATTTTCAATTTAATTCACCCATCTTCAAATAAATTAAGATTAATTATTGATCGATTAAGATCAATTATTAACAACTGATTGAAATTAATTAATTAATTAATTTAAAAAAAAAAAAAAAAAAAAGTATCCAGTTA
Source organism: Astyanax mexicanus (assembly GCF_023375975.1). Classification (NCBI taxonomy): domain Eukaryota; kingdom Metazoa; phylum Chordata; class Actinopteri; order Characiformes; family Acestrorhamphidae; genus Astyanax; species Astyanax mexicanus. Next base: position 405,329 of record NC_064415.1, read on the forward strand.
TCAGTTACTCAACCATATACCCAGCATACCTGTGCTTAATACATAGTTAAATTTCTCCCATCCTGTACATAGTTAATACCTATACCCATATTTAGACATACTGCGTATAGTGGCCTACAGTTATTAAACTGTTCACTAGCACCACTGACAACAAATCTAACTATCCTTTTAAAGTTAATCTGCTAATTGTAACCTTAGGTCACTCCCTTTTAACAGATTTTCTTCTTAGAAAGGCAAAATGCTAATTGACTCGAACATAAAATAAACTTGTTTGTCATCAAAATTGTTTGATTCCACGTGCCTTACGTAAATCAAAATGTGTGCCACCGAAAAAGCTCTTTTAGAGCTTACAGCTGGTTTACCCCCAGGACTTACCGTCCCAGTCCAACAAATGGACAGTGGGGGTCTCCATGCACTAATTGCCAAAAGCCTCAATGAGTGTGTATCTAAAATCCTTGAGGGCAAGCAACAAGTGGATCCGATTTCCCTAATACTGTGGAAACAACTGCTGTTGTCACAGGATCAACTTGCTGCTTCCTCCAAAACCATTCAAAATCTCCAAGCAGAGATTGTGATTTTAAATGATAGAGTTGCAGACCTAGAGAACAAAACTGTACAGTCTGAAATGAACCAAAGAGACCTCAAAACCGAAGTGCAGCTGCTTCAAAAGGAAGCCAACATAGCTACCCAACTTGCAGCTCAGTCACAGGAAAAACTAAAACATGCTATTGCAAAACAGGTTGAGCTACAAACTGAATTAGCACATGCTAACAATGCAGTCAAATTAACTCGAGACCAAACAGAGTTAACATTTGAGCTGATGATGGAGGGAGACTCCCCCATCAATCCAGCTGGTAAATCAGGAACCCCTGGGGTTCCGGATCCTAACCAACAACCATCCACAAATACATTCCCTCTAGTCTCCCTTAAAGGTGCTGAAGCGCCAGTAGAACCAAGGTTCACTCAGTGTTCCCAGCCATATGGGACCTCTGTGCAACCTCAAGCACCCTCTGATAGAGATTTGGACAAAATTGCGCGTAACATCCCACGCTTTGAACCAGAACCGGACGGTTCTAATGATGTCCACCAGTATCTTCGCGACATTGACTTCTTCTTACGCCGTTTCCCCAAGGCCACGGTAAATGATAAAATCTACCTCATTAAGGTGTCCTCTAGTCGGGAAGTTGGACGTTTCATTGAGCGCCAACCACCCCAGGTTAAGAGAGATTATCCTGCTCTTTGCAAGGCTTTGGAGGATGAGTTCTCCAACCACCTTGCTCAAACCGGCCTTGCTGCAGCTCTTGCAATAAAGCAGAGTCGCCAGGAAACACCCCTACAGTACTATCACCGCCTCAGGCACGCTTATTTCGGCTATAGAAATGAGCCTGGAATGGAGGAAGAGGAAGTTTTCAAAACATTGTTCGTGAGAAACCTCCATCCCTCCACCAGTCACTTTTTTGGAGTCGCAGCCTGCCCCCGTACGCTAACAAGCCGGCAGCTGCGTGATTTGGCTCTCAGAGGATTTGCTAAGTTCCAACAAAACATTAAAAAAAAATCAGAGTCAAATGACGTCCTGATAATTAATGAGCAGTCCTCCCACGTCAAGCAAAAAGGGGCACACAAGGCTCCAATGCCACCTAAGACCCAGTTAAACCACAAAAACCAGAGAGTGTTCCACTCTTGGCGTCGCTCGTCCCTACATTGGGCCAAGCAAAGTGACCAAAAGCCCTCCTATCGAAGGAAAGGTAGGATAAAACGCAGTTGGAATGGCAAACACTCACAGCACCATGCTCGAGCACAGAGCTCCAGCAAACTTCAATCTCCGCTCAGGAGAAAGAGCCCAAAGCACCACAAACGTTGGTGTCCACCTAAAGGGCACAAGCATGAGACATATCCAACTAACCTGAGCACTAAAGACGGCAGTCTGCTCAGACAATTTCGTGACGAAATACGCAAGCAGGACAATGCTGAATCTGAATTCTTGCCAATTGTCCATGCTCCAGATCAACCTGCTTGGGGGGGTGCGAAATCCATCCACCCCAATGCAGCCTTGGTTGTACAGCCAGACGCTGAAAACAACCACACTGAGGAAGCTTCTTCCCTCAGCCTGGAGGATCCACCACCTAAACAATTCTTGGGTTTCTTAACCGAGAAAGGTTCAACACCAAAATTCTATCTAGCCACCAGGCTGGAAGATGTGTTCGGGTATGAAGCTCTTTTGGACACAGGGTCAGACATTTCTTTGATGTCAAATTCACTTTTTGACCAGGTGAGGGCGACAGCCCGCCGAAACAACAAAGAGATACCTCTGAAAAAGTGTGCTCTTCACCTTCAACCATATTCGCACACTGGTATCACTCTGCATTCAGCAGCCCTGGTGCACGTTGCCATCGGTCCAATGAGCCTCACCCATCCAATTCACATTTCTCCATTGGAGAACGTCCCATTGCTCTTTGGCAAAGTTGACCGGTTCAAACCATTGATTGACTTTCAGCATCGTAGAATCTGGGCACAGGTTTGCGAACCCCTGCCCTGTCCTAAGGCACAGGATAGAGTTCAATGCTATCATGTTGCTAGCAACATTGAGCCACACAAGCTCATTGAACCTTCGGATTCCACGGGAATCAATGAGAAGCTCACTGTCAGGGTTCTGAAACCACCATCCTCAGAATCCCCTACCATGATTCTAAAACAAAACACCTGTTCATGGGCATTGACTCCCTCTACGGCTGTAGATGAGTACAACCCAAAAGCTGGAAAGTCATTCACTCTTAACACAACGGTCAACGGTGAAATCTTTGTTCCATGGGCTGACAAGTCAGCTGTTCACAGACCACCTGCAGGTTCCTTGCCACGGACTAACTGTGATCCTCTGTTCGTGCACCAAAAGGATTGTTCTCTTCTTGTTCCTGCACCAGTGGTTCCAGACAAACACAGTCCCTTGGATTCTTATGAACGTAAAAACATTCCCACCATCTACACAGATGGATGTGCTTTTCGGAATGCTCAAATCAAATGGAAAGTTAACATGACAATTGGTGCATGTGACAACACTTCTTTCAGAACACTGGCATTTCACCTTGATCCACTTGCCACTTACTGTGCGTCTTTCAGGATGCTCAAGGGCCTGTTTGTTTATGCCCCAGATACACACGCTTCATCTTCATTCGTGGTGCCTCAGCGCCATGGGGGGGAGAGCCTGGCCCAGGCCCTCGATCACCCATGGGTGGACCACAAAATGATGGGGGAAACACACCAAGCATTCCCACAATTGACATATCTGCCACTTGTTGGAAAAAGGCTAGTGTGTTTTCAGCCCCAATCTTCAGAAGATCTGTGTGGTATATGGCCAATTCCACAAATGGATTGGGTCGAAAGGAACAAACATCTCATCACTGTGGCAGGTGCATTTGCCAGATGGAGGGGACGTCCCCCAGACCCTATTGAAATGGCTCAGGCCACAACTCTTTCGCTGATCCACACTTTCTCAGGTGTTGGTATATCTCATCGTTCTAGCGGTGAACTGCGGAAACACCCAAAACTGGGAAAAAGCACGCTTGGATACCAACCATTGTGCTACACTGCTGACAAGCTACTGGTGAGGTCCCAGCACAGCACTGGCAAAACAATTCGCGAGCTCAGGTCTCATTGGTTTGGTCCTCATGCAGAGGCAGACAATCTGCCTCGCATCTGGAACCAGATCCCGCATCGTCAGTGTTTTATTAAACCGATTCTCAAACAAGTTCACTGTAACCCAATTAAACTATGCAAAAGCCCCATGGGACAAGTCGGGACCAATAATGCCCTAGGTTGGGCTAAATACCTAGACACACTGAGTGTTCATTGTCCACCATATTCTGACCTGACGCAATTGTTAAATTGAGAACGTACCACACATTCATTGTCTGGAACTCACCTATCCGAGTAGCATAACCCACAACAAATTGGATATTTTGTTAAACCTAGTGTTTGAATCACCATTTCAAACCATTAGCATAGCAGTAGAATAAATACGTGGAGAAGGGGGGGTGCCAATTTTTTTTTTTCTTCTTCTTTTCTCTCTTCAGGTGACCAAAACATATTTTGTTTCCCTTCTGACTACGTTTGCTCCGCTATATTGTTCTCAATTGTTGACTAAGTAGTGGCTAATTATTGAAGCATACCTTATGGGTAGGTTGTCTTGATAAAGTTATAAAGGAACAAATAGCTAGCAAACTATTTGTGACCCTTTCATATGCTTGTTGCCACACTATCACATTAAATTAACTATTCTATTCAGAACCAAAAGCCAATAGCTACAACAAAAAAACTGATCATCAGAGAAATCTATTAGACCAAAAACTCTGTCAGCTACCTTGTAGTAGATTGTCTTAAGAAAGCATGACCAACAGGACACCAATTGCATGAAAGATGTACCCTAACATGCTCTGTCTACAGAAATCCACGTTGACATCGACCGATGACCCAACGTCCAGTGGCCCATCGATCGATGGGGGGGGAATGTAGTGGATTAACCAGAGGATTTCTTCATTGCTTGGACACAAACACACACTACCCCCCATCTTATGGTCTAAAAGGAATGTTCTAACTTCACAATCACCCCACAGAACACTCTAGAAACCTTGGAATAATCTTTTTTCAAACAACCTTAAATTTCAAAATGACATTTCCTGACTATTTCTTCACTCAACCTTGTTCAAGAGCCCTAAATGCGAGTTTAGGGTAAAATTCTGTTTACATTCCTCCAAGTCATAAACCTCGGAGTTAATGTAAACATTGGGAACATTTGCAACACCATCACTAGGACGGGACTGCGGACTTAAGAGAGTGTCAAAACTTAATTAATTCCTTGGAAATTGTTAATTCACCAAATATTATACCAATTTAGGGGTTTGTGCCTAGTTATTTCTGCAATCACTTAGAAATAAGATTAATGGAATTAAGAGAAATGTTCTAAGCTTGGAAATTCCATTGACCGTTTGTAAGTGTGTCTCTCTCTCTGTTCACCAACCTCCCCCACCGTCGTAAATTCAGACAGGCAAGGACCAAGCCTTATCTAAACATAGCAGACAGAAGAGGAATTTCTCACTAAGAAGATTTTGCTTAAAATACATATAAATTGACTATATAAAAAAAGGTGTTTTATAGAATGCTTACTAAATAATGGTATATGTGTCTGGTATATGGTATATGTGTTTGTATTTGTCCTGATAAAATTTTCCTACACATTCAAGTCTGAATCAACAAGGTTTAACTAGCATTTGATAATTTAGCTTTATTTGGTTATCAGTGGTTTAACCAGGTATTATCTTGTAAGTGATTTAATTGGGTTTAAATAATAACATGACTCTTGATCTCTTTCCATCTTTCCATCCATTGATGTATTTCTAAGATTATCTTGAGTATTACAAAACTGTTTGTGGGCAAAATATATATATATTACATTTATTGTGATTCAATTGTAAGATTGTTGTTTCCTGAATTTATCCTCACAGACTGATATGCTGAAAAATGTATTTTGATCCACTGTTTAATTGAGTTTTCTTTTGGTTTGATCTATTAGAAAAATTCTGAAGCATGCTGACCATGTGAGCGAGAGGGGGTTTTATGGCCCTTTGTGAATCCCCACCAAAGTTTGAAATTGCTCCTAGACCAATCAAAACACAGACACTTGGGCCACAGAGCCAATCGTAGCTCAAAGGCCAAACAGGCCCCAGAGACTAATAGTTAGACACAGCCAGTTTCAGTTCAGAGTTTTCCAGCAGAGTTTAGTTCAGTTCAGTTGGAGGAGTTTGCAGTTCAGTTGGAGAAGATGAGTTGAGGAAAACAGTTAGAGGAGAGAGGAGCCCAGAGATGGAGAAAGGATAGACTGTTAGTTTAGTCATCTTAAGTTAGTTTTCTTAGGCTAGTGCATTTAATCTTCAAGTATATGAATATTAGCTATCCTAGTTTAAATAACTAGGCTATTTTATGATCTACGGAGTTCTCCTGTTTGCCAAGATAGTTAATATAGTTCAGTAAACCAACTAGACCAACCGACGGATCACCGAGAGGGTACGCCAGCCGATCCAGCTCCAGGGAAGGCCTTCCCTGTGCAGAGACTAGAAGCGGGTGTCGTCCAGGTGCGCCGCCGGCCCACAGAGCACCATCTTTACCCTGCGGATGGGTCCACACCGGACCTTCTAGGGGTGCAGGATGTCAGCCGAACAAGAGGTTTAAACAGCGGACCGAACCGATGGGGACCCCCTTTGTAGACGTCTCAGAGTAAGGCAGTTTGGGTATTTCTCTCAGTAATTGGTGTTTTGGTTGGTCAAGTCTAGTTTGGTTATTGTTCTTAACTCTCTTCTTAGTATAGATTAATTTTTAGTTATTTGGCGAAAGGGATGATCTTTGTAGGCCGTAAAATATCTTACTTATCTACTTATTTTAGTGTTCTCATTTGATTAGTTTGACCTCATTACATTTAGACCCTTATTTAGAAATATTCACTTCATAGTTCTATTAATCTCTATTCCTTTCATATCAGCATTATAACGTGTTTGTTCTTTTATTTCTCATTTATTATTCTACACTATGATTTGATATATAATGGCTACATTATGACTTTTTAATGAATTATTTACTCATATCTGTGTGATTTAATAAATACTTTTATTTTACAAAACCTGTCATTTCAGTGTGTTTTTCTGGATAACTTGGTTATGAAAATTTCTGTCACCTGTAGAAACCACACCCTGAGATGTCTTGTGTTATTAATTAATTTGATTAATTAATTAATTAATTAATTAATCTAATTAAATTAGTTTAATAACTGGCGCCCAATTAAAAATATTTCAACATCTCAATTAGCACCAGGTATTAAAACCACTGAGCCCGCTACATATTATTGTGTTATTAAATGTGGTTTCATTGTGTTTGATTCCTATTAGCCAGTGCTCTTCAGAAGCAGTTCTGCAACCACAAAACACAGATTTACTGGTAGAGGGAGATAGATATCTGCAGAAGACACAAAAGGACAGGCAAATGGTCGTGGAGAGGCACAAAACCAGCATGAAGAAAAAGTATGAGAGCTTATTTGAAGGAATTAAGACAAAAGAGAACAGAACCCTTCTGAACAGGATTTACACTCAGCTCTACATCATAGAGGGAGAGAGTGAAGGGGTGAATGAAGAACATGAGGTTTTAAAAATGGAGAAAACACAAAGGAAACACCTACAGGATACTCCAATCAACCTCCCCGATATCTTCAAACCTCTACAAGCTCTTGATGAAGAAACAAAAAAAGAGAACAGTGAAGCTGGGATGGCTGAAGGCCTCAAAGGTAATGAAAAGCCAAATGATAAAGAACCAAATGTGCCAGATCTCAGAACAGTGCTGACTAAAGGAATTGCTGGAATTGGAAAAACTGTCTCTGTGCAGAAGTTCGTTCTGGATTGGGCTGAAGGAACAGCCAATCAGGATGTAGATTTCATGTTTGTTCTTCCATTTCGGGAGCTGAGCTTGATTAAAGATAAACAATGCAGTCTTCATGAACTTCTCTGTGTCTTCTACCCTGAACTCAGAGATTTGGATCCAAAGATCTACAAAGAGCACAAAGCTGTGTTCATATTTGATGGACTGGATGAAAGCAGAATTACAATGAACTTTTCCATCTGTGAGAAAGTGGCAGACATAACCACAATATCATCAGTGGGTGTGTTGATGACCAACCTCATCAAAGGAGACCTGCTTGCCTCTGATCAAATCTGGTTGACCTCACGACCAGCAGCAGCCAATCAGATCCCTCCTCAGTACATCAACCGTGTGATGGAAATTCAGGGATTCAGTGATCCACAGAAGGAAGAGTACTTCAAAAAGAGGATCAGAGACCAAGTTCAAGTCCAGAAAATCATCTCCCACATTAAGAATGTGAGGAGCCTCCACATCATGTGTCATATTCCCGTCTTCTGCTGGATCTCAGCCACTGTTCTTCAACGATTTATCAAACAGCATCACACAGAAATCCCCAAAACTCTGACTGAAATGTACATCCACTTTCTGCTCACTCAGACCAACATGAAGAATGAGAAGTATGATGAGAAATGTGAGAGAGACCCAAAGAAACAGATGGAATCCAACAGATCCATGCTTCTGAAACTGGCTGAACTGGCATTTAAACAGCTGATGAATGGCAATGTGATGTTTTATGAGGAGGACCTGACAGAGATCAGCATTGATGTCACTGAGGCTGTGAATTGTGGGGTCTTTACCGAGATCTTTAGGGAGGAATGTGTGATTTACCAAAGAAAGGTCTACAGCTTTGTGCATCTGAGCTTTCAGGAGTTCCTGGCTGCTGTGTATGTGTTTCACTGCTACGAATGCAAGAACATGGAAGAACTGCAGATGTTTCTACATTGTGGTCATCATGATGACACAAGTCCATCTATGATACAAAAGTACAGGACTTTATCTAAGAAGGTTTCATTGGATGAGCTGCTAAAGGACGCAGTAGATAAAGCCCAAATGAGTCAGAATGGTCACCTGGATCTTTTCCTCCGATTCCTGCTGGGCATCTCAGTGAAATGCAATCAGAGACTCCTAAGGGGTCTACTGACCTGCAAACACACCAGCTCGAAGAAAGTGACGCGGCATATCAAAATTGTAATACAAAGCGATCACATTTCATCCGAGAGGTCCATCAATCTGTTTCTCTGTCTGTCAGAAATGCATGACCAGTCTCTCTCCAAAGAGATTGAAGAGTATCTAAAATCAAAAAAAGGAAAGAAGCTCTCTCCTGGACAGTGTTCAGTACTAACCTGTATGCTACTGATCTCAGAGGAGGTTCTGGAAGAGCTGGACCTGAAGAACTACAACACTTCAGTGCAGGGTTATAGGAGACTGATCCCAGCTGTGACTGTCTGCAGAAAAGCTCTGTAAGTAATATTTTTTATATATTATATATAAAAATATAATGTTGGAATGCTAATTACTCAATCAATCATCTTTTAGTTTATCCTGTGTATACAGTGCCTATTAAATGTTTGGGCACACCTCTTCTCATTTAATCTGTTTCTTTCTTTTTATGATTTTGTAAACTGGGCCTCTGGAGATAAATGTGAGATAGTTAACATTAATCTTTTACAGGCTAGTTGGCTGTGATATCTCAATGGACTCCTGCGGTACACTGGGTTTAGTTCTACAATCAGAAAACTGCTTGAAAGAGCTGGACCTCAGTAACAACGACCTGCAAGATTCAGGAGTGGAGCTGCTCTCTGCTGGACTGAAGAGTTCACACTGTAAACTGCAGATACTCAGGTGAACCTCAAAGTGTTATAAAGCTATTGAGCTAGGGGTGTTGTGGCTGGCAATGTTGAATACCTAAACATTTAAATGTGCTAAATGACTAATCATGTATCAGGGGAACTTAATTACACTACTAAACCTCTTAACTAAATTTTTGAGTACGGTGTTTAACAAAAAGATCTGTTTAAATATAAATAAATTATTATGTACAGACAGGTTGTACAGCTTTTGTTTTGTAGCAGATTAACTAATGCTTAATTGGTATATTGGAACATAACATCTTATGACTTGTAACTGTAAACTGATAGGAATGATTAAGATTCCAAAGAAATGGAACAACGTAACATCTAACTTGTATTATGATACAATGCTATATCCTAAATACTAAAAAGCCAAGTAGCTCCATCACTTAACATCAGTAATGCTGAATTGACAGAATCAGAAATAACATTTCAAATAAATATTGCTTTTACAATTGGATGAAATACAAATAAATAATCAAAAATTGTTCTAAAGAAATCAAGGCCATACATATTTTCATGGCCCAAAAAGCATTGAGACCATTGTACTTGTTGCAAACTTTTGTGTTGGGGATTTGATTATGCGTGGGTATAACTTAAGTGTATCAGTGTATATCATGAACCTATACCTAATCATTCTTTGCAAAAGGAGAGAATATTTGAGAGACTCTTAGTTCCTCTCAGCTGAATGTGTATGTTAATACAATTTGTCACATTTTCTCTTCTTTTCTCAGACTGTCTGGGTGTATGGTTACAGAGAAAGGCTGTTATTCTCTGGCTTCAGCCCTACATTTAAACCCTTTCCATCTGAGAGAACTGGATTTGGCCTATAATCACCCAGGAGAGTCTGGAATGAAGCTGATTACTGACCTGTTGAAGGACCCACACTATAAACTGGATACATTCAGGTGCACATTGAGGGTTTTTTGGTGCTGTAATATGTCTGAGCCTGGGGATTCTAGGAGTTTTTTGGCCCAGATTGATCAGCTCTTCTACTGCAGATTTCAGGGAGCCAAACTGACAGCATTCCTCAAACCATTTAATGTATAGTATAGTTTAGTATTTAGTGCTCTCAGATGCAACGGGAATCCAAAATTAATGTATGTACCAAATATACAGTATAAATATAAGAAACACATCAACCTTAGTGCAGAATCTGGTCCAGACTCTAGTCCACCTTCAGCCACTTGCCTAAAAATGGTCAAAAAAGAACAAAATGCAGCATTTTCAGTTTTGTTACTAAATTAATCTATCTTGACCAGTAAAAATATAACAACAGCTATCTTAAATGCTTTTGGAACCAAGAATTTATTTATGTCATAGAACCGTGAGCTAGGTACCAAAACAATTTTGGCATCTTATAAAGGAAATGTAAAAGATTGGTGCATCATTTAATAAACTTGTTGTACCTAGAGGATGGCCCTTATTTATAACATAGCTGAGCCCATACATTAGATATCTTTGCATGTGTTTGTTTTATCTGTAGGATGGAGCACGGAGGGGAGATCAGGATAAAGCCGGGACTGAGAAAATGTGAGTAAACACTAGAGCTGTAGGATATGGCTTTAAAATAATATTACGGTAAAACTGCTTTTGTAAAACTCACAGCCAATAAAAAATAGTCGTAGTAAGCTAGACCATTTACTTTAATTCTTCCTCATTAACATTTAGGAGAGAAGGTCTTGTTGTGATCAAATATATAATATTCATTATTTCCCCTAAACAAGATTATGTAAAGGAGTACTCTGGTGTAAAATGTACTTTTATTGTAGTAAAACATGATAAAAAGTTATTTTCTTTGATGAATAGCTCACCTCCGTTCTCCCACAGTGTTCAGAGATCCAGAATTTTTACAGCTTATACAACAAACACCCTTCAGACTGGGAGATACGGGGCATAATTTACCCTGATAAATCACTTTTTACACCGTTATCCAGCTCAAAGTAGCTCCACACCTCCTTACTAGAATCCGAGAGGAGAGTCCTGACATTTAAAACCAGGCATTAATAACTTAAAAAGTGCAGAAGAAGCTTAATAAACACCACAGCTTACATCCAGTAATGCTGGCTTTAGCTCCGAGCGCCACCATGACTGTACTGATAATATACATAGAAGTATATATACATAGACTCCGCATAGTGTAGCAGCCAGCACCAGGAGTAATTTTGAGCTGGATAATGGTGTAAAAAGTGATTTATCAGGGTAAATTATGCTCCGTATCTCCCAGTCTGAAGGGTGTTTGTTGGAGAAACTGTTACAATTTCTGGATCTCTGAACGCTGTGGGAGAACGGAGGTGTGCTATTCATTAAAGATAAGAACTTTTATCATGTTTTACTACAACAAAAGTACATTTTACACCAGAGTTCTCCTTTAATTAATGTTGTTTAGGGGAAATAATGAATATTATATATTTGATCGCAGCAAGTGATAATGTATCATGCTGTTTGGCTAGGAGTTTTACTTTAACTTAAAGTCAGTCATCTAGTCCACTTAATGTGCCTTTAAAACAAATAATTCACAACAAATAAGTCTAAGAAGAATGCAAATATTAGAAAATTAAGCTCTATTATCATGATTTTTTTCTTTTTTTTATCGTTTCATATGGCTCACCTCAAGTAAACACACATACGTAGAAAGTGTTGTCCTCTCTGATCTGTGTGTTTGTACAGATGTCTGTGATCTGCTTCTGGACCCGAACACAGCAAACTCCTGGCTTCTGCTGACTGAAGGGAACAGGAAGGTGATGCGTGTCTGGAAGGAACAATCGTATCCGGATCATCCAGAAAGATTTGATTACTATAAGCAGGTTCTGTGTACGAGTGGTCTGACTGGACGCTGTTACTGGGAGGCTGAGTGGGTCGGGACAGGGGCCGGTATAGCCGTAACGTACAGAGGGATCCCCAGGAAAGGAGACGATAACGACTGCATGTTTGGATGCACTAAACAGTCCTGGTGTCTCTACTGCCATAATGGTAAATACTCTCTCTGGCACAATTACAAAAGGACTTCTTTACCTGCACCACGTTTCACATCCCACAGTGTAGGGGTTTATCTGGACTGGGCAGGCGGCATACTGTCCTTCTACAGCATCTCACCAAAAACCCTGATGATGATCCATCTACACACCATCCACACCACGTTCACCGAGCCGCTCTACGCTGGGGTTCTGGTTATAGATAACTCTCCGGTGCAGTTAAATGCTTGGGATACAACAGGCTTCTAGGTCCTGGAAGAACACAGGATGAACTTCCAACTAGAATCTAGGAAAAATATTTCAAAGTCTTTTTTTTCTCAGTATGAAACTTACTGCATGCATTAATTACTGTAATCAACATATAATATGAAAATGGTTCATCTCACATATTTGCAACAGCCACCCCCTGTAAAATAAAACTAAAACAAAATTGCAATGTCATATTGTACTGCTGTGTTTTATATGTTGGTCTTAGTAGTGAGACATTAAAAAAAAAAGTTTGAACATGTATTTTTTTATTTTATGAAAAAGAGTGAATTATCCTAGTTGAAACATTACCTGTTACAGGTAAGGAACACCATTGTACTAAATATTGATAGAATAATTAGTTTCCCTCTCATTTTGAATTCAAGTTTCCAGTCCAACAGTAAAATCCCAATCTGAGGAAGATTTTCTCGCTTTACTTCATTTTACCTGATCTGGTAAAACCTTGCTGATCCAGATGAAAGTCAGCTGTGCCAATATCTAATATTAAGAAAATAATAATATATTATTAATATTATTACAGTAATTGAACAGAAGCATGTGTTACTATGAATGACCAGCTACAGAATAAAGCAGTTACACCTCTCAGATTATTAGATATTTAATTCAGATGGATAACCTGATTATTTGGAGGGCTGAATGTTTTGGTACAGTAGATCACATCCACAGCTCAGTATGAAAAATAGTATTTATTATTAGTGAATGACATTAAAGGAAAGATATACAATTAATGGAGAAACTAAAACATGAACCAAGAAATACAAACAAAATACCAAACCAAATATTTCATCCCTAATTAAACCAATCAAATCATCAGATTTAATGTATTCAGTGATATCTTTGGTAATTTTGCTCCTGTACGCCAACGTTTTTGCAGTTGAAAATAAAGAAAGCAAAAACTAGGAGTGGGCAAATGAAAAGAAATAATAAATAAATTAAAAAATATTTAAATGTCTAAAAGACCAAGCAAGCCAAGAAATAACAATTTACAGCATTTTCACTCTTAAAAATAAAAATAAAGATCATATAAACCGTTTTCAGAAGCATCTATATTTTAAGTCTCTAAAGGAAGGAAATTAAAGGAAGTAGGCGCATCATTATCAAAGTCTACTCTCTTAAATTTAAATAAAGATGAGTCAAAGGGTTACTTTTAAAAGAAGGAAGATGAATGAAAATTAATGACAGCTGATTCCAATAAAGTGGCATTCTTCATGGCATTACGTTTTAGAAGGACCTGTATTTTTAAGTGTCGTCAACATTCTTAAAGTCTACAATCAAGAGAGGCTTTTGTAAATAAATTTAAATACAGAATATTTACTTTAAAAAAGGTTTAAAAGCCAATTAAACAAGAGCTTAACCCTGCACACTGCACTGAACATTTTACAAATTGTATGTAATTTAGAACACTTTTCTTTTTTTCATATATTTATTTTTGTGTTTATGGATGGCTTGTGAACAAGAAAAGTCAATATTAAAATAAAAATAAATAAAAATGTTAAGCACAGGCTTCCAAACCAGTAGACATGATAAAGTTACTTATTTTAGTTAATTGGTTTTAATGTTTTAATTTTATATTATAAAATTCGAGTCTTCCTTTGTGTGCACTGCAGACAGAAAACACTTTCACACATAATTCAGTTCTAAAAGGGTTAAAGCAGCAAGTCTTTATAGTATTCCTGAGACAGGAGGGGACAAAAATATTCGAAATAAATCAAAATGCATCAAAGTAATGTAAATTTTTTGATACCATTCCTGCAAAGCCATATACAGTAGTTGGAGAATGAAAGTGAAACCCCTGGTTTTAGAGCACAATAATTGATTGTGGTGACGGACAGTTCTGGTGGAAACAGGAGAGTTGAGGTGAACATTGAATTCTGCGTGATTTGATCAGCCGTGGTTTTATGTTTTTTGGATACAATCCGGGTTAGCACCCGAACATCCCTTTCAGACAGCTTCCTCTTACAGCGTCCACAGTTAATCCTGTTGGATGTGGTTGGTGCTTCTTGGTGGTATGCTGACATTACCCTGGATACCGTGGCTCTTGATGCATCACAAAGACTTGCTGTCTTGGTCACAGATGCTCCAGCAAGACGTGCACCAACAATTTGTCCTCTTTTGAACTCTGGTATGTCCCCCATAATGTTGTGAGCATTGTAATATTTAGAGCAGAACTGTGCTCTTACCCTGCTAATTGAACCTTCACACTCTGCTCTTACTGGTGCAATGTGCAATTAATGATGATTGACCACCAGGCTGCTCCAATTTAGCCATGAAACCTAAAATCCCACACTAAAATGATGACAGGTGTTTCAGTTTCATTCTCCAACCCCTGTATGTATTTTTTTTTGTCTCTGATATTTTTTTTCCTTTTTAGCTATAACAGCTTTAGCTTTAGCTTTTTTACCTGAGGACTTGTGGTGATGCTAATGGAACAGATACAAAAGCTACCGTCACTACAGTTGTTTTAATCTGCTGATTCACACATCATTAAAACTAAAGGAAATCAGAACTAGAATAAAAAAGAAGAGCTGAAGAGATAAAAGAGACGCGTAATAAAGAGTCTCTTCAGTATGATCAGTGCAAATACTCATTCTGAACAAAAAACCTTACGGACTGTTCACTTCAAAGAACTCAACTTCCAACTTTTCGCTACTGTTTTTGATACTCATTAAGCTCATCTTGTAATAAGTCATGAAGAATCTTCCTCTAACTTTATACACTTATGAGTCCTCAAAGAGTTTGAGTGTCTGAAGTTCTTCCCGCAGTCCGAGCAGAAATACGGTTTCTCTCCGGTATGAATTCGCTGGTGAAGATAGAGATTATTCTGTAGAGCGAAGTACTTCCCACAGTGTTCACACTCAAACGGTCGTTCTCCAGAGTGCATGTGGAGATGAATTCTGAGATTACTGTGTTGGGTAAAACTCTTCCCGCACTCTGAACACTGATACGGTTTCTCTCCGGTATGAATTCGCCGGTGAGCCTGAAGAGTTCCCAGTTGATTGAAGCTTTTACCGCAGTCTGAGCACTGATACGGTTTCTCTCCAGTATGAATACGCTGATGCCTTTTGAGGGAACCGCCCTCTCTGAAGGTTTTCCCGCAGTCTGAACAGGAATACGGTTTCTCTTTGGTGTGAATTCGCTGGTGTGACTGGAGAGTGCTCTCTAAATTAAAACACTTCCCGCACTGTGAGCACTGATACGGTTTCTCCTCGCTGTGAACGACCTGGTGTCGCTGGAGATGACTCAGTATCGTAAATCTCTTCCCGCAGTCCGAGCACTGATACGGCTTCTCTCCGGTGTGATAACGCTGGTGTATTTTCAGTTGACTCTCTACGAAGAAACTCTTCCCACAGTCTGAACAGTGATAGTTCCTCTTCTTCTTGCTGGATTTCTTCTTCTTCTTTGACTTGCGACAGACTTTAGGCATGTTTTTATGGAGATTAGCTGAAACTTTCTCGTTTCCTAAAGAAGAAAACAGTGATTTACTTGGTTAATGTTGGAGTAGAGTCTGTAATATCTGTAAACAAATAACCAACAACTCCTGTTTCTAAAACCACTGTTGGCCAACGTTGAAACCAATCATATGAGCAGCGAATTCTTACTACAGTGTTTGGTAAACATAAGTCATATACAGAGATTCCACCTGGCAAAAACACTAAATTTGCACTGAGTGGTCCAGTTGTCTAAAGCGCTGCCACTATAATCGGGAGATTGCCGGTTTAAATCCCAGCCATGCGGCTTGCCATCAGCAGTCCTGAGAAAGCACAGTTGTTCTTGCTCTCTCTGGGTGGGTACAGTACAGTAGATGGCGCTCTCTCTTTCCCCTCATCACTCCTAGGGTGATGTGGATCAGCACAAGGCTGCGTCTGTGAGCTGATGTATCAGAACCGAGTCGCTGCGCTTTCCTCCAAGTGTTAGCGCTGTGATGCTACTCTGTAATGCTACATCTATCAGCAGCAGTTCAAAAAGAGGCGGAGTCTGACTTCACATGTATCGGAGGAGGCATGTGCTAGTCTTCACCCCCCTGGTGTTGGAGCATCACTAGTGATAGGAGGATATGCAGCTGAGTAGCAGCTGAATGGGTGGGACAATCAGCTGGACAAATTGGAAAATTATAAACAAAATTATAAAAAAAACTTGACAATCACTTAAGTAATACCAAGCTACAACTTTGGATGTTCCATTTCCAAGGTTGTGCAGCTATTTAAGATTTCACATCCACATTCAATTTAGGAGACTCTGTCCTCATATCCCACAAGTGAATGCATCGTTCTTTAGATTTAATCAGACATTGCAAAAGTCATGGGACATAAATAGGAGAGATACAGTTGCAAGAAAAAGTATGTGAACCATTTGGGATAATACTTGTATTTCTGCATAAATTGGTGATTAAATGTGTTCTTATCTTAATCTAAATCACAACAATAGACAAACACAGTCTGATTAAACTAAAAACACACAAACAATTATATATGTTTGCTCATCAGGTGAATCTCGGTCTGAACTCTGATCTGGATTTTCAGGTGTGAAACTCTTGGAGTTTTGAAGCAGCAAAAGAATCTGTTGATCCAATTAGATCATCTGATCATCACTGATATGACTGATCTTCTTTTTCATTGGGTTTATTTATATTTATCTTCTTACCTTTATCAGTTCTGCTCCTGTTTCTCTCCATCCAGCAGATCCGTACTTCTCTTCCTCTTTTTGTTTATGGCGGATTTGTGGTGTTAGCAGGTCAACTACAGGTGCATTACCGCCCCCTACTGAACCGGAGAAGATAAGTCAGGTCAAGGGGCTCAGGATGCTGAGTGATTGTGTAAAGACTAAATAAAAAAAAAAAACATCCCAAAATTCTTTAAAAACAGCAGCAGGATCTGAATCTGTAATAAACCAGGAGTTCTTTTTAACTTTTTAACCTTTTTAACTGCTCATCACCATCTGTAATCTCCAGACCTGTTTAACTGGATGAACTGCACTAAACTCAATACAAATAAATACTGAACTCAATATGCTCTATTTTTTAAATAGTGATTTTTTTTAAGAATCAGTCACTACTGCTGCATTTTGACTGCAATCACATGCATTATCTCCAATATTCAGAATTGTAAGTAATATTTTTTATTAATATTGTGATATATTTTTTAGAGAATTGATCAGCCCTCTTATATGTACAGCTCTGGACAAATAAAAAAGAGATCACTTCAGTTTCTGAATCAGTTTCTCTGATTTTGCTATTTATAGGTTTATGTTTGAGTAAAATGAACATTGTTGTTTTATTCTATAAACTACAGACAACATTTCTCCCAAATTCCAAATAAAAATATTCTCATTTAGAGCATTTATTTACAGAAAATGAGAAATGACTGAAATAACAAAAAAGATGCAGAACTTTCAGACCTCAAATAATGCAAAGAAAACAAGTTCATAAGTTTATATTAATTTAGAAACAACAACAATACTAAAGTTTTATTTAAGGAAGAGCTCAGAATCAAGAATTGGTTTGTCGCCCAAGTCTGATTCTTCACAATTTTAGCTGAGAAAAAGAGCCCCTAAAAGAGCCATAGGACAGTAAAACTCTATTAAGAAATGTCTTCACAACCCTCTTCTATGTTTATCAGCACACTGCTGGAAAAATTACATTATCACACATTTATTTCAGATAAATCTCCTGATCTTCTGCAGGTTTAAAGTGTCGGATTAACCTAGATGAAAGATCAAATTTACAGCTCAATATAAAAATTAGTAACAAAACAGGTTTATAGAAAAAGCTAAAGAGACGTCTACTCATTAAAAAATAAACATTATTAGCAACTGATATGAAAGAAAAAGTAGGCAATGAATGGATGGAATTAAAAAAGAACATAATTTACGGTAAATAAAAAATATACGCTGATTTAAACATGCACGTAAAATAATTGTTATAAGATCACACAGTACACAGCAAAGACAAATAACCTGTAACTTATCTTTCAGAGGGTTCCCCTTTCATTTCATTGTCAAAGTTTCCATTATAAGGCATGTGCAAGTTTAATCAAATCAAACCAAATTTATTTATATAGAGCTTTTTACAACTGATGTCACAAAGCAGCATAAGAGAAATGTAATCGCAGGACAAAATTTTACAGTTTACAGTTCAGAAGTATAAGTAGAATTTTGAGTGAGCATTGAGTACTCACAGGTCAGTTCAAGAACATTCCTTTACTTTTACTGCAATAAGACGCTTTCGGGTTGTGTTGTGTAAAACATGGATCAGATGAATTTCACATTTCCTGCTAAACATGGTGGAGGTAGTGTTAATGCATGGTCAGGTAGGGCAGCCGATAGAACTGTTTTAGTGCTGTTTATTGACGTTATGACTGCTGATAAAAGTATAACAACATTTTGAGTTGTGAAATGCTGGAAAACAAAAAGTTTGAACACCTAAAACTGAAAGTCTAGTTTATAACTACCATCTCCCACGGTTCTTCCTCCTTCTTTATCTTACTGTATTTGTGTCTCTTTACACAGTTTGAAACTGTGTCTGAAACGAAGACCACACTCCGAACAGTGATACGGTTTCTCTCCGGTGTGAACGCGCTGGTGTCTTTTAAAGGTACCACCATCCGTAAATGCCTTCCCACAGTCCGAGCAGAAATACGGCTTTTCTTCAGGGTGAATGCGCCGGTGATTCTGGAGAAAATCCTGTATACCAAAACTCTTCCCGCAGTCTGAACACTGATACGGTTTCTCTCCAGTGTGAACGCGCCGGTGTTTCTGGAGGAGACAGCTTCTACTAAACCTCCTTCCACACTGTAGGCATTGATACGGTTTCTCTCCAGTGTGAACGCGTTGGTGCTTTTTGAGGGCACCAGATTCTCTGAATGTTTTTCCACACTCTGAACAAGGAAAAGGCTTTTCTTCTGTGTGAATGAGGAGGTGTGATTGGAGATTAATTTTCTGACTAAAACTCTTTGTCACACTGTGAGCAGTGATACGGTTTCTCTCCAGTGTGAACCCGCCGGTGTCGTTGGAGATGACTTGGTAAAGGAAAACTCTTCCCACAGTCTGGACACTCATACAGTTTATCTCCGGTGTGATAACGCTGGTGTATTTTCAGTTGACCCTCTACAGAAAAACTCTTCCCACAGTCTAAACAGTGGTAATCCTTCTTCTCCTTGCTGGATTTCTTCTTCTTTGCTTTGCGACAGACTTTAGGCATGTTTTTGTGAGGATCAGCCGAAACTGTTCGCTGTGCTTCAGAAGATTACTTTAATTTCTTTCTCGTTTCCTAAAGCAGAAAACAGTGATTTACTTGGTTAATGTTGGAGCAGAGTCAGTAATATCTGTAAACAAACAACCAACACACCTCCTGTTTCTAGAACCACTGTTGGCCAACGTTGAAACGATTCCTATGAGCAGCGAATTCTTACTACAGTGTTTGGTAAACATAAGTCATATACAGACATTCCACCTGGAAAAAACCCGTATATAGAGAAGACGCAGCAGACCATCCAGAACTTCTTTGTTATTGATGGGAACGGGAGTTTAATCAATCCAAGCGATGCAGGAGCAGGACTACATTTAGGCTTTTGACTTCCTGCTTCTGAGCTGTTCAGAGGCTTCTTTGCATAGCTCCTCGCTTATCTCTTTTTCTTACATACATTTCTTTATTTTCAGGGGTTATCAGAGCTTTTCCTTTCTGAACTCATTATACAGATAAGGCAAGCTCATAAAAAAGCCTTTTTTATAGCACCTTTTACAGACTTTTTTGGTACTTTTTACGATAGAGCCACAGACACAGGAATCTCCAACAACAACAATAATCATTCATTTCGTTTAATGATTTTAATATTTTTATAAATACCTGAATCAATCCCTTTATCCAGTGAACAGGCCTAAATCCACCTGTACAAGATTTTTTTATCTGGGTAAAATAAATACTTAAATCCTGATCAGTGCATTTAGCTCTGAGAATAAACTCAATGAAATTAATTCTAAAACGAACTTGAGTTCGACTTGCACTCAAGGAAAGCTGCAAAGAAAAAAGGAAGCAGTAGCAATTTTAAGTTAATAACCAATGCAAGCAACAGAAACCCTCAAGATATTACTAATAAATATCAAAGCAGCGAACGGACCGATACACACACGCGCGCACGCACGCGGACAGGAGCGGCAGAAATGTGTATATTGCGGGCGCGGGCTTAAAACAAGCGAATTTAGGAGGAATCGGGCGGTAACTGGACTTTAAAAAATCAGTAACACGCAAACCTCTATCAGAAGGTAAAGAACTCCGCTCTTTAAAACACTGTAATAACCAAACCTCCATCCTGCAAAACTTTCCAAAGTGTATCTGATTATTTCAGCCAGCAGAACCCGAGTGAGAGGAGTTTTACCTCAGCCGGTGTTCTGTCGAATTGTCTTACCCATCGATACATGCTTCCCAAAGGTACTGCGCATGCGCTGCACTACACAATTTAATTATTTCTCGCGTTTTTTTTTATTAATAATTAATCTGTTTAAGGGGGGGGGGTGCATTAAACAACCTGGAGGCGCTGTCATTGTACAAAAGCGTAAATGGAATCTAATAATTACAATTATCATAAATAAATACAAAAGCAGTTTGTAATGAGCTTTATTTGCCATAACTTTGCCATGATACAATGAATTATGCAAATCAAATCTAATAACCTACATCTACTGGAATTTCACTGGTAACATGCTCTAAAATAATAGTGCTTCTTTTGTATTTTACAACGGTTCCACAAGGTAGGACAATTCGACACAACCGTAAGCGGTCCAGCCAACATCCTTCTCATGCTCTGATTCTTTAAACAGAAAGCAAGAACACAAGGTGAACAAGTGATAAAGTTTTTTTATTTACTGCAGAAGGAAGATATTTTTATCTCAATGTTATGGCGTTCCTTTATGTTCCATGTTGAAATTTCCACTGTGAGAAACGAGGTGTAAGATCCTATGCAGCTCTTATTACTTTGCAAATGTATTAATTTTCTCTCCTTTTTAAAAGGTGTTGCCAGAGAAACATTGGAAATGTAACTTTGTTTGAAGTCTGTTCATCTGTAGTTTAAAATAATATTTGTCAACAAAAAACAAATACGTCAATCAGCATTATACACAGCTAAAATAAAATAAAATAACCAATTTAGCTGAGTTATTTAGAGTTTTTTTTTTATTTAATTATGAAAATGACGACTAGTCGACTACTGTTTTGAACAACTAATAGACTAGTAAAAAATACTAGTCGGGCAAACCCTAAAATAATAACGCAAAAAATGATCATTCATGTCTTCTATAATAATCTCATAGTGTAGCAGAAAATGCATTTAAACCCTTGTGTTGATGAGTCTTCTCTCTCTGATCTTCTTACCTTCATCAGTTCTGCTCCTGTTTCTCTCCATCCAGCAATTTCGTGCTCTATTCCTCTTCCTCCACCTTTTCTTTTTCTTCTTCTTTATAATTTATACCGGTTAGCAGACCAACTAAAGGTGCATTACCGCCCCTACTGATCTGGAGAAAATAAAAAACTAAATAAAAAAAAAACATTCCAATATCCTTAACAAAAAATAAAAGAACCAACGGTATCAGTGTTTTTTGAGCATTATTTTAAATATGTATTTAATTACTACATCTGAAATGAAACAGCATTTATGAGCCCCTCTTCCATGTTTGGCAGCACACTGTTCTTAAAAGAAATACCAGTAAGAACTTGATTCATTTAGTCATTTGTCGCTAAATCACAATCACTAATTGATCACAGTTGTGCGAGAAATGTTCTCAGCAGCTTTCATCACATCTACAGACTGTTCCCCACATCACAACACAACACAGTTTCACCTTTTAGGCTTCGTTACTCTTCAACAGCATGGAAAGGTTTGTGGAAGAAATGATCTCCAACAGCTGAAGTTAAAGCGCTTTTAATTTTTTTTTGTTTCCATTCACAACACAACACGACACCACCATCTTTTTCATCAGGCAAAAACATGTTTAGTTCAATTATTAGACACCAAGAGCAAGAACATTGCAGAGATGTTTAGATACAGAAACATCCCTGATAACAAGTGTTAATCTGACTCAACATTTAAAGAATCATGACTGATGAGGCTTTTACATCATCACATTTATTTCAGTTAAATCCCCTGATCTTATGCAGGGTTTAAAGTGTATGATTAAACCAGATGGAAGATCATATTTACAGCTTAATATGAAAACTAGTAACAAAACAGGTTTATAGAAAGAGCTAAAGAGACATCTACTCTTTAAAAAAAAAACACTATTGGTAACTGATATGAAAAGAAAAAGTGAGCAATAAATGGATGGAAAAAAGAAACTTTACAGAAAACACTGAAGGCAGTGTTATTACATGGTCATGTATGGCAGCCGATGGAACTGTGTTATTGCTGATTATTGGCTGCTAATATAAGTATAACTGGAATAGATTTTAAAATGCACTAAGATCTATTTTCTGATAATATTCAGATTTGTTTTAAACTGTGAAAATGCTGGAAAACAAACAAAACGTTTGAACACCAAAAATTGAGAGTCTAGTTTATAACTACCATCTCCCACGCTTCTTCCTCCTCCTTTATCTTACTGCATTTGTGTCTCTTTAAAGTGTTTGAATGTCTGAAATCAAGCCCACACTCCGAGCAGTGATACGGTTTCTCTCCGGTGTGAATGCGCTGGTGCATGTTGAGGGTGCTAAGTTGTCTGAACGTTTTTCCACACTCTAAACAATGATACGGTTTTTCTTCTGTGTGAATGCGGAGGTGTATTTGGAGACTACTCTGCTCCTTAAAACTCTTCCCGCACTCTGAGCACTGATACGGTTTCTCTCCAGTGTGAACGCGCTGGTGTCGTAGGAGATGACCTGTTATTGAAAAGCTCTTCCCGCACTCCAAGCACTCATACGGTTTCTCTCCGGTGTGATAACGCTGGTGTGTTTTCAGTTGACTCTCTATAGGAAAACTCTTCCCGCACTCCAGGCATTTATATGGTTTCTCTCCGGTGTGAACGCTCTGGTGCTTTTTGAGGGCACTATCTTCTCTGAACGTTTTTCCACACTCTGAACAAGAATACGGCTTTTCTTCTGTGTGAATGCGGAGGTGTATTTTGAGACTACTCTGCTGATAAAAACTTTTCCCACAGTCTGAACACTGAAACGGTTTCTCTCCAGTGTGAACGCGCCGGTGTCGCTGGAGATGACCCAGTATGGTGAAGCTCTTTCCGCAGTCCGGGCACTCATACGGTTTCTCTCCGGTGTGATAACGCTGGTGTGTTTTCAGTTGACTCTCTGCAGAAAAACACTTCCCACAGTCTGAACAGTGGTATTCCTTCTTTTCCTTGCTGGAATTCTCCTGTTTTGACTTGTCACTGACTTTAGGCATGTTTGCAAAGATTCCTTTCTCGTTTCCTAAAAAAAGAAAACAGTGATTTACTTGGTTAATGTTGGAGCAGAGTCAGTAATATCTGTATACAAACAACCAACATCTCCTGTTTCTAGAACCACTGTTGGCCAACTTTGAAACCAATCCTATGAGCAGCGAAAACAGTTGAAACTTTCAAATTCTTACTACAGAGTTTGTTAAACATAAGTCATATACAGACAATCTACCTGGCAAAAACCCAGGATATACAGGAGATGTTCCATTTCCATAGTTGTGCAGATATTTAAGATAGCAGAAATACAGATTCCACATTAAATTTAGGAGACCCTGGCGTTCTTTAGCTTCCATCAGACATCGCAAAAGTCGTGGAATATAAATAGGACATATACACAATTTCAAATGCAAATGCAAAACTGTTTATGATTTGGAAGCACAAGTGAGGATAAATGCATGTAAGTACAACAGCCTGTTTATTTGCACTAGATTCAAATTTAGATTACCTAAAGCCAGGCGGACACTGTGATTTTTTTCAATCAGGTGCGTCGTGGAGAGTTCACACTGCACTACAAACACAGCCCATAGCCAGCGCTCTTTCAGTGAATAAGCGCTCGAAGCATTTCAAGCGCAGAACCATTTCAAGGCATTTTGGCCCCAAAGCAAAATGACAAATTATTAACTGTAACAGTAAATCATTACTAGGCAGCAGTAAAGGCTAGATCCAGCCCAAAAAATCCATCCCGACCTGCCCGAACGGACCCGCTCCAGCCCAGTTTAAATTTTAATTTTTGTAGTAAGTAAAGCGTTAAAACTGAGCTTTTTAAAAACATTTTCGGACTTTTGAATGAGCGAAATCCGCCCAGAATGATGTTAATTAACGTTGTAACACCGAATCAGCACTGATTTCGCTCATTTAAACCTATTGTTTAATAAAATTGTTTATTAAGAACAGACTTCCCCGTCTACTTTAAAATAATTAACAATGTCTAAGAATATAAAAAAAATTCTGAACAAACGATTTTTTTTGTTTTAAACATATAGCCTATAGCAAAACACAAAAAAACAACAACAAATGTACTGCACGCTCATTAAACCGAAATAGACCAAGAACAATAACATAACGGTGTCGCTCACGTCAGATTACCGCTCTTTGACCGTGTCACACTACACGGACAGAAATTCGGATCCGAAGCACGCAATTTGTCGGCGCCGACAAAATCGTTTAGTCTGATCCGAGCATTATGCAGTGTGGTGTTTTTTTTTAAACCAGGCATTTTCGTCTCCAGTAAACAATAGAAGCAGTAAAATAACAGGTGTTGTAATGAAATCCGTCTCTGCTCGGTGATGTTCAGGAGAGTTACGCAGCAGTATAGATAGAACAGAGTGCAGTCATTAAACTGCAGTGTGAACCCAAAATAAACCGGATTAAATACAGAAGAGAATGTAATGTAACACAGATGAATCTCGGTCTGAACTCTGATCTGGATTTTTAGGTGTGAAACTCTTGGAGTTTTGAAGCAGCAAAAGAATCTGTTGATCCAATTAGATCATCTGATCATCACTGATCTTCTCTTTCATTGGGTTTATTTATATTTATCTTCTTACCTTTATCAGTTCTGCTCCTGTTTCTCTCCATCCAGCAGATCCGTACTTCTCCTCCTGTTCTTTATTATTAATGGTGGGTAGCACCAACTACAGGTGCATTACCGCCCCCTACTGAACCGGAGAAATAAAAACACTTTAAAAACAGCAGCAGGATCTGAATCTGTACTAAACCAGGAGTTCTTTTTAACTCCTTCTCACCATCTGTAATCTCCAGACCTGTTTAACTGGATGAACTGCACTAAACTCATTACAAATAAATACTGAACTCAATATGCTCTATTTTTTAAATAGTGATTTTTTTAAGGATCAGTCACTACTGCTGCATTTTAACTGCAATCACATGCATCATCATAAATATTCAGTATTGTGAGTAAAATGTACAGTAATATTGTGATATATATCTTTTATAGAATAATCCAGTCCTATTATATATGTATCAGTGTTTTTAAGCATTATTATTATTATTATTATTATTATTATTATTAATAAATATGTATTTATTAACTAGATTTAAAATTTGTAACAGTAACAGTAAGTATGAGCCCCTCTTCCATGTTTGGCAGCACACTGTTGGAAAAAGTAAAATACCAGTAAGAATTCGATTAGTCATTTGTTGGTAAATCACAATTACTAATTGATCACAGTTGTGCGAAAAACCAACTGTTCCCCACATCACAACACAGTTTAATCTCTTAGCCTTCTTTAATCTTCAACAGCATGGAAAGATTTGTGAAATAATTCCTTAAGTTAAAGCACTTTTGTAAACTTTTTTATTCCCGTTCACTATACAACACCATCATATTGTTCATCAGGCAAAAAGACATTTATTTCAATAATAATAAGTGTTAATCTGACTGAACATTTAAGTAATCATGACGGACAGAGCTAAAGAGACGTCTACTCATGAATCATTATTATCATTATTAGTAACTGACGTCAAAGAAAAAGTGAGAAATAAATAAATGGAATTAAAAAAGAACATAACTTGTAGTAAAGAAAAGTATAAGCATATTCCAATGTTCCAAGTAAAATAGGGGTTAAAATGTAAGATCAAACAGTACACAGCAAATACAAATAACCTGTAACTCTTTTTAAAACATATTTTTCCATATATATGGAAAAATATTTCCATTTATATTTGCATTTATTAGAGTCAAAGTTTCAGTTCTTAGACATGTGCAAGTAAACAGTCAGGTCCAGAAGTATTAGTAGAATTTTGACTTTTTGCACCAATGAGATCTCCTTTACTTGCACTGTAATAAGAAGCTTTTGTGTTGTGTTGTGTAAAACATGGATCAGATGAATTTCACATTTCCTGCCAAACATGGTGGAGGTAGTGTTAATGCATGGTCATGTATGGCTGCTGAAGGAACTGTGTTATTGCTGCTTATTGATGTTATGGCTGCTGATATAAAGTAGAACGGGATGGATTTTAAAATGCACTAGGCTCAATTTTCTTTCTAGTTTATAACTACCATCTCCCACGCTTCTTCCTCCTCCTTTATCTTACTGCATTTGTGTTTCTTTAAAGAGTTTGAATGTCTGAAATCAAGCCCACACTCCAAACAGTGATACGGTTTCTCTCCGGTGTGAATGCGCTGGTGCATGTTGAGTGCACCAACTTGTCTAAATGTTTTTCCACACTCCAAACAATGATAGGGTTTTTCTTCTGAGTGAATGAGGAGGTGCGATTGGAGAGTATTCTGCTCACTAAAACTCTTCCCACACTGTGAGCACTGATACGGTTTCTCTCCAGTGTGAACGCGTAGGTGTCGCTGGAGATGACCCGCTATCGTAAAACCTTTTCCGCAGTCCAAGCACTGATACGGTTTCTCTCCAGTGTGATAACGCTGGTGAACCTTGAGTTGACTCTCTATAGGATAACTCTTTCCACACTCCAGGCATTTATACGGTTTCTCTCCAGTGTGAACGCGTTGGTGTTTGTTGAGTTCACCAGGTTCTCTGAACGTTTTTCCACACTCTGAACAGGGAAAGGGTTTTTCTTCTGTGTGAATGCGGAGGTGTATTTTGAGACTACACTGCTGATAAAAACTCTTCCCACACTGTGAGCAGAGAAACGGTTTCTCTCCAGTGTGAACGCGCCGGTGTCGCTGGAGATGACCCAGTATAGTGAAGCTCCTCCCGCAGTCAGAGCACTGATACGGTTTCTCTCCGGTGTGATAACGCTGGTGTATTTTCAGTTGACTCTGTATTGAAAAACTCTTCCCACAGTCTGAACAGTGGTGATTCTTCTGCTTGGTGCTGGATTTCTCCTGTTTTGCTTTGCGACCAACTTTAGGCATGTTTGCTCTTCTTCAGAAGATCACTTTAATTCCTTTCTTGTTTCCTAAAGAAGAAAACAGTGATTTACTTGGTTAATGTTGTTGCAGAGTCAGTAATATCTTTATACAAACAACCAACATCTTCTCTTTCTAGAACCACTGTTGGCCAACGTTGAAACCAATCCTATGAGCAGCGAATTCTTACTGCAGTGTTTGGTTTGTTTGTTGGAAATTCGCTGGGAGCAGGATTAAAAAACAAACAAACAAAAAAAACTACAAAGACCATAATCCTTTGCAGCAGGATTCTCCCTCCATCCATCCACCCTATATATCATCAATCCATCACCTTCTTTCCTTCATTCATCCAAACTACACTCCATCCTCATCCATGCATTACTACTGTCCATCCATTTATCTGATATCTGCTCTTCATCATTGTGAAAAACAAGTCTGGAAAAAACGGGAAAAAAATCTTATCACGATATAGTTTTCCATATAAGTCGACTTTATTGGACTCCAGACTTGTTTTTAATCATCATACATACTTATTTTTTCATTTCTTATTTCAATAAAAGCCCATTTTGTATCACTGCCCCCAATGATCAGTGTTAACCATTACTAAAACAAGATATTTAAATGATACATGGAATATTTCTTCATAAAGTAAACTAATTTTAAAAGATACAACAAGGACAAATTCAGCCAGCATGAAATAAAAGCGGGTTGTTTTGACCCATGTTGTGCATTGGATTAAATACAGAAGAGAATGTAATGTAACACAGATTAATCTCGGTCTGAACTCTGATCTGGATTTTTAGGTGTGAAAAGTTTTTAAGCAGCAAAATAATCTGTTGATCCAATTAGATCATCTGATCATCACTGATCTTCTCTTTCTCTGGGTTTATTTATATTTATCTTCTTACCTTGATCAGTTCTGCTCCTGTTTCTCTCCATCCAGATCCGTACTTCTCTTCCTGTTCTTTAGGATTTATACCGGTTACACCAACTACAGGTGCATTACCGCCCCCTACTGAACCGGAGAAAGTAAAAAGACTTTAAAAACAGCAGCAGGATCTGAATCTGTACTAAACCAGGAGTTCTTTTTAACCTTTTTAACTGCTCCTCAGCATCTGTAACCTCCAGACCTGTTTAACTGGATGAACTACACTAAATAAAAATAAATACTAAAGTCAATATACTCTATTTTTTAAATAGTGATCTTGTTAAGGTTCAGTCACTACTGCTGTATTTTATCTGCAATCACATGCATCATCTGTATTAATGTATATTAATACTGTGATATATATTATTTAATAAAATTGGCCAGCCCTATTATATATGGATCAGTGTTTTTAAGCATTATTATTAAATATGTATTTAAGTACTACATTTGAAATGAAACAGTAATAGCGAATATGAACCCCTCTTACGTTTGGCAGCACACTGTTGTAAAAATGAAATATCAGGAAGAACTCGTAAGAATTTGATTAGTCATTTGTCACTAAATCACGATTACTAATTGATCACAGTTGTGCAAGAAACCGATGTTCTCTGCAGTTTTCATCACCATCTACAGATTGTTCCCCACATCACAACACAGTTAAATCTCTTAGGCTTAAAAAGGAAAGGTTTGTGGAAGAATTCCAAAAGTTAAAGCACTTTTTAAACCTTTTTTTGTTTAATTTAACAACACAACACCACCATCTTGTTCATTAGACAAAAACAGGTTTAATTCAACAATTAGACACCAACAGCTACATTTTGGAGACATTCAGATAGAGAAACATTCCTGATAACAAGTGTTAAACAGTAATTTATATAAATTGAAATAACAACGGGACAGAAAGAGGTCAGATTCTTTATGAACAGCTGTGGAGTGTTTTGGACTTGTGGTTCTCTCTCTCTTTCTGGGATCTCATTGGCTGTATGTAGCCGCTGCTCCTGACTCCCAGTCGCCGACTGAGTCAGATATTAAACATGTTGAATGTTTGCCGGGAGTCTGCGACTGGCTGGAGATCATTCAGCAACGGCTTGTCGAGCGTCTTTCAGTAGTTCACACTATGAGATTGAGCGCGCGCTGAGAGATCACAGATTTCCCTCTGAGCAGAGTTTTTGTCGCCGACTGAAAAACTGAACTAAAATGGTGCAGGGTGAACCTGGCATAAAATTTAAACTCTAGTTTATAACCACCATCTCCCACGCTTCTTCCTCCTTCTTTATCTTACTGCATTTGTGTCTCTTTAAAGAGTTTGAATGTCTGAAATCAAGCCCACACTCCAAACAGTGATACGGTTTCTCTCCGGTGTGAATGCGCTGGTGCATTTTAAGTGCACCAACTTGTCTAAACGTTTTTCCACACTCTAAACAATGATAGGGTTTTTCTTCGGAGTGAATGAGGAGGTGTGATTGGAGAGTATGCTGCTCACTAAAACTCTTCCCGCACTGTGAGCACTGATACGGTTTCTCTCCAGTGTGAACGCGCTGGTGTCGTTGAAGCTGACTTGGTATAGTGAAGGTCTTCCCGCAGTCTGAGCACTGATACGGTTTCTCTCCGGTGTGATAACGCTGGTGAACCTTGAGTTGACTCTCTATAGGAAAACTCTTCCCACAGTCTGAACACGGATACGGTTTCTCTCCGGTGTGAACGCTCTGGTGCTTTTTAAGGGCACCAGGTTCCCTGAACGTTTTTCCACACTCTGAACAGGGAAAGGGTTTTTCTTCTGTGTGAATGCGGAGGTGTATTTTGAGACTACACAGCTGATAAAAACTCTTTCCACACTGTGAGCAGAGAAACGGTTTCTCACCAGTGTGAATGCGCCGGTGTCGCTGGAGCTGACTTGCTGTAGTGAAGCTCTTTCCGCAGTCCGAGCACTGATACGGTTTCTCTCCGGTGTGATAACGCTGGTGCACTTTGAGTTGACTCTGTATAGGAAAACTCTTCCCACAGTCTGAACACTGAAACGGTTTCTCTCCAGTGTGAATGCTCTGGTGTATTTTCAGTTGACTCTGTATAGGAAAACTCTTTCCGCAGTCCGAGCACTGATACGGTTTCTCTCCGGTGTGATAACGCTGGTGTATTTTCAGTTGACTCTGAACAGGAAAACTCTTCCCGCAGTCTGAACAGTGGTAATCCATCTTCTTCTCCTTGCTGGATTTCTCCTGTTTTGACTTGCGACAGACTTTAGGCATGTTTTCGAAGATCACTTTAATTCCTTTTTCGTTTCCTAAAGAAGGAAACAGTGATTTACTTGGTTAATATGAGCAGAGTCAGTTACATCTGTATACAAACAACCAACATCTACTGTTGGCCAACGTTGAAACGATTCCTGAGCAGCAAATTCTTACTACATTATTTGGTAAACTGAAATCATATACAGACATTTCACCTGGCAAATCTCTCAAATTCCAATTCAGTAAAGGAACACTAAGCAATAACCCCAATATTCCTATATTTATAAGGAGGAGTTCCGTAGATCCACAGTCTCATGTAGGACTTGGAGGTTATTGGAATTAATTCTGGTTTTGCATTGCGAAGCAAAGCTTCTTCTCCCGCAGTTTTCGAGATATCGTCACCGTTCCAACTCCAGATTTTCGTAAAGAATTTGTTAATGTGCGTTTTTTTGCCCTCTGAAAATAAATGGGAATTAAATTTGCATGCCCGTGTACGTCACAATTCTTAAGATACGAAGACCAAATTCGGACGGCTTATAGAACATATTGCTTTCCAACCCTTTCTCTAACCTGCTCTCCAGCACAGTTTATGGAGGAGATTTCGGATAAAGCAGCTATCGGTCAAAGGTTTGGACACCCCGCTCCTCCAGAGCAACCTAGTGTCCATAGCTACGCAATGTGTTTGCACTCCATAGCAACCTCCTAGTGACTGCTTAGCAACACCATAGCAACCACCATGCATACCATAGCAATGCCTTAGCAACCGCCTAGCAACACCTTAGCAACCACCTAGCAACTGCTTAGCAATACCATAGCAATCACCATGGCTATCATAGCAACACATTAGTAACCACCTAGCAACTGCTGAACAACATCATAGAAACCACCCTAGACACCATAGAAACACCTTAGCTACCACCTAGCAACTGCTTAGCAATACCATAGCAACCACCATGGATACCATAGCAATGCCTTAGCAACCGCCTAGCAACACCTTAGCAACCACCTAGCAACTGCTTAGCAATCCCATAGCAATCACCATGGCTATCATAGCAACACATTAGTAACCACCTAGCAACTGCTGAACAACATCATAGAAACCACCCTAGACACCATAGAAACACCTTAGCTACCACCTAGCAACTGCTTAGCAATACCATAGCAACCACCTAGCAACTGCTTAGGAACACCATAGTAACCAACAAGGATACCATAGCAACTCCTTAGCAACTTGCTAGCAACACCATAGCAACACCACGGATACCATAGCAACACCTTAGAAACAAAAAGCCCTAGCAACACCTTAACAACTACCTAGCAACTACTTAGCAACCCCATAGCAACCACCATGGACACCATAGCAACTCCTTAGCAACACCATAGCAACCACCACAGATACCAAAGCAACCACATAGCAATACCTTAGCAACTACCATAGCGAATGGTGGGAGCAATTATAGCTGCACAACCACCGTGTGTTTCCTTCAGGAAATGCGCTTTTCTATTCTGATTAATGAAATTAAACAGTTTTAATGCATTTTGAAAGTGGGATAATGGAGATTCTACCTCTTACTTATAAAAGCTGCAGAGTAAATCTAGATACGAGCCATTGCACCAAATCAATTTCAGCCCCCATTAAATTACATGTATAAATGTGCTCACAAAATAACTTTAAAATACATTATTTTATAATTATAGTGTCTTGTACATTGACCTAACTGCAAAAGTAGGATATGTAATTAAAAACATTAATAAAAACTCCTTACAACACTGAGAAAACAGCATTTGTTACCTGTTCTTCACAGGTAAAAATTAAGTAAAGCCTAAACATTGACCGGTACATGTTTTAAATAGTTAAATATATTTCCTGTAACTGACTGGGATCTTCTTCTCTCTTTCTTCGGTTTGTTTATAATCTTCTTACCTTCATCAGTTCTTCTCCTGTTTCTCTCCATCCAGCAGCTCCGTGCTTCTTCTTCTTCAGGATTTATGGTGGTTAACAGACCAACTACCGGTGCATTACCGCCCCCTACTGATCTGGAGTGTAAAGTGTGATTTCAGGAAAAAATTAACCAGCAATAATCCAATCCTGCTCGCTTTGTTAACTTTGAAACTAAAGGAACATGTGGCCATGCCTTAATGGCTTCAATGAATTAACTCATTCCCACGCCTTACTAAGTTGTGGCCACGATTTAATTATCTCGTTCCTACACCTTAAAAGTCGCGGCCATGCCTTATTTTTGGTTTATTTTGTTTATTTTTTTACATGTTGTCACCTTAGGGGTTTCATAAAACACAGTTTTTACACTGTAAATACCTCAGTGAGTAGAATATGAAATTATCCCCAGAAGTTAAAGTAAAAGCTTCTTTTTATTATTATTTTTAAGCACAATTCCTTTTTCCATTCTCAACATGACACCACCATCTTGTTCATCAGGCAAAAACAGGTTTATTCCAATAATTAGATACCAAGAGCAACATTGCAGAGATGTTTAGATACAGAAACATCCCTGATAACAAGTGTTAATCTGACTCAACATTTAAAGAATCATGACTGATGAGGCTTTTACATTATCACATTTATTTCAGATAAATCCACCTGATCTTCTGCAGGGTTTAAAGTGTCGGATTAAAGTAGATGGAAGATCACATTTACAGATCAATATGAAAACTAGTAACAAAACAGGTTTATAGAAAAAGCTAAAGAGATGTCTACTCTTTAAAAAAAATCATTATTACTAAATTATATAAAATAAAAGTGAGCAATAAATGGATGTAAAGAAAAAAAACAATATTTACAGGATTTAAAAATATATGCATATTTAAACATGCAAGTCAAATAAGTGTTAAAATGTAAGATCACACAAAGTGCACAGAAAACTTACAAATAACCTGTAACTTTAGAACATATTTTACCAGAGGGTTATTTTTTTATCATTAGAGTCAAAGTTTCAATTCTTAGAACGTGCAAGTTTAAAGTCGGTCAGGTACAATAATATTTGCACAATTTTGAGTTTGTGTTATTTGTGATTTTACATTGTTTGCCGAACATCCATGGTGGAAGCAGAGTTGTTGCATGGTGATGTATAACATAACAAAACACAAAAACACACTTTTCAATGCGCACTTTCTACATATATATTTTGTAAAATATCTTAAGCTACTCAGAGCATGTGCAATAGTCTGTCATTTATACTGTATATATGTTCATACAAAAATCAGGTCTGAGCCACATTGAGCAAAAAATCAGATTTAAAGTCACTTCAGCCTGGTAATGTGAACACGCATTGTGAATCTGATCTTGCACGTTGCACTATTTGATAACTACCGTCTCCCACGGTTCTTCCTCGATCTTGATGCATTTGTGTCTCTTTAAAGAGTTTGAATGTCTGAAACGTATCCCACAAACCGGACAGTGATACGGTTTCTCTCCGGTGTGAATGCGCTGGTGAATCCGGAGGATGCTCAGCTGGTTGAAGTTTTTCCCGCAGTCCGAGCAGTGATATGGTTTCTCTCCGGTGTGAGTGAGCTGGTGTCTTTTGAGGGCGGTGCTGTCGGTGAACGCCTTGCCGCAGTCCGAGCAGGCGGTCGGTTTCTCTCCGGTGTGAACCAGCAGGTGTTTCTGGAGGTGATTGTGTCGAGTGAACCTCTTGCCGCAGTTCGGGCACTGGTACGGTTTCTCTCCGCTGTGGAGGAGTTGGTGCTGTTGGAGGTCGTTCTGTCGGGTGAACTTCCTCCCGCACTGTAAGCAGTGAAACGGTTTCTCTCCGGTGTGAATTCTCTGGTGCGTCTGGAGGGACCCCAGCTGATTGAAGCTCTTGCCGCAGTCAGAGCACTGATACGGTTTCTCTCCGGTATGAATTCGCTCGTGTCTCCGGAGGTTACTCCCCTCGCGGAAGGCTTTTCCGCACTCGGCGCAGGTGTAGGGCTTCTCCTCGGTGTGGGTGCGCAGGTGAGACTGCAGAGTGCTCTGGAGGTTGAAGCTCTTGCCGCACTCCGGACAGAGGTACAGCTTCTCTCCGGTATGAATTCGCTGGTGTCTCTTCAGTTGACTCCGTGAGAGAAAGCTCTTGCCGCACTCCGCACAGGGGTGATCTCTCTTCTTGCTGGGAGTTTCCAGCGTTTCACTCTGAACCTCTTCAGACATGTTTCTCTCTTGTTAAAAATTAAACCGAAACCGTTTGGAAAGTTTTTCTCTTAAACACTGGGATTAAGAGAAGACCTGCATCCATCAGGGCATCACTCTCTTATATACACACCAATCCTTGATTGTTCCCTATAAGAGATTTAAAAAAATAATAATGATTGAATAAATATAACAATAAATCAATCAATAATATCTATATACAATAGGGCTGCAACTAATGATTATTTTGGTAGTCGACTAATCTTAGTCAACGATTATTTCTGCCATGTTCTCCATCTCTAAAAACAACAGAAAAACAGCTGAACATGAGATTAAAAAGGCATTTAAATGTGCACATGTTGTTTAAACGTGGAGAGTTCTGATATTTAGTGAATAAATATGTAAAATGTTTTGTTTGTTTGGGCTCTTTTTGAGACACAGACTAAGTTTCTTCCGTCCCCAGCACTTTGTGTAATGAG
This sequence comes from Astyanax mexicanus, assembly GCF_023375975.1. NCBI lineage: Eukaryota > Metazoa > Chordata > Actinopteri > Characiformes > Acestrorhamphidae > Astyanax > Astyanax mexicanus. The sequence continues at coordinate 440,911 of NC_064415.1, forward strand.
GTACTGTTACAAAGGAACGATTAGTCGACAATGAAATTTGTAGTCGACACATTTGAACAATCAACATTGTCGATTATAACGATTAATCGTTGCAGCCCTAATATGCAAACAATGGTCTTGTGTTTAAATGTTTCGTAAATTAAACCAAACTAAAAAATTTTGCCTAATTTACAAACATTTCCGAAATGCAGATTTTCCTTTGGATATACAGTTTGGATATACAGTGTCCTGTTCTGTTTCCTGTGCTGTTGCATTTAATGGTCAACAGTTCCTCAAATAGTCTAAATGTTTGAACAACCATTTGGAAAAATAACATAAAAGCAAGTTATTTGCTGTTCTATTGTTTTCCACTATTTGAAAGTCATCACAATTATAGATAATGGTTTTAATGTTAATCTGTGGCCATACAATAATATCTGTATGAACACCCTTTTAGTTCAGTAGTCCAGTAGCTGTAGTGCTGTATGATCCAGACAATTATAATACAGTTATAATACAGCTTAAATGGCAAAAAAGGTCCTGGGGCAAAATATTTGCAGCGACTGCTTTTTTTATTTTAACACCATGTTCATGTTCTATTAGCCAAATCCAACGATGATTCTCTTTTCAAAATCAACGTTGATTCAACGTTAATACCAGCTGGGTTAATTCTCTAATTCTAGGTATTTCTTAAAGTAGAAGAGTAGATCTCTATTTAGGATATTTCCTACTTAAGAAGTGAATAAATTACACTAGAACAGCAAATTCATGTTGTATTATAAACTGGAGAAAATGACATTAGTTATTGGTATATAAGATTACATTTAATAACGTATTGTATATTTACAGTGTAAGTAAACAGATTTACTGCTTCAGTATTGATCTGTGAGGTGTTTAATATAATCTATATAATCAGTAGTGAGCTCGTGTGAGCACTTCCGTTTTAGTGAATCTGAAGCTGCGAATATAAATCTAACTCCAGCATCTTCTCCTCTCTTTCTTTGGGTTTATTTATATTTATCTTCTTACCTTCATCAGTTCTGCTCCTGTTTCTCTCCATCCAGCAGATCCGTGCTTCTCCTCCTACTACTATACCCTCTAAACCCCCAACTATACCCCCTCTACCCCCTCTCCTGGACTGGAGTGGAACTACAGGACAAAAACACTGTACTGGAGATAAATAACTGTAGCATGGAAAGATTTTCACAAACACCTTCTATTACTTAGTGTTTATGTTTAATATTTTATTTCTCTACATAGTAAATGAATAGTAAAGTGATCTATCAGATTATGAAGGAACACATAATGAATCATGTAGTAACTTAAAAACAGTGTTAAACAAACCTAAATACTCTGTGAAGAAGTATTTAGATACTCTTATCTGAGGAGCTGTTTGTTAATTTGTGGTTTCTGAGGCTGGTAACTCTGATAAACTCATCCTGTACAACAGAGGAAACTCTTGCTCTCCTATAATTTCCTAGGGCAGTCCTGATGAGTGCCAGTTTCATTATCAAAATATTTTTTTTTGATTGACTGACCTTCATTTTTTTCATAAATTATTTTGTTCTTTATTTAGTTGAGTAGTTGTTTCTTCTCATAATCTGGATTCGAACATTACTGAAATATTCACTATTCACTGTATACCTGTAACTCTACCTCTTCACTACTTTACTTTAACTGATGCTCTCAAACTTTACATTAAGAGACAATAAATTCAAGTAATTAACTCTTGATGAGTTCAGCACAGCTGTTAACTGAAAGCCTGAATTCCAGGAGACTCTACCTCATAAAACTGACTGAGAAAATCCAGCAGAGATGTTCAAAACTGATCGTCTAAACAAGAGGAGATAGATAGAGAAGATTAACTGATCTGAAATTATTAAACATTTCTAATATACTTTTAAATTTCTTAAAACAAGACAAATCTTCCCCCCATATTTTATAGTTTCAAAACAAGAATAAATAAAAATAACCTTGTTGATCTACATAACAGTCAGGTGAGCCAGTATTTAAAACAATGAGCTAAAGATCAAACAAATGACTCAATTTTTATTGGACTGAAAATAGTCAAATAGACGAGAAAGACTTAAAGAAAGAAAGTTACTCATGAATTTTGTATTACTGACAGATATGAAAAGAAAAGTGTACAATACATAATTTACACAAAATAAATTAATATATCCATAACAAAACCTTAAAGTAAAATAAGTATCAAAATGCAAGACCTTACAGTACACAGTTTTACTGAACGCGAGCACCTGGTGGAGCAATGGAGACTTCAGAAGAGGAAACTCAGAGCTCATTAAGCTTATTTACTCATAGTAAGACCAAAGAAACGAAGGAGTGAAGTTTCTGACCTTGTCTGAACATAACCTGGAATCGGATTCATCCGCTCTGAAAGATGAAGACTGCATCACACCTGCCCAGTTTAAAATGATTCTTCCTCATGCTCGGTATAATAGTAATACTAATAGTAATATGTAAAAGTAATATTGTTGGGCCAAGGACAATTTTCCCTTAAAGTTTATTCTTAAGGGTAAAACTTTTATGCAACTGGGCACACATCTTACATATTTGGGCAGGTGAACTTATCTTATGAAAGCTATAATTGATTTGCCTGTAATGAATCTGTTCTTAGACCACAGAAGGTAATTCCCCCAGTACATTACTTATTATTATTATTATTATACACTTATTTTATGAAGTGAAATATCAGTCTCACAACTGTTCTGATGAATCTTCCTTATTACACTTATGAGTCCTTAAAGAGTTTGAGTGTCTGAAGTTCTTCCCGCAGTCTGAGCAGAAATACGGTTTCTCTCCGGTATGAATTCGCTGGTGGAGATGAAGAGTATTCTGTAGAGCGAAGTTCTTCCCACAGTGTTCACACTCAAACGGCCGTTCTCCAGAGTGCATGTGGAGATGAATTCGGAGGATACTGTGTTGGGTAAAACTCTTTCCACACTCTGAACACTGATAGGGTTTCTCTCCGGTATGAATTCGCTGGTGTGAGTTGAGAGTTCCCAGCTGTTTAAACCATTTCCCACACTCTAAGCACTGATACGGCTTCTCTCCAGTATGAATACGTTGATGCCTTTTGAGAGCACCCCCCTCCCTGAAGGTTTTCCCACAGTCTGAGCAGTAATACGGCTTTTCTTCGGTGTGAATGCGCTGATGTGATTGGAGATTACAATGCTGAGTAAAACTCATCCCACAGTCCGGGCAGAGATACGGTTTCTCTCCAGTGTGAACGCGTTGGTGCTTTCTGAGAGCACCAGCTTCTCTAAACGTTTTTCCACAATCTGAACAAGAATACGGCTTTTCTTCTGTGTGAATGCGAAGGTGTGTTTGGAGACTACTCGGCTGATTGAAACTCTTCCCGCACTGAGAGCACTGATACGGTTTCTCTCCAGTGTGAACGCGCCGGTGTCGCTGGAGGTGACCGGGTACGGTAAAGCTCTTTCCGCAATCCGAGCACTGATACGGTTTCTCGCCGGTGTGATAACGCTGGTGAACCTTGAGTTGACTCTCTATAGGAAAACTCTTCCCACAGTCTGAACAGTGATAATCTTTCTTCTTCTTCTTGCTGGATTTTTCCTGCACTTGAATTGAACGTTCAGCTTCAGACATGCTTGTAAAGATTGAACGACTGAAGATATTTGGGGAGTTTTGGGACACTAGGCTCAGGAGGCGACTTGCATTAATCAGGGCATTACTCCAATTCCTTTATCATTTCCTAAAAGAAAAAACAGTGTTTTTATCTTGGAAAGATTCGGACTCCTGTATCAGATAACCAATAGGTTACTGCTGTTTCTTGCACCAACGTTTACAAATATTGGGACTAATTCCATAGGCAGGGTAACAGACATCAGGGACAGCTTAAACAATCACAAGAGAAATCTTTTTTTAATATCATTTTGATACAATTTTACTTTAAAATATTCAAAGCAATGGATTTTCCAACCTAAAATAAATCTAATGAAAAAAAAAAAACACCGTTGTAACTAAACCAATGAAAACCAATTCATGTTTTTGGGAGAAATGTTGTAGTTTATAGAATAAAACAACAATCTTCATTGTATTTAAACATAAACCTATAAATATCAAAATCATAGAAACTGATTTAGAAACTGAAGTGCTCTCTTCGTTTTTACCAGAGCTGTATATATACACTAGTGTTTGTATTGAAGCCCGTTTTGATTTAGGAATGTGAAAAATATGAATTTAGTGTAAACCAAACCCCTCCCACAGAGAACACTGATTGGTCTACTGAACACAAACACAGATCTATCTATCATGCGTGTCTCACTGGCTCCCGAGAATGCTTGAAACATGCCGGTAAACAATGTTCTTATTTCCAGGATATTGTTTATGATTTGCGGCATTCGGGTGCCGCTATTAACCTGCGGTAGAGGCGAGGATTATTAACCTCCCCTCTACTTATCTTAGTCCATGTTCACATTACAGACAAGTACAGTTACAGTTATCTTAGTGACCGGACATGATCTAAGTAAGAAACCACAACTGATTAATGAAGCATATTAAGAATGAAGAATATTGTACAGAAACACAAACAAAACGAATTTAGGAACTAAACCTAAACTGTTCTTACGTTCATCAGTTCTGCTCCGGATTCTCTCCATCCAGCAGCTCCGTGCTTCTCTTCCACCCATAACAAACCCCTCAACTACCCCCTTCTACTGGACTGGAGTGGGACTACAGGACATTTACACTGCTGGAAACACAGGGACATGAAACGTTTTGTCCATTTCTTGTCAATTAAACTTTATATTACTGTGAATTATTAAAGCTATTATGTGAGAAGATTAAATTATCTAAAAGAGTTAATCAGGAAACATGTTTTAACTATATTAAGCAATAGCTGACACCTTAATTTTACATCTTGATCTGCTTTATTGACTTGATTTTTCTTGATCTGGCAGCCTAATTCAGTTATGTCTACACCAGTGTCTAGAATGATGGGTTAAATCAGGCTAAATCAAAGATATCAGACAGGAAAAGCCATTTTTCATAATAGGAAACAATTTACAATAAAGATACACTTATTACAGCACTTACAACAGTAAAGAATGTCTCATTTCATTATTAATATACAGAATTGACATTACCATTCTTATGTCTCAAAAACTATTTAACAATGTTTATTACTGTTGTAAGTACTGTGCATTACAAGATATAAAAAACACAGACATGCCTAATAACAATATTACCAAAGATTTTCAAAATTACAAACTCACAAGAAATAATCACAATCACAGCTCATTTTAAACATGAGTCAACTCATGTTTTATTGGAATTGAAATACATTTCTATAAAGACCGAAAGATAAATACGTGTTAAATATTTAATATTAGGGAGTTACATGAAATAAAAGTGTACAATAAATGGATGGGAATAAAAAAAACATTTACTTGAAAACAAAAAACAAACAAAAAAACAATATACCCATGATCAAACCTGCATGCAAATAAGTATTAAAATGTAATAAGAGTACACAGCAAATACTAACAACCAACAACACTTTTTCCCTCGAAAGGTAAAAAAAAATAATTTTCTTTGCAGTTATTAGATTCAAAGTTTACAAAATTTGCAAGTTAAAAGTCAAGTCCAAAGCAATTTGGACAATTTTGCTTCTGTACACCATGATTTGTTCAACTGGGTTATGATTAAATGACCAACTTGGAAATTTTATAACATTCCAATACTTTGCTATTCAAAGTAATTGAGTTACCATTTTTGTTTGTTCCAGAAAAAAATATGTTGACAGATTACACCAAAATTAACATGTATCAGAAGGATGTAAAGATAAGAATATAGAGAATGAATCTATAGGCATTTTTAACACCTGCACTTTTTAGTCCAGTTAAACCAGATTCAATTTCTGATGCGCTTTATTTAGGCAGTGTATATGTGAACACAAAATGACTTCTGGATGCGGATGAAAACCAAACAAGATCTAAATTCAAGCTGTACTCCTTAGGTGTAGTTGTTCAGGTGTAGTCTAAACTGGCACATTGTTTAAGTAATTACCTGTACTACAGCTATGATCTAATGACACATCTGCTGTTGTCCTGGTTAAACTGTACAGAAATACTGTAATAAGTACTGATTCAGAACACAGGACCTTCTTCCTGTATTTACTCTTTGCTATAACCTTAAACAGGTCTAAGCAATAAGGCATTTAGATTTTCATTGTGTGACAACGAACCGAACCGAACCAAACCAAAGGGAAATTGCAAGTTTACTAAATCTTTAAGTGATTTAGACCGGAGCAAAAGTATAGTTACAACTATAAGTGTAGAAACACTTAAGTTTAATAACCGTAATGCCAGGTTCACAATACACGATTTTGGGCCAGTTTTTCAGTTGCCGAAAGTTTTTCACTGATTGCCGACCAGTTTTATATCTGACTCAGTCGTGGACTGGGAGTCAGGAGAAGCGGCTACATACAGCCAATGAGATCACAGAAAGAGAACCACGGGTCCAAAACACACCAGAGCTGTTTATAGTGAGTCTGACTACCCTACCATTCCCCCTGATATATCAGTAAATTACTGTTAAATTGAGGGAGCTGAGAGTGAGTCCTCTATAAATAGGGGGGAATGAAGCTAAAAGCTAAAAACTTTAATTAATTTTAGAAAGTAGACTAATGTATTTTAGTAAAAAAAAAGCAAAGAAATCAAACTAGTATATTTCAGTTTATCTACAGAAAACAGAAAAGGTTTTAAACTGTAAATCTTTAGCATTACTGCTACGGTGAGCTGATTGGTTGTTTAATGAGCTGATGCTGGAGATACAGGCAGAGCATGTTTAAAAGGTTTTTAACTGGAGTTCAAAATGATAAGAAATGAGGTCTGCATTATTGAAACATTTGATATAGTTATTCTGTGTCGAGGACATTAGGACATCAGCTGATCAGATATTTATAAACTCTGATTTTACTCAGTTGCTTCATATGAACTCATGTTGGACTCACTTTAAGTGCGTATTCTCCTCTATAGAGATTCTCTGGTTTGGCATTGCTAGTATTCGTGTGTTTAGTTCAGGTGAGTTCTCGTGACGAAACGTGTTTCTGGAGAGCAGCCAGGTGAGTCGGAGGTTTACCACGTGAGAAATTGTGTTATTTGTGACTCCGTTTCGCTGATCAGTCATTTAGTGTGAGAGTCTCAACAACTGAAGGACTCACAATTACAGCACAACCAATCATGTACAGTTAACAGCACAATGACCGAGGACTCAAAAAGTCGTGTAGTGAGAACCTGGCATTAGCAGACCACATTGTTCATTGCATGATCATGTATCATCTGCTACACGATTTGGGATGCAACTACGTGATTATTTTGGTAGTCAGATACTCGATTATTTTTCTGTTCACTAAGTCAATTAGTCAACGCTAATTTCTGCCACGCCGTCCGTCTCTGATTCCTCCGGCTCCTGTTTGTAGATTTCTCTAGTAACTAAAAACTCCTCCCCCGTTGCGATTCTGTCCCCATCGTTTAGTTTTGGTCCCGCCTCTTTCTTCGTACATTTGTGAATCCTTAAAGAGTTCGAATGTCTGAAGTTTTTCCCACACTCTGCACAGTAATATGGCATCTCTCCGGTATGAATCCGCAGATGTTCTTGCAGATTGCTATGCTGGGCGAAGCTCTTCCCGCACTCGGTGCACTGGTACGGTTTCTCTCCGGTGTGAAGACGCTGGTGAGCCTGGAGATTACTCTGTTGACTGAAGCTTTTACCACATTCTAAGCACTGATATGGCCTCTCTCCAGTATGAAGGAGTTGATGCCTTCTGAAGTTCCCAGCATCCCTAAAGGTTTTCCCGCACTCCGGACAGGCGTACGGCTTTTCTTTAGTGTGAATGCGAAGGTGTGATTGGAAATTACTCAGTATATTAAAGCTCTTTCCACACTCCGGGCATTGATACGGTTTCTCTCCGGTGTGAATACGTTGGTGCCTCTTGAGAGCACCAAGCAGTCTGAATGATTTCTCGCACTCTGAGCAGGCGTACGGTCTTTCTTCAGTGTGAATTCTCTGGTGGGTTTTGAGATGACTCTGTAAATTAAAGCTCTTTCCACACTCTAAGCACTGATACGGTTTCTCTCCGGTGTGAATGCGATGGTGCCTTCGGAGGTCACCACCCTGCCTAAACGTTTTCCCACACTCTGTGCAGATATACGGCTTTTCTTCCGAATGAATCCTTTGGTGGGCTTGGAGATTACCCTTTAAAGTAAAACTCATACCGCAGTCTGGACACTGATACGGTTTCTCTCCAGTATGAATACGTTGGTGCCTACTGAGGGCACCACCCTCCCTAAAGGTTTTCCCGCACTCTGAGCAGAGATATGGCTTTTCTTCGGTGTGAATACGCTGGTGTCGTTGGAGATCGTTCGGTAAGGTAAAACTCTTTCCGCACTCTAAACACGGATATGGCCTCTCTCCGGTATGAATTCGCTGGTGTCGTTCGAGATCACGCTGTTGTCTAAAACTCATCCCGCACTCCGGGCACTGATGCATAAGGTGCTGGAATTGTTGGAGATGATCCTGTTCTGTAAAACTTTCCCCGAACTCAGAGAATTGATACGGTTGCTCTCCATTTTTAACGCACTGGTGCATTTCATAATAATCCTTCAGGGTAAAACTCTTCCCACAGTCTGAACAGTGGTAATCTGATCTGATCTCGCTGCTGGAACTCTCCAGTATTTGGCTTTGTTCACCTTCAGACATGTTTGTGAAGACTGAACAATTAAAACGTTGAGAAGTTTGTGAAGTTTAACACTAGCATCAGGAGGTGGCTTGCATCAGGGCATCACTTCCATTTCTCCATTGTTTCCTAGTGGAAAAAAAAGGGGTTTAGATGTTTACTTGGTAACTGCTGGAGATTAATAATATTTTGCACTTTAGTAGATGCACAACTGATTCAATATTACTCTAAAATGTTTAAACGAACGAAGTGTTCCAACCAACACAACGCTTTTATAGAAAAGTAAAATCAGTAAGCTTTAGGGTGAATCTTAAGAAATGTCTCTAAGAATCTGGTCAGCCCTTAGATGCCTTATTGACGTGTTGAGAACATGAGAAAAAAAGTATTTTCTGATTAAAACATAAAATCGACCATGCATTTCCTATATAGATCTGAATCTATTTATAGATAGAATCTTACACCACTTTTATTTTAAACACAGTTTACATTGACATATGGATGACACGTGATGTTACTTACAGGTAATCTTTTAATGGTTTCCAGTAAAAGCGTGAGGTTTCTATTGGTTACGCGGAAATAAGGGTCTTCTATCTTCAGGTCCTGTCAAGATAAAAGAAACATGGTTAATGTAAATAATTACTAGTTACAAATATGCAATGTTGCAACAGGTAACCATAAACTATGACTTATGAATCTAAACAATACTGTTATAATGGAAATATACTTCCTGTGCCAGTATATGCGTTATGGTTGAGTTTGTTTTTACTTGAGGGATGATCGTACAAGAACTTTAGAATGGTGTAGTTTCTTCAGTCCAAGCCTGACTGTAGTTTGTGCTTATTTGCAAATGCTGTATTCATGTTTTATTTATATATTTATTTAATTTATTATTTAGGTTTTGTGCTACCTTTTTTATTAAACTTTTTTCCTCACACGCAAATTAATTTATTTCTTGTAAGATGGAAAAATACCCAAAAGGGAGGACTGCAGGTTTACATGTTACATGACATTCTAATCAACTTTAGCAGTGTTATTTCAATCATACATTTACCTCAGAAGTGCTACTTTAAATCATACATTTATCTCAACAGTTCTAACAAAAGTTATTCCAGCATTCCTATTCTGATAGTATATTTACTTCAGCAGTAAATACTTTAAGCACTTTAAGCATTTTCTCACAGATTTACCTCAGTATTATGCTCATTATTCATTTACTTCAGTATTGAAATTGTAGTCATACATTTACCTTAGTATTGCTATTCTAATCATGCATTTACCTCAGCAGTACAATTGCTCAATAATTCACCTTAGTATTGTTATTCTTATCAATCATTTACTTCAGTATTGCAATTTTAGTCAAGTATTTCTATTCTAATCACACATTTACTTCAGCAGTGCAATTTATCATTGACTTACACCAGGATTGCTGTTCTACTCATAAATGTACCTCTGTATTTAAACATTTACCCCAGAAGTGCAATTTCTTACAGATTCACCTCAGTATTATTACCCTTATTATACATTTATATAAGTATTGCAATTTTAGTCATACATTTATATCAGTTTTGCTATTCTAATCATACATTTACCTCAGCAATGCAATTTCTGATAGATTTACCTCAGTAGTGTTACTCTTCTTATACATTTACTTCAATATTGCAATTCTAATGAAATATTTACCTCAGGATTGCTGTTCTAATGATAAATAAAGCAAATCAGTGCTATTCTAAATGATGTATTTACCTCAAAGTTGCTGTTATAATGATAAGTAAAGCTAAACAGTGGTATTCTGAGGATATATTTACAACAGGATTGCTGCTGAAGCTAAGTAGTGCTATTCTATTAATTAATTTACCTCAAGATTGCAGTAATGATTATAAACGAAGCTAACCAGTGCTATTCTAATGATATATTTACCTCAGGATTGCTGAAATAATGATAAATAAAGCTAAGCAGCGCTACTTTGAGTGAAATGTACGGCAGTGTTTTGGTAAACAGGGGATGCTAAAGGCTAAGTTAGCTTGGCTATCGGTTCTGTTCTGGTGCTGTTTGTGAAGGTAGTAAGTAAACCGACAGCAAACGTTGTATCTAAGTGACGCTAAAAGCTTTATACCGTGTTATTTAAGTGAGTAAAGCGTAAAAATGAGTGTAAACCGGCCGCTGATCCCGTACCGTCAGCCCTCCACTCTCCCGGGGCTGCAGAACGCAGCGCGGCCGGGGGAGGAGGGCTCCGGGCCGGTGTGGGTGTGGGCCTGCTGCCGCTGTTTAAAGATCCTAACGCTGGAGGAAAAACTGCGGTATAAAATAGTCAGTCATTATTAGATATAAATTATTAAGAATAGGTTTTTTATTCTCCTCAACATTAAAATGTTTATTTATTCATTTATTTTTTGACTGAATCATTCCTGTTGTCAGATATTTGATTTATCTCTAATATAGTAGAACATAAATACACAGTAACTAAATCTAAACTCTTATAAAAATATATATATATTCTATAGAAACACAAGAACTAATTTAGCAACTAAATCTAAGCTGTTCTTTTCCTTCTCTGATTGTGTGTTAAATATTTTAAGTGCATATAAAAAGTATAAAGTAGATTAGAAGATTTCCTGTAAACTCTTTCTTTGGTTTGTTTATCTTCTTACCTTCATCAGTTCTGCTCCTGTTTCTCTCCATCCAGCAGCTCCGTGCTTCTCCTCCTACTACTATACCCTCTAAACCCCCAACTATACCCCCTCTACCCCCTCTCCTGGACTGGAGTGGGACTACAGGACACTACACTGCACTTAAGAGATATTGTTACAAATCTAGGCCTCAAAAAAGTTATATATTAAAAAAATACTTAATCCAGGCATTATGGGTTTAGTTGTTCAAAATATAAATAAACAAAACTGGCACCTGATTACAAAACAGGAATAAAAATAAAACTTAATGTAATGTGCAACCTAACAGTGGTTGCACATTATCACTTTAAAAATATGTGTAATCCCCTTTTACTTACAAATAAAACATGGTTTGAATGAAAAGCTCATACAATTTTTTTTAAAACATCTTTCTCAACCAGTGCATCACAGTCATACCCTTACAACTCTCAAACCAGGTTTAGGATCGTTGGTCATTCAATACCAACAGCTGCCTTTGGGTAAATTTGCCTTTGGGTATATTTCTGTTTCATTTTTAATGAATTAATGAAAATTTGTTTGTCTTTTAAGAGTTTGCTTGCATGAATCTCCATCAGCAGATCCTGCATGTAATATGCAGATATAATCTAGTTCTTGTATTTATGTCAACATGAACAAATGAGAACAGGGCATAGTTTCCTTTTCCATCAACCAGCAAAAACATTTAAAAGCAACATTTTATTAAATTTGCTTTACAACATATTGAAAACATTCTGCAGTGTGACTACTGCACATTGTGATGACAATTCTGAAACAATACATTCTGCAGTCCCAGATCTGATAATGAAAACATTATACTGATATTTAAGTAAACACTGTGAAACAATCATTGTATTATAATATATATTCGCTGTGGCGGATCTTTTGGCTTGTCGTGTGGGGGGCGTGTCTGTAATGTTTTTGAATTCAAATGAAGCAACAGAAGTAGACAACTGTAATTTTAAGGATTTTTGAAAAGTTTTAATCAACCTAGATGTAATGTATAGTTCTATAAATCCATATTTTGCTTTTTTCAGGTTCTCTTTTGTCGTTGAATGGCATTGAAGAACCCCCCACTCTTGCCTGATTGGCTGGACGCAGTGTGGCAGACGCATTTTAGCTCTGTTAAACGTTTTTGCCTTATTGCAACCTAACATGCACCGCGGCATGCGGTGGCTTTCTCTCTATTGAAATGCATTGGATGCATTGAGGCCGAAGTGCTAGTGGAAACGTACTGTTAGAGCCCAGAAGGACTACAAGACGGTTGCAAAGCTGCATCTGAGAGTGTTTAGAGTATTCAGAGCAGTGAGCTTTTTTAGAAATAATGGATTTAGCTTTTGGTACATCAGGCTAGCTAACACTCATACATGAGTTTTGGTATATAGTAAATATATCTAAGTATGTATTACAAATGAGTAATTCTAGGGTATGTATGATAAACACTGAGTAATACAGACTTACATATAGCTCAAATAAAATATATAATAACTTACATTTCTTTTACAGTATTAAACACTGTCCTCTAGAACACATATCTCAAAGACTTCCGCCTCCTTCTTAATGCATTTGTGCGCCTTTAAACTGTTTACATACATGAAGTTTTTCTCACAGTCCGAGCAGTAATACGGTTTCTCTCCGGTATGAATTCGCTGGTGTATCTGGAGATTCCGGTGCCGTTTAAAACTGTTCCCGCACTCTGAGCACTGATACGGTTTCTCTCCGGTATGAACTCTCTCGTGAGTTTTTAAATTACTCTCGTTATTGAAGCCCCGCCCACAGTCCGAGCACTGGTAGGGTTTCTCTCCGGTATGAATACGTCGGTGTCGGATCAGACTCCCCTGCAGGGCAAAGGTCTTACCGCACACCGCACAGAGGTACGGCCTCTCTCCGGTATGAATTCTCAGGTGAGTTTTGAGATTACTCTCGACGTTGAACCGTTTCCCGCACTCTGAGCACTCGTACAGCTTCTCTCCGGTATGAATTCGCTGGTGTCGCTCTAAAGCACTTTTCTTGAGAAAGATTTTCCCACAGTCTGAGCACTGATGGATTTTCCTCTTTCTCACGGTTTTCGCTGGATGTCTTTCAGACGTAATTGTATGTCTGTCGGTATCAGAGTACAGCGGCTGAGTACTGCAGCTCGTTTCAGGCATCGTTACCTCACAATTACCATCTCCCATTTCAGCAGTTGTTACTCAACACGTTACTCATTAGCGCCCCCCAGGCACTTTGGTGGAAGTTTGATTAGTTAATCTTCACAGGATGCAGAACACCAGAAGCAGGAACGAACGGCAAGAAGACGTCATCTGTTTTCATCCATCTGGATTAAACAAAAAAAGGATGTTAATATGATTGAATGATCCAATTGACTTAAACAGTTTCCAACTTTCCCCATCTCCCTGTTTTGTTGATGCCGACCTTTCCTTCTCTAGTATATTTATCTCTCATGCTCATATAAAAGTGCCTGTATACAATTAGGAAAACATAGTTTTGTCTCAGAAGTGTATTTTTGTTATTTCCTTATGGGATGAAATAATATATATAGAGATATATATAGTTTATCGTCTTTGGGCTAAACAATATTGAGATATTCGTTTTAATCCATATCGACCAGACCTAATGACTATATTGCTGAAGGGATTCATTCTGATCTGTATTTACCAGTTTATCTAAAGCCTAAAATTTAAATTTCCCAATAGTCTGCATTAATTGAGGTCTGAAAATTCTGCACTCTTTTTTTTTGTTATTTCAGTCATTTCTCATTTTCTGTAAATAAATGCTCTAAATGAGAATATTTTTATGTGGAATTTGGGAGAAATGTTGTCTGTAGTTTATAGAATAAAACAACAATGTTCATTTTACTCAAACAGAAACCTATAAATAGCAAAATCAGAGAAGCTGATTCAGAAACTGAAGTGCTCTCCACGGCTGTATGTACTGTTTATATGAACTATACAATATTTTAAAATATATTCAATTAGGAATTGTATTAATGTTTCTGATCAAATATTAAACCTTTTAATGTAATGATCAACCAGTATTCCTAAAAAAGCCCACTGCTCAGAATATAAACACTCCCAGTGTTTACCTGTTTAGGATAAACGTTAAATTATGTTACAATTAAAAGATTTGTATTCAACTTTGCGTACATTAAATACGTATATATTGTTTATAATCTATTTTTATAGACAGTACTGTGTTTAGAATTTCAATATTAACAGACTTTCTATCAATAACGTTAAAAATGTAATTCAGCAAATACATAAATAACCTATATTCAGTGTTCTTTGTTATCAGGTAAACATTTGATCAGATAGTTCTAAGTGTAGGGGTTAGATTGATGGCTAAATCACAAATTACTGTTTTGTAATACATAAAATACCTCCAGCACTGTTTATATATTTTACATTTTAGATACATCTTATATCTTACATCATACCTGTACATCTTCATATTTCCTCATAGTTAACCCTGTGACAGCCTTAACACTCTGAAGCACTTTAAACTGCCACACAATATAAAATATTACATATTAATCCCATATATAAATATATATACAAACATAAGCAGGAGAGGTAATGGTTAATACTGGCCTATTTGGGACTAAATCTACAGCAATGCTGCCTGTGTTCTGGGTTAATACTCTTCAGCACAGCAGAGAGACCCGTATGTAATTAAGAGTAATTGGATGTAATTGAAAGTACTGCGCGGTGTAGCGTTACTTACTCTCAGTTGCGCAGATCCTCGCGCTCCTGTTTCTACATGTAACAACAATACTGGAACACTTCCTGTCCGTCTTCTCATAAACCCCGCCTCCTGCGCTGTGATTGGTTATCCTCATTCGAGCAGCCAGCTGATTTGCGAGTTGAGCGGTTGCGTCATCGTTGCAAGTTCAAAGTGCCGCTGTAAATCAGATTTTTGTCTTCAAATACACTGAACCCAAATATAAACGCAACATTTTTTATTTTACTCCCATTTTCAGCCACGTTTATCCACATATACAAAATAGCAGTAGAACCAAAAAAAACAATCTTACTTTAATCAGTAACAGAAATTAGTTCAAATTTGATTAATGATATATAGATATAAAAAATAGATGTACAAAACCATAACAAAAACAAAGGTTCAAAGGATGTAAACTTTAATATAATACTTGAATAAAAATCCTCAATATGTAGGCGTGTAATATCAGGTAAAAAAATCAATAAAAATGCTGGCCTGTTAATGGGTTAATTGACTTATTCTATAATATATAGTCATAATATCAGTCATTTGTACCTTTTTAAAACTTGATTTTAGTGGCTTATCTATCAGTCTTTTCATCTGTAGGGCTGTGAGAATATACTTTTACTGTTCAATTAAAAAACAAGTAACTCCAAAACAGCAACTTTACAGGATAGAGAAAAAACCTTGTGAACTTTCAATAGAAGTCAATGTAAAAAAAGAATTTATTTCAGGTCATTTTGAAGAATTTCTATTGATCTGTTTATCAACAGTGTAACAGTGGCACAGTGTAAGGGACAGTTTGTGTGTGCAAATTATGTAGTAAACTAAAAATCAACAAAAATGGAGATACTTGTTTTTCATTGGACAGCGACAATATATAGACAACTGTGGACGCATTAGATCTAATAACCTTTTGATGGAACATCCTGGACCATAAGAGCCATAAAATTGCCATTAAAAAAAAAATCACAAAACTCTATATGCATGCAACTTAATATTTAATTATTTTTACTTTGTGAAAACACAGGTAACATCAATAATAAATTATTCAAAACACCTGTCAAAATTATAGATTAACAACAGGTTATTTTACAGGCACCATAATGACATATTATTAACAGCTGCCTCCCGGCAAACTAAACTCATATGTTTCTGTCTCCGTCTTAATGCATTTATGTTTCTTTAAAGTGTTCGGATGTCTGAAGCTCCGCCCACACTCTGAGCAGTGATAGGGTTTCTCCCCAGTGTGAATGAGCTGGTGCTCCATTAGCTTGCCCTTCTGGGTAAAACTCCGCCCACACTCTGAACAGGGAAACGGTTTCTCTCCGGTGTGAACGCGCTGGTGTCGAATTAGATTATCCTGGTGATTGAAGCCCCTCCCACATTCGGAGCACCGGTACGGTTTCTCCCCGGTGTGAATGCGCTGGTGTCGTATTAGCGGGCTCTTCAGGGCGAAGCTCTTGCCGCACTCTGAGCAGAAGTACGGTTTTAGTCCGGTGTGAACGCGCTGGTGCTGAATCAGAGTGCTCTGCATGGTGAACGTGTTCCCACACTCCGAGCAGTAATACGGTTTCTCTCCGGTGTGAATGCGTAAATGAGCTTTCAGGTTACTTTTACTGCTGAAACACTTGTCGCACTCTGAGCACTGATACGGTTTCTCGCTGCCGTGGATCTGCATGTGCCGCTGGAGATGATTCTTCTGGAGGAAGCTCCGCCCACACTCCGGGCACTGATGCGGTTTCCCTGCAGTGTGAATGCGCTGGTGTTTCCTGAGGTTGGTTTTATGATTAAAACTATTCCCGCACTCTGCACAGATATACAGCGTATCCCCAGTGTGAACGCCACTCTGAAACTGGAGAGTTTTACTAGTGTTATCTGTTTCTGAGCACTGTTGTTGGGATTCTCTCTGTTCTGATCTCTCAGGTGTATCAGTCTGAACAGGTGAACCAGAGGACGGTTCTTGGGGGCTGGAGCTGCTTTCAGACGCCATCAGGTCAAACAGAGTCTCTTTGGATCACAGCAACTGAGGTTTTTGTAGAATCGAATTTTAAAGGTGTAGGAAGGTGGAGAGAAGGTGTAGTAAAGGCTTGCAATCGATCATCATTGCTTCCTGTAAAAAAATAAAGATAACGTTTATTTGAAATGGGAAATTAAAACAGAGTTCTATAATTGCAATTTTGCTTATTTTCTTCATTTCTAACTGTATTTAATGACGACATCAATGATATCTTGTCTTTGCCCTTTTCTTAATATATGTCTCATTTTGGCTCTGGTCAGGTCTCTGTTGTACACTAAAGGTTTAAATAAAGTTAAATTCCATTCATTCATACCTCCACTAGAGATCTAAAAGGGGTTAAAGGTAAACTCTGCAGGATGGTAGATCTCCAGAAAGAGGAATGATCATCCCTGATCTAAACAGTTTCAGAGGGTTGGGGAACTGCAGGGGAAATACAAAACATCTACAACTCCATTTAAACTGGGAAAAAAAGAGAAGATATGCGTTGTGTCAAAATGATGGTAAATATGAGTTTCATACAAAAACAGATATACTGTAGCTCTGGAAAAAATAAGAGACCACTTAAAATAAAAAAACTCTGGAATATAATCAAGAGGAAGATGGATGATCACAAACCATCAAACCACCAAACTGAACTGCTTGAATTTTTACACCAGGAGTAAAGCAGCATAAAGTTATCCAAAAGCAGTGTGTAAGACTGGTGGAGGAGAACATGATGCCAAGATGCATGAAAAAACTGTGATTAAAAACCAGGATTATTCCACCAAATATTGACGCAAATAAGTGCTCTAAATATTTTTATTTGGAATTTGGGAGAAATGTTGTCGTTTATAGAATAAAACAACAATGTCCATTTTACTCAAACGTAAACCTATAAATAGCAAATTCAGAAAAACTAATTTAGAAACTGAAAGTGTTCTCTTCATTTTTTCCAGAACTGTATATAAAACACCTTAGCAACCAACACCAATTGCATAGCAACACCTTAGCAACCACCTAGTAACAGTTTAGCAACCAACCCATCTACCGCAGGTTTCTGCAGGACCTGCATTCTGTAGTTTGATCTGTATTTGATCTGATCTATGTGTTTACCCTGATATAGAACCATACACTTTATTTTTCAATCAATAGAAACCAGTCTTTCTGCAGTGCTGCAACTGATCTGATCAAACCCCGCGTGCGGCAGTTTACAGTAGAGTTTACAGTAGAGTTTAGGAATTTAGCGGCTAAACTCAGCATTAGCGCAGTTACAGTCACAGGGCCAGTTATACAGAGAGATACTGTAGCACAGATATTATACACACAGCCCTAAATATACTAATATCATATATATTTATAGACAGTTGAATCAAAAATATGAAACTTGCTTTTATACATCCATACTGTCAGTAGAGAATCTCCTGATCCTCTTTCACCAGATCAGATCAGATGATTCCTCTCCGGATCTGCTGTTGGGAATGCAGAGCTTCTCCTATTGTGGATTTTCTGCTGGTTGAAATTTTATTTCTACAGTATGTTACTGCCCCCTACTGAAACATTCTGCTTCTTGGAAGTGCATTTTTATTACGCTGTCAGAGGGCAGATAAAGGTGTGTAAACACTTAGGACATCAGATGGGCAGGATTAAATAAACTTTGCATTACATCTTTTTAATTGTTGATAATATAAAAAAATACACATTTAAACCACCTTTATTTAATATTGCCTCATCAGCATCAGCATTTAGTTTTGAAATTCAGACATTGAATCAATGTTCATTTATAATGGATTTGAATGGTTGAGATGAGCTCATAAACTCACACTGCTTTTAGGAGAAAAGGGTTCTTCAAAATAATAATAATACTTTTTTAGTGAACTGTGAAACGTTGGGATCACTGAACCATTTTACACTTTTAGATTCTAATCACTATCAGAAAGCCTGTGACTATTTTAAATATTTTCTTTTTATTATTTTATGTTTGTCTTTTTTCAATTTTTATTTGTATTTATTTATTATTACTTTTTACTTTTTATTCTAATGTTTTATATTTTATTTATTATGTTATTAGTTCGATTATTTATTTGATCATTTCTTATCATTGTTAACATTTTACCTCACTTTTTCTATGATCTTTTTATTTATCTTATATTTTATAAATTCTTTACTTTTTCACACGTCAACTTGGTTTTATTGGTATTTTAGAATTTTCTGTTTTACATATATATTTAATTCATATATATTATTTTTTTATTTAAAATTTTTACTTTTTATTTTTATTTTTTTACTTTTTTATTCCTTAATATTTTAAATATATTATTAAATGTTTTTAACCCCTTTGATGTAATTGCTCGGCAACATGAGGGTCACCCTCAATGTTTTTCTCGAGTGAAAATAAAGGTTGATTGATTGATTGATTGAGTGAATATTAATAAATCTACACGAAATATTCTAGAACACAGAACAAGCTATAAAATATAATACAAACAAGATATCCATATTACATGTAGCAAGATGTATGTTAAATACAGTACATATTAAACAATTACATTGAATCAGTTTTTAATCAATGTAAAATCTTTATGAATATTTAGGTAAGTAAAAGATATAATGATTTCCAAAAGGCATTAGGTTGATAAACATAAATATGAAACATTTCTTTATTATTTTAGGCAAGATTATAATTTTTATTTACATCTTTTACAGTTTCAACATGACAGGAAAGAAGAATCTGTTGTATCCATACCGCTGTAAGACGCTCCTGCACATCACCAAGAGAATTTGGGCATTTTGGCAGAACACTTCTTCACTTTTGTTTGTCTACTGTTGATACAGAATGAGAACTTTATTTTTTTGGTAGGACCAAATTTTGGTTTCACACATGATATATAAACTGAAAAGTCTGGACCAAACAAGGCAGGGCTGAAAGCAGCCTAAGACAAGGTAAGGATGTCTTAAATAATCTTTTTTAACGCAATATTAAGAGTCGGCTTCTGGCAAACATACCTCATAGTTTTCGGCTGAACTCGTTACGCATTTGTGTTTCGTTAATGTATTAGAGTGACTGAAGCTCCTCCCACAATCTGAGCAATAATACGGTTTCTCTCCAGTGTGAACGCGCTGGTGAGTTTGGAGACTATTTAGTTGAGTAAAACTCTTCCCGCACTCTGAACACTGATACGGTTTCTCTCCTCTGTGAATGAGCTGGTGTTTTTTGAGATTATTCCTTTGAGTGAAGCTCCGCCCACAGTCTGAGCAGTGAAACGGTTTCTCTCCGGTGTGAACGCGCCGGTGTTTTCGGAGGTTGCTGTGTTGAGTAAAACTCTTCCCGCAGTCTGAACACAGATACGATTTCTCTCCGGTGTGAATGCGCTGGTGTCGCCTTAGACTTCTCTTCTTATTAAAACGAGTCCCGCAGTCTGAGCACTGATGCGGTTTCTCTCCGGTGTGAATCAGCTGGTGTAAACGTAGAGCTGTCAGTTCGCCAAAACCTTTCCCGCAGTCAGAACAGATAAACGGTTTCTCTCCTGTGTGAACGCGCTGGTGACGCTGGAGATTACTCTGTACGTTAAAACTCTTGCCGCAGTCTGAACACTGATACAATTTCTCTCCTGTATGAATACGCTGATGGCGTTGGAGATTGCTTTGGACGGTAAAGCTCTTCCCACAGTCTGAGCAGTGAAACGGTTTCTCTCCGGTGTGAATTCGCTGGTGTTTTTGGAGATCGGTTTTCTGATTAAAACTCTTCCCACAGTCTGAACAATGATGGTTTTTCCTCTTGTCCGGATGATCCTCCACTGGTTTGTCAGATGTTTCTGAAGAGACAGTGCTGGAGGACATTTTGAGGGCACTAGAGCTCTTAAGGGGGACCAAAAGAAGGTCCATTATACCTTTACAGGTGGACATAGTGAGCAGGTGAAGACTTGGATCACCTGGACATCAACTGTTTCTAGAAACGGACATAAAGAAAAAGTATTCAGCAATGAGAAATGCTAAAAGCAACAAAAATAAACGATAGGTAGAATCTCTTTTAATTCTATACAGAAGTATGCTAATATCAGTAAAGTAAAGATAGTGTTCTATATTGAACCGTCAGCTCTATAAACACTGATACTACAACTGCCATTATTTTAAACACATTTAAACACTGAAGTTCAGTGTGTGGAATGGGCAGTGAGCCAAGTCCTGCTGGAAAATGAAAGCAGCATCTCCGTAAAAGTTGAATTGAACCCAATTGAATCACAGTTTACCGGTTAAAACTCCAAAAAACAACGAGTAGCCCAATTTCAACATTATATTGAAGTCACGACTGAAATCTAATGTTTCTCTTTAATCGGAAACAGGTGTTTAGGTCACGTGACGTCGCGAGTTGAATGAATCAAACGAATCAGAAAAGCGTCAGATAGATGTTGTACAACTGCAGTATGAACACAGCAATCATATTCAGATTATATACCAGCAGATCTACACTGATGCATCCTGCATCCACATTCATTAAAACAATATATGGGTTTATATTATATTCTTACTGTCAGTAGAGCTGATCCTGCATTCTCCAGATTCATAGAAATATAGAAATATATATATATATATATATTCATCTCAAGAAACAGTCCTGTCCTGTTTCTTGTTGGTTTTCTGCCGGTTGGAAACACAGTTATCAGTGTCTTTCCTCCCCCTGCTGGACTGGACTGGATTTGGGGATTTTTTTCAGAGGATGAATTTTGTAAAATCTCCTCTATCAATCAATTAATCAATCAATCAATCAATCAACCTTTATTTTCACTCGGTAAAAACATTGAGGGAGACCCTCATTTACAGTGCAGCCAGGCATTTACAACATCAAAGGGATTGAAAACATTTAATAAAAAATGAATCAATAAGGAATAAAATAGTAAAAAATAATAAATAAAAGAAATACTAATTTTAAATCAACGTTTAATATATATGGAAAAAATGTATATGTAAAATAGAAAATTCAAAAAGACCATAAAAACAAATTGACACATAAAATGTAAAGAATATATAAAAAATAAAATTAATAAAAAGGTAATTATAAAAGTAAAGTAAAATGTTAAGAATGATAAGAAATGATAAAATAAATAATAATGAACTAAGAACACTAGAATCAAAATATAAAATATTAGAATAAAAATAAAAGAAAAAGAAATAAAAAGTAAATAAAATGTATACAAAAATGACAAATGTATAAATTACAGAGACACCAGACACCCCAGTTTACATTTAAGCTTTCAACCAACTGTTTCCAACAATAAGTGAAGGTTTTCCTGAGAAATGTGAAAAATATTCTTTATTTAGCTGATTCCTTAACTGAAGGACTTAACTAAATAAATCTAAACAAAATAAATGGTCCTTAAAATTGTTCAGAGCTTTAAACCCTATTTTTTAAATTAACAGGTTAAATAAAACAATATGGATGGATGGATGGATAGATAGATAGATAGATAGATAGATAGATAGATAGATAGATAGATAGATAGACAGACAGACAGACAGACAGACAGACAGACAGACAGGTAATTTCTAACTTCGACGCTCCGCAATAGAGATCAGTAGGGGGCAGTACTGCACTAAATAACTGTGTTTCCCACCAGCACAAAAAACCCATAATAAACCCGAGACTGTTTTCAGGATCAGGAGCTGCTCTGCGGACAGTAAGGAGATATAAATCTATTTATCACAGTGATTTAAAGAGCTTATCTTCACGCTACTGATTTTCTTGTTGTGTAATGTTTCTATTTGTTTTCACAAATGATGACTGTAAGCGTCTTTGGGTTTTAGAAAAGCGCTATATAAAAATAAAGTATTATTATTATTATATTATTGCTGTCTAACAATATAATTATGCTTCCTTTAAGTCATGCTGGAAATATCGTATTTATGAGATGAGTAAGTATGAACGCTGATGATTTACCAGTGAGAAACTCGATTTAACAGCAGCTACAGTCTGTTTTAATCTAATCACGCTACTGATTTTTCTACTGGATAAAAATGCCGCTAATACTCAACCTTAACTCGTTTTAGTTTGGAATCTGTTGGATACAGAAAAACGGAATTAAGCAAAATAAAAAAAAGATTTTCTCAGAGGTTTCATGTTGTTTTAAACCCAAAAACACCTGAATAGAAATCAGGTTGTATTTACGAGCTATAAAGTGATTTTTTTAGCGGCAGGAATAAATGAATGGGGTTTCTTAAATCACGTTCTGTGGCTTAACATTCCTGTGTGGAAACCCATCCTAGATCACTAAACCTTGTTACTAAAGGCTTACTGTTGGAGTAAAGTAAGAAAATATCTTCTCTTAGTTCCCTCAGTTCCTTTATTTCCTTTTAATTTCTTCATTATTTTATTTTTAATTGTTTTGTATTATTGCTTTTTAACTTATTTTGATTAGTTTATTTTATTATTATTATTACTATATTTTATTATTAGTATTAGTATTATTGTTGTTGTTGTATTATTCATTTATTTATTTGTATTTTTATTGTACTATGTAAAAGTTAGTTTTAGCTTAATTTGATTTTTTTTTGTATTGTATCTTATTGATCTTATCATCTTTTGATCTTAATTTCTTAATTAAACCAAGTTTTATTATTATTGTATTATTATTCTTATTCTATTTTTAATTTAAAATATCTATTTTTAACATATTTTTATCTTTTATTCACTTATTTAAATGATTAAATGTAGTTATTATTATTTTTGTCATGTTAATAATTTTTTTAAATGCTCTGCTAAATTTAAAAAAAGGGTTGCCAATCAATGTACTTCCGAGTCAAAATTAAAGTTGATTGATTGACATTTATCTATATGTTAAAAGGATAGGAGTAACATACTTACCTACTTGCATGGTAGGAGGTAACAGGACCAGTAATTTTTAGTAGTGGACTGTTTTTTCGAAAAAGCTAATAAATATTGCATCATCACTATTTTAAATTGTGATGTTACACGCTGTATTTAATGCTTTTTTAATTACATTTAAACATGGGCTTTAAAATAGACTTTCACATTTAATGCTTTTTAGGCTAGACTTTTAATGAGGAAAATCAAACCTTTTATAAAGTAATATAGCTGCACAGGACCGAAATTTACCTTCTCCTACAGTGAATATTTATAGAGCGAAACTGAGTAATATTCTGTTAGAAATTATCTTCCTTGTGCAGTCAACAAAATGTAGAGGTGAGTATGAGTCTTCGAGTTTGTTATCTTGTTTAATACGTTTTCTTTCATCTTCCAGAATCAAATGATGTCCTGGTGATCTGAGTCTTCTCCAGCTCCTTCTGTCCTCCTGTTCGGAGCTCCTAATGGAACCAGTTTCGAGTTCTAGTTCTCTCCAACTGACGTCCACTACCGTCTCTTCAGAAACATCCGATAAACAATTAGAGAATCTCACTGACAAGAAGAAAGCACACCTCTGTTCAGAGTGCGGCAAGAGTTTTAATAAGAAGAATGATTTTCAACAACACCAGCGCATTCACACTGGAGAGAAACCGTTTCAGTGCTTGGAGTGCGGAAAGTGTTTTAGTTTGCAGAGCACTCTTAAATCGCACCGACGCATTCACACTGGAGAGAGGCCGTATCAGTGCTCAGAGTGCGGGACGAGTTTTATTAAAAAGAGCGGGTTAATACGCCACCAGCTCGTTCACACCGGAGAGAAACCGTATCACTGTTTACACTGCGGGCAGAGTTTTACACAGCAGAGTAATCTCCAAACTCACCAGCGCGTTCACACCGGAGAGAAACCGTATCAGTGCGTCGAGTGCGGGAGGAGCTTCAATCAGATTTCTCATCTCCAGCGACACCAGCGTTTTCACGCCGGGGAGAAACCGCATCAGTGCGTCGAGTGCGGAAAGAGTTTCGCTCTGAAAAGTCAACTGCAGCGACACCATCGCGTTCACACTGGAGAAAAACCGTTTGTTTGTTCGGAATGCGGGAAGAGTTTCGGCGAACTGACTGCTCTACGATTACACCATTTCATTCACACCGGAGAGAAACCGTATCAGTGCTCAGACTGCGGAGCGAGCTTTAATAAAAAGGGTAGTTTAACGCAACACCAGCGCATTCACACCGGAGAGAAACCGTATCAGTGCTTAGACTGTGGAAAGTGTTTTAGACAACAGGATAAACTCAAAACTCACGAGCGCATTCACACCGGAGAAAAGCCGTACTGCTGTTCAGACTGCGGGAAGAGTTTTACTCACCAGAACGCCCTCCAAATTCACCAGCGCATTCACACCGGAGAGAAACCGTATTACTGCTCGGACTGTGGGAAGAACTTCAGACATTTAAGAAATCTTAAGATACACAAGTGTATTAAAAAGGAAGCAGAAATATATGAAATATGTGTGCCAGATGAGTGTTGTTAATACTACACCAGAAAGAAGAAATAAGACTATTGTGTATGACTGTGTAAAATCATTCCGCAGATAAAAGTTACCCAAATCTGATTTATTGACAAAATCTGATGTTTATTTAAGACTGATCTGATCTTCATTAGGTTTACCCTTCTCTCTGTTAACTGCTCATTAACGCAAATGTCAAATCAGCCAATCACATTGCAGCAACTCAATGCATTGCATTTAGGCATGTGGACATGGCCCAGACGATCTGCTGCAGTTCTTCAAACCGAGCATCAGAATGGAAGAAGAAAGGTGATTTAAGTGATTTTAAACGTGGCCTGGTTGGTTGTTGGTGTAGGTGTTTCAGAACTGCTGATCTACTGGGATTTTCACGATTTTCACACAATCTCTAGGGGCCAGTTGTTCAAACAATCAAAATTTTCCAGATTTGGAAATCCAATTTTTGCTCTCCAGGATCAGGTGATATATTTTACTTTTAAGCCGTTTTTTTAAAGCAACATTGGATTGGATCACCCTGATCCAGATACACAGTTTTCAGGATTAACTAATCCGGATTACCAGCTATGTAAAGAATAGGTAGAAGAACCAACTTGGGGTCACTTTAGATTCAAGATTCAAAGAGTTTATTGTCATGTGCACAGTAAGAAACAAGTTTCCTCATACAATGAAATTCTTTCTTTGCTCCTCGCCAAGTATGCCGCATAAACATAAAAGTAGGAAATATACAATAAATAAAGAAATAAATGAAATAAATATAAATATTAAATTGGTGTTAAATTTACATTCAGGATGGAAATATATACATGAAAACAGTAATGTGTTATGGATATTATTTACAAGTAAGTACATGTTATCTACAGCAGTGGAATATGAAAAAAGTGCAAAAGGTTCAGTAGTGAAATTATAAAATTTTGCAAAGTAAAGTGAGCATGTGCCTCTGAGAAATGTCCTTGACATGCTTTAAGTGTTTATTTTGACACAAAACACAAAACATAAACATCCACTTCATAACACTTGCATGTATTGTCCTGCACAACATTGCTACCAGACGCAATGTCCCTCTCTGAGATGTTTATGATGCACCTGAACCTGCTGAAGAACCAGAACAACCCCTGGTGTTCATTCTGTCGGGGACTGACTGGACATGTAGTAAGGGATGCAATTGTTCGAAATAATGTCTGACAGGTTCATATCTGATGAATGTTTTTTTGACATTAATATACAGTGATGAATGACAGTGACATAGATGAAAACATGAATATATAATTTTTTTTGTTATTGAAATCTTTTGGGGGGTATATTTCATGGGGTCAAGATTGTTTTTATTTTTACTTTACTATAGTAAAAGGCTTAATTGGTAGCATATGTCTACTTTATCACTGTAACGGTTAAACAGGTCAAGTGCAAAATAGAAATAAAAGTATATACACCAAATTGTACAAATGTATTTTTTTTTACTTTAAACTTTAATTTTAAAGTTTTACTACATTTTCTTTCTGAAATCCCCCTTGAAATCCTACCCCTTGTTGGGATCAGGGTAATCCTGTTTTTTGGGATTAAAGTTTTCAAAATCCTACTAAAATGTTTTGAACAAAAGAAACTGAAGGTTTGATCTATTTACAAACTAGGATTGGATTACATGAGCTGATCTGATTTCAGAATGCTTCTTTCCCTTTTAAACAACACGTTTTCCAGATTTGGCACACTGCCAACTGTGCCAAAAGTACCAATTGATCTTATATAATATTCTAATTTTCTGAAACACAGATTTTTGGGTTTATATTGGCTGTAAAATAAAAGAAATAGACGCTTAAAATAGATCACTCTGTTTAATACAAGAATATAATATATACACGAGTTTCACATTTTCAGCTGAATTCCTGAAATAAAGTAACAATAATATCAATAATATTATTTTTATTTTTTTTTTACATTTACTAGTAAATAAAGAGTTTCCAAAAACAACCAAAGTAAATGAACACTATATTCTAACCCAGAATAAAAGGCTCTATATTTTAGTCCAGTAGGGGGAAGCATTGCACTGAATAACCGGCAAAAAATCCGCAATAAAACCGGAAACTGTTTTTCTGACAAATGAACTCTTACAGGAAGCTTCTGATCTGGAGAAACAGAACCGGAGCTGCTCTACTGACAGTAAGCAGATATTAAACTATTATTCGTATTGTTTTAAAGGGATTATTGTGTTCACACAGTGTCACTGAACCTGTTTAATATCAGTATTTATTCTGTGTGTAAATATGTGAAAGTTCACTTGGTACATTTCCTGTAGTTGAATCTCACAGCTGCTCAGAAGTTCCCAAATCTATAATTTCACCTGCGCCAACTTTCCTAAAGGGTTTCATGTTAAGGATTATTTTAAGAATTATCTGGGTATTAAAGCTTTGAGTACGCTGCATTATTTAATGCGGTTTAGATTCGGTTAGATAAGGAATAAAGAAGTGCCCAACAGTGGATAAACTGTGCTGCACGTGCTCTCACAATGATAAACTGTACTTGCTTTAGTGTTGTCAATATTGGCACAAAGTTTAATTTCTAAAACTGTGCTACTCTGAAACGATAAAACTTTAAAACTGTGCAATTCTAAAACTATACTACTGTAAAACTTAGCTACTCTGCAATTATGCTTCTCTGAAACGTATTTAACTCTGAAACTGTTTTACTTTAAAACAGTGTTATTTAAAAACTGCACTACTGCAGAATTGTGCTACTGTAAAACTTAGCTACTCTGCAGTTATGCTTCTCTAAAACTATAGTAGTCTAAAGCTAGTGCTAAACTGTGCTACTCTAAAATTGCTGCACTGAAGCTACTTTAGGTACAAGGCAGATCATTATTTCTTTTCCACCTTAAACAGTGCAACAGTCTGGGAATTGTAGCAGATACTCTCTGGTATTAGTACATAATTTAAGGTGGAATGTAAAGTCCTAATATGGGGCCAACTAGTTGGAAAGTTTAAAGATATTTGAACAGGAAAAGGAAACATGGTGTGCAGATAAAGGAAATACTATTTCCTGTGATTTTACATTTTCATGTTTGGCTTCTGTTCTCACAGTACTTGTCTTTTTTTCCAACACTTCCACTGACCAAACATCTCCAGACTAAAACTAGCTCAGCAGAGTAGCACAGTTTTTAGTTCTGTGTTGCATTTTAGTTCCTGGCACATTTGCACTTTTGTTTTGTTGTTCCATAACATCATTTCTTTGCACTGTGTACCTGCATGTTCTCAGATAGAATGACAATGAAAGCCTCTTGACTTTACTTGTATCAAGATTGATTTTTAGTTTGGAAAGTTGGAATTCACCAGAGTTGCTGACTGTATTAAATTCACATTTGAAAGTGGATTAAAATGTAGTTACAGTTGTATGTGTACATGTGTGTCAGTTTTGATGCTCTGGGTGTTTAATCAGATTTCAGACAACAAAAAAGCAACTTAGAGTGAGGAAGTGAGGGGGTTCCATACATGCAGATATGTAGTGATGTCAAACCCAATATGCAAATTGGATCTGTTCACTTTTACAGCATTAATAGTGCAGTAAAAGACCGTCATCACAACAGATCTAATTTGTGAAACAAATCCATTTTGCTGCAGTCTGAACACAGCCTACAAGGCTTTTGGGAAACTGATTCCAGGTCACTAAAACATGTTAAGCTTACTGTGGGAATAAGGAAGAGAAAGATTTTTTAGATGCTTTTATATAAAGTGTAAAATCTTGCCCAGAGACGCACATTTTTGTTAAGTATCTTGATTGTCCAGCAGGGAATAAAACCAGTCTGCTGTAGGGAAGGCAGCGTGATTATTAACTATTCTACACCAACTGGTTCATTTTAAGATAATAGAACAGAAATAAATCACAGAGGCTGGTTTGTTTCATTCACATTCAGTATTAAATACTTTTTTCTTTTTCTTTTTTTTTCTTTTTCAGAGCTAAATGATGTTCTGACTGCTGAAGGTCCTACTGTCCATCTCTTCCTATGGTATCTTGGATCTTCTAATGGTCCCCAAAAGAAGCCTTTTGGACCTTTTCAAAACATCTGAGAGACAAATGGAGGAAAATACAGAAGTGGGTACAGAGAGTAAGAAACCCTACCAGTGCCCGGAATGCGAAAAGGGTTTTATTAGGAAGAATGATTTCCGACAACACTTACGCATTCACACCGGAGAGAAACCGTATCAGTGCTCAGAGTGCGGAATGAGTTTTACCGTGCAGAGTACTCTCACTGCACATCAGCGCATTCACACTGGAGAGAAACCGTATCAGTGTTCAGATTGTGGGAAGAGTTTTGTGGTTAAGAGTCACCTCCAGCGCCACCAGCGCATTCACACTGGAGAAAGACCGTATCTCTGCTCAGTGTGCGGAATGACTTTCAATGTGCAGAGTACTCTCACAACACACCAGCGCGTTCACACTGGAGAGAGACCGTATCAGTGTTCAGACTGCGGGAAGAGTTTTACTCTGAATAATCACCTCCAGCGACACCAGCGCATTCACACTGGAGAGAAACCGTATCCGTGTCCAGAGTGTGGAAAAGGATTTAGAGTACTATCAGCTCTACGGATCCACCAGCGCATTCACACCGGAGAGAAACCGTTTCAGTGCTCAGAATGTGGAAAGAGCTTTAATAAAAAGGATAGTCTTGTGCGACATTGGCGCATTCACACTGGAGAGAAACCGTATCAGTGCTCGTACTGCCAGAAGAGCTTCACGCAACAGGATATACTTAAAGCACATGTGCGCGTTCACACTGGAGAAAAGCCGTACGTTTGTTCACACTGTGGAAGGAGTTTTACTCAACAGAGTACTTTCCAAAAACACCAGCGCATTCACACTGGAGAGAAACCGTATTAACACTAGTTGGAAACATGGTTTAAAATGTCACTGCTATTAAAGAAAAGTGGTCCATTATAATGGACATGTAGTTTCTTATTTTTCCAAATGTTTTGTTGCACATAACACTAATTCAGAGTTGTTTTTAATAAGAATAGACTATAATCGAGCCATAGAAAAAGTTTATAAGCCAATGAAACAATAGTTTAGTCCCGCCCACTGCACTGAGGGAAAACTAGAGCCAAAGAGGAAAATTAAAAGACTTAATTTTTACTAATTGTGTGTAATTTAAAACACTTTTTAGGGATGGCTTGTGAACAATGTGAAGGTTAACATCAAATTTAAAAGAAAAATCTAAATAAATCTAAAAAAAAATAAATTATAAAAAAAATAATTTATAAAATAATTAAAGTTAATTAAATTTAATGTTAACATAGATTTTATTTAATACTATTAAATAATCTGTCTGCATTTCATACAGAAATCAGCTTTGTTATTATTATTTTTTTCAACACTGGCAAATTATTCACGTCAAGTATATTTTTTTTAAGTATACTTAACATGGAAAAGTACATACTTTTTAAAATCAAATATGTACTTATACATACTAATATGTGCTATTGTGGAACAAATTATGGCAACTTAAGAATATTTCAGTTGTAATTAAGCTTTTTTTAAATACGAAACAAAAGCATTAGATTGTGCTTTTGAGAGCTTTTTTTATATAACTATATAACATCTGAATATCGTCAGAATAGCAGTGAAATTTTAAACCATGTTTTCAGATAATCTGATCACGAGGTTTGAGGGAATGGTTATCGGCTTTTCTTTTTTTCTTAGTATGGTAAACTAAAGCTAAAATTTTCTGAAAAATAACTGTGTAATTTAAAAATGTAAAATGTCTTTCATTCTTCACTCCACATACTAAATAAACATAAAAAGAATAGCCATTACTGTCTACAAAGGTAAACCACTGAACATGTGAAACATTACACTGTTATCGGATAAACATGATGCTAACCGTACACACATTGATATGCGTTAGTCTCAGATATGCTTATTGATTTTATGTTGTTTATGTTGTATATTCAATATTATGGTTTCATATGTATTGCTTGTATTAAACTTTATCTATGTTAAATATATGTATATATATATAGTTTGTATTCAAAATTTCAATTCTGAACGATGCCTGTGAGACAAAGTTTAATAAAGGTTGTTTTTTATTCATCAACATTAAAATATTGTGCGTTTATTTAATGTTTTTTCAGGGTCAGGGTGGACAATTTCAACTGTGTATTGAAAAAATACGGTGGCCGAGAAAGCCCAACGCAGTGCAAATTGAAAAGCGCTGCAAAAGCACAAAACACATCCATCAAAATTACAACACAGGCGCAGCAAATAGAAAAACGCGCTGCAAATAGAAAAACGCGCTGCAAATAGAACCACAACACAACGGAAGTGAGTCACAACACAACGGAATTTTCCCGGGGGACCTTAAAAGATACTGTACCAGCTAAGCTGCGTCTTCAGTAACGTCTCGGACTTCACTATGTGTACAAAGGACAATAAGTGGCAAACAAGGCGTTTTGTGAAGCAGAACTTTTAATAATATGCACACAACCGTGGTAATCACAGGTAATAAACATAACTTACTTTTCAGAAGCTTGTTTGCCACTTATTGTCCTTTGTACACAGCTGGTACAGTATCTTTTAAGGTCCCCCGGGAAAATTCCGTTGTGTTGTGACTCACTTCCGTTGTGTTGTGGTTCTATTTGCAGCGCGTTTTTCTATTTGTTGCGCCTGTGTTGTAATTTTGATGGATGTGTTTTGTGCTTTTGCAGCGCTTTTCAATTTGCACTGCTCTGGGCTTTCTCGGCCACCGTAAAAAAACGTCTAAAACACCAAAGATTTCCTTAAATCCTAAAGATTTCCACTGCCGTTCAGTAGGTGGCGGTACCGCACATTAATTCAATTTGATCAACCGCAATTCTAACAGAAGAACAGTGAGAACAGTGAGCCCATAATAAACACATTTAACAGCAGTGAGGCGGTTTTCCACACAGCAGGAGCTCCTCTACCGACAGTAAGAAGATATAAAAGCTCTTATTTCTAGTGTTTCTACTGTTAAAATAGCATAGCACCCCCCAAAAAACATTTAAATAAATGATTCAAAAGGTTGTTTTTCATTCATTAACATTACAATACGTAATGTCAACAAATCAAACGTTTATTCAGTGTTTTCTGCTATCGGTCTGTTTAATTTACTCTTTTCAAAATAGAGCAGTTTTAACAAACAGCTCTGAGGTTTTTACAGATCTTTTATAACAGATGTTGCTCTGGGTTAGTATTATCATTGTCACTATTATTTAAATGCTCCCTTCTGCTTTTTAAGAACACACTATCAGCTGTAGAGTAGAAGGCAAACAATATATAGATATATTTAATGTAAGCATCCCTAGCCATTTATGAGCCATAAGCACAAACATAATACATTATTCATTTACTTTTTATAGACAAAAGCACTGGAAAACCTGTCTTTGAAATGCATGGTGTCATCAGATAAGGAAGGGTTCACAAATATTTGGACATTAATTTAATTATTAAATAGATGTTCACATGTAAAATAGAAAATGTCCATATTATTTTTTTGCTCGCTCATTGCCTTACAAAAACATAGAAGATCTGTTCTTCAGAGATGGTAGAATTCTGAATTCAGAGAATGTTACACAAGTGTAAGTAATTCAGTTTTTTTTTTTTACTTATTGTTTATTAAAGATCAAGTATTATTCCCCATTTTACAGTCAGGCCTTTTAAATGTTTACATATAACTAAACACTTATCAATTTTATTAACAGTCACATACACTTCAATTTGATTAAATAAAGGCATACAGGATACAGCTCTGGAAAAAAATAAAAAATAAGTTTCTGAATCAGTTTCTCTGATTTTACTATTTATAGGTTTATGTTTGAGTAAAATGAACATTGTTGTTTTATTCTATAAACTACAGACAACATTTCTCCCAAATTCTAAATAAAAATATTCTCATTTAGAGCATTTATTTACAGAAAATGAGAAATGTCTGAAATAACAAAAAAGATACAGAGCTTTCAGACCTCAAATAATGCAAAGAAAACAAGTTCATATTCATAAAGTTTTAAGAGTTCAGAAATAATCAATATTTGTTTGATTAAAGTATCATAGAGAATTGGGTTGAGAGATATTGAGTATTGCAGAACTCAACTTTTTTGATTTAGCAGCCTGTAGCACTTACACAAAACAGTAGAAACAAACAACAATAATGGGGAGGTACAGTAAGAAATATAATAGAAATATACTATAGAAGATGCTAACTGAGGCATCAACATAACTGTACATTATAAAACATAATAAAAAATAAAAAATGCTGTAACCGCAGATAAGTATCTCACCTACTACAGTGGTCAAAGAATATATATATAAAAGTATATAAACACAAAGACTATACAAAGTATAAAAGTAAGCTAACCGTAGCTAGGACGCAGTGCAGTAATACAATACAGAATAAATAAGGTAAAAGGGAAAGCAGGAATCAGATTTTTAATATCAATATGTTAAGTTTGTCGCATTCACATTTAGTGTTAAAGACATTTTCTCTCTTTCTACTTCCAGAACAATTTTTTTAATGGCACCCAAAACAAGAGCTAGAACTCTTCAACCGTTCACCAGAACCGTCTCTTCAGAAACATCTGGTGAACCAATGGAGGATCAAACAGACAAGAAGAAACCGTATCAGTGTTCAGAGTGTGGGAAGAGATTTAAAAAGCAATCTGAATTTAAACAGCACCAGCCTGTTCACACTGGAGAGAAACCGTATCAGTGCTCGCAGTGTGGGAAGAGTTTTGCTAGAAAGACTCGTCTTAAATACCACAAGCGAATTCACACCGGAGAGAAACCGTATCGCTGCTCAGACTGCGGGAAGGTGTTTACCGTAAAGAGTAGCCTCACCGTTCATCAGCGTCTTCACACCGGGGAGAAACCATATCGCTGTTCACACTGCGGGAAACAATTCAGATTACAGAAAATCTGCCAGCTACACCAGCTCACTCACACCGGAGAGAAACCGTATCACTGCCAAGACTGCGGAACCAGTTTTAACCAACCGAGCAGTCTAATTGCACATCGGCGCATTCACACTGGAGAAAAACCATTTCACTGCTCAGAATGTGGGAGGAGCTTCATTCAGCTGACTCATCTCCAACAACACCGGCGCGTTCACACCGGAGAGAAACCGCATCAGTGCTCAGACTGCGGGAAGAGCTTTGGGCGAAAGAGAAATCTCCAACAACACCTGAGAATTCACACCGGAGAAAAAACATTTCAGTGCTCTGACTGTGGGAAGAGCTTTACTAAATCAGATAATCTCCAACAACACCGGCGCGTTCACACTGGAGAGAAACCGTATTACTGCTCAGACTGTGGGAAGAGCTACAGTTGCATGGCTAATTTATTAAAACACAAATGCATAAAGAGCGTAGTAGAGAGCAACGTTTTATAATATTTCACACTACACAAAATATTCTCGATTTTCTGTCACCTTGTTTTTGGAGATAGCGATGAAAGCTTCAGATTGCAGGAAAACCATCATTCCAGTAAAGATGCAGAGCTTTCAGACCTCAAATAATCCAAATAAAACAAGTTCATATTCATAAAGTTTCAGAAAAGTTCAGAAATCAATATTTGGTGGAATAATCCTGTTTTTTTAATCACAGGTTTTTGTTTTCATGCATCTTGGCATCATGTTCTCCTCCTCCACCAGTCTTACACACTGCTTTTGGATAACTTTATGCTGCTTCACTCCTGGTGCAAAAATTCAAGCAGTTCAGTTTGGTGGTTTGATGGTTTGTGATCATCCATCTTCCTCTTGATTATATTCCAGAGATTTTCAGGGGTTCAGGTCTAGAGACCATCAACTTTTTATTTGAATGTCAGTCAGCAACTACAGGATGAAATCAAGTGACCTACAAAAAGAATGAAAAAACAAAAGCTGGGGTGAAGTGCAGGAAAAGAGCAGTTGGAAACAGGCTCTACGAGGGATTGTAAGTAAATTATCTCAAATAAAGTTAAATCAAATTCATTTGTATTGCACTTTTTACAACTGATGTCACAAAGCAGCTTTCAGAGTATCAGTAGAATCAAACATACAATATAAAACCCCCAATGAGTTTATTTAATGTTCTAAGTGTCCCTGATGCATTTTGGGAACTCAATCTGTGGACAGAAGAAGTTAATGGTGTTTGGAGAAGTTAAAGTACTGGGGTGCGTTTGATGATCACATTATCCGTCATAATTTGAGGAGATGATGACTATTCTGGGTGCACAAACATTTGCTTTCATATTTTACCCTTTACTTTAAAGAGTAACGGTTTATTTTACCTTGAGTGTATTGACAAATATCTTTCAATAATGATTACTTATCTTAGTATCTATAATTACATAATTATTGTGTGAAACCTTGTATTTTATAGGCATTAACCAATACTCACATTATATTTGATCATTTTTACTCACAGTGTATTT
Organism: Astyanax mexicanus; assembly: GCF_023375975.1. Classification (NCBI taxonomy): domain Eukaryota; kingdom Metazoa; phylum Chordata; class Actinopteri; order Characiformes; family Acestrorhamphidae; genus Astyanax; species Astyanax mexicanus. Next base: position 476,777 of record NC_064415.1, read on the forward strand.
TACACGCATTTATATAAAAGATTAACTAATAATCACAATATATCCTTTACACATATAGTAAAACATTGTTTGATATGGCATGTGACTAACACAGACTTTATTATATGACAGATTAACCCACATTAACATATAACATATGAGATGTAGCTCAGGCTTGAAGTATTTTGTTTTACTGCATGACCCTAACTAACGGTCATCAATTCGACTGGTACGGGGCTAATTTGCTACAAAAAGGCTATTAGATCAAAGCAGCCTTTGGATGAGTGAGTGCCTCCCTAAAAAACCTCTGCTTCAAAGCGGGGGGTGACGCACACACACAGATAGTGCCAGGATGGAAGAACACAGTCAAGGTCAAACACTAGTGGTCCAGTCAGACACGTGCATGCTAACATGAGATGATTTTAACAACGCCTCATCAACAGGCTTACGTCATTTTGGGTATAAAACATGGAGTCAGATCAGAGGGGGTCAGAACTCTTACTGAGACGGCTGTAACACTGTCTTATATGTATTGGTTCTCCTGAATATTCAGTACTTTGTAATAAATACTTGGTTGCTTTCAACTTCACCTCCATCTGTCTTGACTCTCCATTCAACGAACATGCAAGGGAGTCGTAGCCCAGGCGAGAGGTGGGTGCGGACCCACCTTTCAATTTTCATTTCTACGACAGATGGTGACCCCGACATTTTGGACCCCAAAGAGTCTAACAGAAGGGCAGCATCCGACGCCAACCCACTCACGGCCGAACTTCTACTAAAAAGGTAAGCAGAGCCGGTTTTATCAAATTCTGCATATTGGTTATTTCTAAATTTGAGTGGATCGGCGGCCTGGCTGCTGTCCGGAGGGAAGCAGACAGCATACTGAGCTGTTTATAAAAAAGAAAAAACAAAGAGTAGAAGCTGTTCCTACTCAAAGGTTTATAAAAAGATTAGATGTTGTTCCTAATCAAGGGTTAAGGATTGGATGCTGGCGTCTCCCCCCGGCTTCTGACGAGAAGTTCGGATAACGGCCAGGTGCAAGGCTCACCTCGATATTGATCCGCTCGCAAAAAGCCAGAGTAGACGCTGTTCCTACTGACCTCTATTTTTATTCGGTTTAAAAGAGCAGAAGTTGTCCCTGCTCGGGTAGACGAAGTACACTACTTCTCTATTTTAATTCGGTTAAAAAGAGCAGATGCTGTCCCTGCTCGGGTAGACACTGTACACTACTTCTCTATTTTGATTCGGTTGACAAGAGCAGATGCTGTGCCTGCTCGGGTAGACGCTGTACACTACTTCTCTATTTTAATTCGATTAAAAAGAACAGATGTTGTCCCTGTTCGGGTAGACGTGTACCTACTTCTCTATTTTTATTCGGCTGGAAGAAATAACAAAACAAATAAAACGGGGTATACATGGCAGTATAAACTATAAGTTTGAGGGAAGTGAGTCTGTGGCCAATAAGTGTAAGAGAGTATGCGTGTGTATGTGTGCTTATTCCAGGGACTGAGTGTGTCTGACTTTGTGATTGTGTATGTGCGACTGACAGAGAGAAAAAGAAAAGGGTCTACGAGTGTCTGTTACAGGGATTAAAAGTGTGCGTGTCCAGTTTTCCGGAGAGAAACACAGCCTTGTGTGGCGGAGAGATAAAATGTGTGTGCGGCAGCGAATCAAAGAGTGTGTGCGAGAGAGTGAGCGCTGCTGAAATGTGTGTGCGTATGTGTTAGACTTGTGTGTGGAACTGTGAGACTGAAAAAAGTGTGTGCGTATGCGTTACAGTGTGTGCGAGACAGACTGAATGCAACATAAGTGTGTGCGTATGTGTTGGAGTGTGTGGGTGCTCATGTGTGATTGGTTGAGTGTACGAACTCTTGTGTGTCAACGAAATAGGAATGGATGAGTCCCACTGCAGGGGAGGAGTCCAAGGTGAAGTAGGTGGGGTTGGTTCAGCTTCTTGGTTTTAGACTGAGAAGTTGGTTATTTGTGAATTAACACTTGTGAGATATCATAGAAAATAGAACATCAGTTCAGTAGGGAAATAGAGTAATACACAGTGAAAATGGGGGACAGAGGTGAACAGGGGGAAAAGGCTTTTGTATGGGTAGATAGATATATATATATATATATATATATATATATAAGAAAATATAAGGATATAAAAAACCTAACTATACAAGGTAAAGATCTATTTGTAAACGGAGCAGTGCAGTAGATGTTACTAATGGTCATAAATAATTAAATAATTAACAGAGTAAAGTGCGATGACATCGATTACGAAAGTGACTGATGTGACATAGAACTATAACATGAGATAATATAATATAATATGCATACGTTATCAGACAGTTATCAGACAGTTCTAAAATGAAAATGTGAAAATGTGAATACCCAATCATGAGTACAGTGTACTTTAATGTAAGCAAGGTTGGGGAAGTGTTAATATAAATAATTAAGTTGTTGAATAATGTCAGAGAGGTGTGTGACTGGATAAATAATTAGAGAATTTAGAGAGTTTAATACAGGGATTATGGAGACAGAATTGAGGAAAATAATTAGCTTAATTTTGGGTATTGGACTATATCTTGGGGGCGCTAACCCAACAGGGACATATGTCTAACTCTATATTCTATTAGCAAAGCTAATAATGAAAAAATGACTGTGTGTGGCTGTTTCGGAATCGTCTCCTATTGCAGAAATACTAAGCAATTTGGATTGGCCATTTTTACAATGCTTTGTCGAAACTCAGCAGTATATTTTTCCCCATATAGTTCACTATTAATTACATTATATTATAATAATATTGTACAGAAGATGTATGCTAGAAATTCCAAAATATACTATGCCATGCAGTACTGCTGTGTAAGATGTCCTCAGAGCAGGACGAATAAACATGGTTTCTTGTTTGATTCTTAAATAACCAGTTCAATGAATAGAAAATGCTACATAGTTAATAGTGAATGAATTAATGAGCGAGCCATTCCAAACACAGCTTTTTCTATCAGGTGATTTAGTTAATTATCTTAATATTCGTTTCTTATTCAGACTGATCTCAGTTCAGTCCTAGCATCACCTATCAGACAGATGTAATATCTAATTTCTCTATGATCTCATGTATATCCGTCTATGCTAATATTTTGATTATCTTAAGAGCGATAGTAGATTTCAGAAACCAGTGAGGAAAGACCTTATTTTTATTATTATTATTATTATTTTTTAAGGAAACGCAGTGTTGCATCTATTTCAAGCTACAGGGAATTTGGTATTTTTCTGATAAGGAGACATAATCACATGTATTGAAAAAATGAGCTTTCTATTTTGCTTTCAATATGCTTTACTTTCTTTCTGTATAGTATTAAATTAGACTAAAACGAGATCTGGAAAACAGCATAAATTTAGTTTTCATGCTTATACAATGCCACCTATAAAACAAATGCATAATTTTCTGGCTGTAGCATGAACAATATCGGCTAAGCACTATAAAATTGTTTCATCTGCATAATGGTAAAGTTTGCAATCTGAGAAGCAGAGCCAGCACTATAATTTATGTATATATATATTAAATAAACCTGGACCAAAATTTAACCTTGTGGTACACCTTTAAGGTACAGATGCCAAATCTAAATAATTATTCATTGACATGCACTCTTTTGGGTCTATTTCAGAGCAGTGGCATAACAGCAAATAATTTAAGCTAAATTAAGTGGGAGAGAAAAGGTGATAATGATGGTAATAAATAAAATATGTATACAATAATAACAAATGATAAACCATGGGTACTTGGGGCCTTGCACAGGCTTTTACGGTCGACATCAGAGTGTGAGTTTCTGACAATATGACATACCTGGGTTTGTGTTCCCTAGCTGTGCCCTGCAGGAACACTACAGCACTGAATGTTGATTAAACAGTGCTGCTACGCTGTGTGTGGTTCAGTGGGCTAGGCTGGTTAGCCAAAGACGGGTAAGATCCCAACGTAATACAACGGGACAACCTAAGGCAGGCACAGTCTCGATCTGACCACCACATGCATTTTAACAGAAAACGGAGACAACATAGTGGAAGGGAAGCGCAGCCCAGGGGGAGAGTGAGTGGATGAATGGAGTGATGGGGTGTGTGTCAGTGGAGGCTTGTGCAGGGTAGACCAGCCCAGTGGACAGGGGAAAGACAACAGAGGGTGGAGCAATTTTGTGTTAAGTTTTCTGAAACAGAAATTCTGTTTCAGAAAAAGGGGGAGATGTAAATAGATCACCATTATTACCACCATTATTCGCCCAGCCATTATTTTTTACCTTTTTTCTTGACTTTTTAAACCTATTACCTTTTTCATCCCTCACCACGATTACTAAAAATTTTTGACCAATCATTATTTTATAGACGTAGAGCATTTTTTTTAAAACTTTTAGCTTGTTTATCTTTTAAAGTTTGGTTTTAAAACAACCACTATGCGGATGAGCAATTACTTTCAGCAATATTGTAAAAGTTTTAGCTTTTAAGACAAACTCAATCCTAACTTTAAAATATGAAATGTAGACACAAAATTAAACTTTCACTATTCAACATGTAAGCCATTTTTTGAACAAGAAAAACAATGTGTGAGGTTTGATAAATTGTTTAAGGAAATAGATGTATTGTTGATAATTGTGAAAAGCAATCTGCTTGGCATTGTATATGCATAAATACATATTTAACATATTGAAAAGTAAATGTAAAGCATTGTTCGGATTTATTTGCTAAAATAACGTGGACAAAGCAAAGCATAACATCTGTGTTTATTAATATTGATAATATTATTGTTTGTAATGGAACGATTGATACAGAGAAAAATAATCATGTTCCACTTATCCCAATTCTTAAAGCACTAAATAAAATCAACTAAATATAGAAATCAAGTCTTTATAAAATCTTGGGAATTGAAAAAGTCAGAAACATAATTTCTTAGTAAAATAGCACACCGCAGAAAATTAAAGTGGCAGGTAAAATAATATAGCCACAAGCGGTGATTCTGAAGTCCAAGCAAAAGTAACCCAAGAAAGCCCAGTACATCAATATGGAACCATTCCTGAGACAGAAGCCACATTATGTGTAGTTTGTGCAGAATTTTAAACTTTGGGCCCTGATATTGTATAAATCAGTGTGGATATGGAGGGGAAAATAGAGCAGCTGATCATTACGATCTATGTAAAAAACATGATTTAGATGTATTTCCAGGTGTTTGTTTCTTATCTATTATCTATATAGTATTACCAATACAATATGAGAAGATCTACAGGAAGCTTTAAGTGGGAGGCTTAACAGCAGGTGCGTTTAAAGCAGCAGTTTTGTGCTGTGAAGCAGTAAAATATGGTCTGTACAATGATGCTGCAGAGTTGAGGTGTGTGATCTTTAGCTTGGTTAGTGTTTGTGAGAGTGGAAGTGTTTGAGTTTGTGAGTGTGTGCATGCATGAGAAATAGTGTGTGTCTAGTGGTAAACTGGGTGGTGAACATTAGTAGTGTTTGTAAGATCTAATTTGGATATAAGAGATTGGTTGGTGTGACAGGGAAGCAGTTACACTAAAAGGGAAAGGGGTGTGAGCAAAAGGAAGGTAAAAGCAAGTAATTAATGGTGATGATAATTAAATGTTGCAATTTAAAATTGAAAATTCCTAAAAGTTAGGGATTTAAAGAAATGACTAAATGTTAGGGATTGAAAGCACTTTTGACAGTAAAACTCATGAGTGAATATAACTGAAAGACAACTGAAGAAGGTAAGAAAACAAAAATTGGGCTGAAATCTGTGCACAGACAAAATTTAAATATGAAATAATTAACTTCCAAGGGGAAATTAGAGCTCAAGTTAAGTGTGATAAATGTATTTTAACCATGTATTTTAACTTGCAGGAAGGAGACACGGAGGACCCCTAAAAGACTTCCAAAATGAATAGAGAACCTTAAACATGATTATAACGAATACAAAAGTCTCGTTTCAGATCTGTTTACACAGGGGGAGAAGGAGAACGTGGTGCAAAGGTGGACCAGTCCGGACACAGAGTGAGGGTTCCTCCGCCACTACGCACGAAAGGGGAACGGGCATGGCTGGATTGAGCCTTTCCAGGTGACTGAGAGAACAACGTATGCAGATCAACTGACAGGCGAGGGTTCTACAGCTGTGCAACAACAGAGATCGCTCACAGAGCCAGAGGGAGAGGTGAGCACAGCAGCTGAATCGTCTGACCCAGATGGAGGCCCGCAGCAGGAAGGAGGGGTAGCACACTCACCCCGCAGCAGCAGCAGCAGCAGGAAGGAGGGGCAGCAGAGCCCCCGCAGCACGGGCCTGGCCTGGCCACAGCAGAGAAAAGATTTCTCAGAGCACAGCAGCAGCAGCACACAGCCTGGCTGTGACCAAGTAGAGGAATTGAGGGAGTGACTCATTCAGCAACGTTTCGATTGCGTCAAAGTACACTACATACAGAGACTCTTAAACACATCTCATTAAAAAACACACATAGTCTTATCACACACCAGCTCATACTTTTCATTCACTGATATTGCAGACATCAAGAGCCAGAATAAAGCTCTTCGCACGCGGGGCTGAGGTAGTCTACCTTCAGAACCCTGAAACAAGAAGAAAGAAGCGACGAACAAACACGCATTGCAACTTTAACATTTACACACATAGGGTTATAAACTGTGATTTGCTAAATTAGGGGGGGAACACATTATTTTTTCTTTACAGGTTGTACTGAACATTGCTTTCCTTTACAGGTGGCCGAAAGACTCTTGAAAAAACGAAATTGTAAAAAAAAAAAATATATACACTCTGTAACCTTAACACTTACACATATAGAGCTATAGATAATAAGTTTACTAAATACTGGGAAACTTAGAGGGAAAACACATTTTATGGTTTAAAAATGGCTTGGTACGGAAAAAGGGGGTGGGACAGGTCAAAGTACGGACACTATAACGGACCAGCATTTCCTCTGGTTATTCCAATATGGCTCCAGATAATAATAACCGTTGCCCTCATGGGTATAATGATAATAACACTGACCATTGTCTCAAAACAAGAACAACTAACAACGGTAGAGGGAACAATTGTAAACACTTCTGCAACCGTACACCCGACAAACGCAACAGCTAAAGACCAGCCCACACAGCTTAATAGAATCAAACGATCAACCATCAATCAGCCTAACTCAAACTGCATCAGGCGCTGGGGAGGTATAGAATTAGACTAATATTGGGGTGAGATGACAATATGGACAGTGAACTTATGCGACGTGGTTACTTGTGGTAAGCAGGGGTCCAAGGGGGAAGCGGTGTACTTGTGTTGGTCCCGTGATGATAATCTTGAGTGTAACCATAAGGGGGATTCTGACGAAGACCTTCACATTAACATAAAAAGGTTTTTCACCTCATTGCAGCATTTTTTTTCAAGTTGAGAAGCTAAAATAGAATGTGCATTTTACTATATTGTTTATTTTTTTCATATATTTTTTAAAAATAGAATTTTATTATCATTTGAATCTTATATGATCCAGAATAATTCTCATTACCGTTACAGTAAATGACGAAGCTAGATCAACCGGTTCAAAACATTTTTTGATGATTAATTTTTGATTAATAGTTCCACAACAAAATCCCATCAACTTAACAGCACAGTCCTTGACACTTACTTTGATCTTTTTATTTATTTATTTATAGTTAAGCAACTCTCATTACCGATACAACATTTGTAAAATATCTTTTAATTTTTTAATTAATGAAAATTATTTTAGAATATGTTTGATCAAAAACTCATGGGGACAACAGGTGAGGGGTATACTATAGTACAATGAAGAAAAGTTATGATAAGATGTGAAACTTTTAAAAAATTAACATTTTAGATCCATAACGGTAATGAGAACACAATTAAATGGTAATGAGATGCTCTTAGCTAATTTCACACATAACTTAAAATGCTAATATGCTAACAACCTATAACTTTGCCAGCTGTCAAAGCCTTATATTGTGATAATATTCATGAAATAATTTATTTTTATATTTTTAAAAGTAATGAGTATTAAACCAAAACGGTAAGGATAATACACAGTGTCACTGAGGACAGTTTTAGTAATATTAACACAGATTTCTCAAAGGGAGAGAATAGTAACCAACTGACCTTATCTCCATTTTGAAGCTTGTCTCTGAAGTGATGCATCATGGGATAGCTGATCAATTTCAAGGCACAGTGTAATTTTTTTTAAGGGGGTAAAATCATGAAACGGTAATGAGAAAAATTGTTCGGACACAGTTATTTTGTTTAAAATCAAGTACATTTTTTGTTCAAACACCAAAAATATTTATATTATGTATAAATGTTGATACTTTAAATGACTTTCATCTATTTTATTGATTCGATATGCTTAGTACTTTTAATATGGTTTAACTTGAAATTAGAAAGACGGGGTACGGACACATAACGGTAATGTGAATTTCCATATATATATTTTTTATTTAATTTATATAAAAATAATTTTATATGAACAATTGATCCATACAGTACTACCTATTTGCTTTACACACAATATCGGAGTTTTTGTGAATTAAGTACTGATTTAAAAAAAATTGTCATGGACATGTTCCCTGCAGCTTCATGAGAATCACTCATAACACCGACCAAACAGCTTACAAGGCCAGACCTTGTAACAAGTGGGAAACCGTAATTAGGTCAACGCATGTTAATTGGGATCCAAGCAAACGCTGGGCGACTCGTGAGCGGGAGAACTGGAATAGTATTAACATACAAAGGGATAATGGTCCGATGAATAATCTGATAACCATTGCATTAGAGTGGCAATCTGATCCTAATGGGGAAAAATCATTTTTCATAGGGGTCCGGGTGGATGTAAGTGGTAATGACCCTGTGGGATGGATCAAAGTTAGAGCTACAGATAAACCGACCTCTACTGGAGTGTGAGGAAGAGCTGGAGGAAATGCTGGAAACCAACCAGTCTTGGGGATGACTTTATTGCAATGATGTCACTTCCTCCTTGGATAGAGTTCGAATTTTTGGTCGCCTGGTGGCAGAGGGACCGTGGGAGAATTTTTCCTGTCATAAATTGGTTGGAAGGCTGCCGGAACAGGTTTTCGCTCCCACCATTAGCTAAATGTTCACACATATGTTTATCAAGTGTTGAACATATGTACATACATATTTGGAGGAATTACGATGTGTTGACGTATCTGGTTGATACGTCAAAAGGGAGAATTAAAGAGTAACTGTTTATTTTACCTTGAGTGTATTGACAAATATCTTTCAATAATGATTACTTATCTTAGTATCTATAATTACATAATTATTGTGTGAAACCTTGTATTTTATAGGCATTAACCAATACTCACATTATATTTGATCATTTTTACTCACAGTGTATTTTACACGCATTTATATAAAAGATTAACTAATAATCACAATATATCCTTTACACATATAGTAAAACATTGTTTGATATGGCATGTGACTAACACAGACTTTATTATATGACAGATTAACCCACATTAACATATAACATATGAGATGTAGCTCAGGCTTGAAGTATTTTGTTTTACTGCATGACCCTAACTAACGGTCATCAATTCGACTGGTACGGGGCTAATTTGCTACAAAAAGGCTATTAGATCAAAGCAGCCTTTGGATGAGTGAGTGCCTCCCTAAAAAACCTCTGCTTCAAAGCGGGGGGTGACGCACACACACAGATAGTGCCAGGATGGAAGAACACAGTCAAGGTCAAACACTAGTGGTCCAGTCAGACACGTGCATGCTAACATGAGATGATTTTAACAACGCCTCATCAACAGGCTTACGTCATTTTGGGTATAAAACATGGAGTCAGATCAGAGGGGGTCAGAACTCTTACTGAGACGGCTGTAACACTGTCTTATATGTATTGGTTCTCCTGAATATTCAGTACTTTGTAATAAATACTTGGTTGCTTTCAACTTCACCTCCATCTGTCTTGACTCTCCATTCAACGAACATGCAAGGGAGTCGTAGCCCAGGCGAGAGGTGGGTGCGGACCCACCTTTCAATTTTCATTTCTACGACAACTTCTATGTTAAAATTATAATATATGTAAATAAAAGTGTAGTCTTGTGTAAAATATTAAAGAAATGTTCATTATTTAACTTTGTGTCTTTTGGAAATCTGTTCCTGTTCTATTCACTTATATTAACAGAATTTGGTGATTAGACTACACTTTGATTTCTCAGATATTTAGATACTCTCTCCGAGGTGGAGATACAGTAATACATTTTCCAGTTTTGTGTATATTTACACTGCCATAATAATCAGTTTTGGGGTTAAACTGTGTATATTTAAGGAGGATATTGAGGATACATTTGTCATATTCCTACTTATTTATAGTGACAAATATTTTAAAAAAGAGGTTTGCAGTGCAGTGTCCTGTAGTCCCAGTCCAGTCTGGTAGAAGGGGGGTATAGTTAGGGGTTTAGAGGGTAGAGTTGGTGGTTTAAAGGGGAGAGTTGGGGGTATAGAGGGTAGAGTTAGGGGTATAGGGGGTAGAGTTTGGGTTATAGGGGTAGAGTTGGGGGTTTAGAGGGTAGAGTTGGGGGTATAGTATAGGGGTAGATTTGGGGTTATAGGGGTAGATTTGGTGGTATAGGGGATAGAGTTGGGGTATAGAATAGGGATAGAGTTGGGGGTATAGAATAGGGATAGAGTTGGGGGTTTAGAGGGTAGGGTTGGGGGTATAGGGGGTAGAGTTGCATGTATAGGGGTAGAGTTCGTGGTATAGGGGTAGAGTTGGGGGTTTAGAGGGTAGAGTTGGGGGTATAGGGAGTAGAGTTGGGGAAATAGTATATGGGGTAGAGTTGGGGGTATAGCGGGTAGAGTTGGGGGTATAGGGGTAGAGTTGGGGGTATAAGGGGTAGAGTTGGGGGAATAGTATAGGGGTAGAGTTGGGGTATAAGGGGTAGAGTTGGGGGTATAGCGGGTAGAGTTGGGGGTATAGTATAGCAGGTAGAGTTAGGGGTATAAGGGGTAGAGTTCGGAGTATAGGGGGTAGAGTTGGGGGTTTACAGGGTAGGGTTATAGGGGTAGAGGTGGGGTATAGTATAGAGGGTAAAGTTGGGGGTATAGTATAGTGGGTAGAGTTCGGAGTATAGGGGGTATAGTATAGGGGTATAGGAAGTATAGTATAGGGGGTAGAGTTGGGGGTATAAGGGGTAGAGTTGGGGGTATAGGGGATAGAGTTGGGGGTATAGTATAGTGGGTAGAGTTCGGAGTATAGGGGGTATAGTATAGGGGTATAGGAAGTATAGTATAGGGGTAGAGTTGGGGTATAGGGGTAGAGTTGGGGGTATAGCGGGTAGAGTTGGGGGTATAAGGGGTAGAGTTTGGAGTATAGGGGGTAGAGTTGGGGTATAGAGGGTAGAGTTGGGGGTATAGAGGGTATAGTTGGGGGTATAGGGGGTAGAGTTGGGGTATAGAGGGTATAGTTGGGGGTACAGGGGGTACAGTTTGGGGTATAGAGGGTATAGTTGGGGGTACAGGGGGTACAGTTTGGGGTATAGAGGGTAGAGTTGGGGTATAGGGGGTGTAGTTGGGGGTATATGGGGTAGAGTTGGGGGTTTGTAGGATAGAATTGGGGGTATAGAGGGTAGAGTTGGGGGTATAGTTGGGGTATAGGTGGTAGAGTTGGGGGTTTGTAGGGTAGAGTTGGGGGTTTGTAGGATAGAATTGGGGGTATAGAGGGTAGAGTTCAGAGTATAATGGGTAGAGGTGGGGGTATAGGGGGTAGAGGTGGGGGCATAGTATAGGGGGTATAATTGGGGGTATAGGGGGTAGAGTTGGGGGTAAAGTATAGGGGTAGAGTTGGGGGTAAAGTATAGGGATAGAGTTGGGGTATAAGGGGTAGAGTTGGGGTATAGTATAGGGATAGATTTGGGGTTATAGAGGGTTTAGTAGCAGAATACATCAAGATGATCTGTGTATTCAGGAAGCAGAGACAGTGCTGCATGTTCTTGTGGAGTGTTTTACATTTGATAAAGAAAGGTAAGAACTCTAGAACATGAGAAACTGAATTTTAGAATTAGGTCTTACTGGAAAAGAGAAAATACAGTTTTTTTATATCTAAGAGATACTGGACTTAATTTAGAATAAAGGCGAAATGATCCTACAGGGGGCAGCGATGAAACTATCTGGATGCCAGCTGCCAAAAAACACCACAGAAGAAGAAGAATAGTAGCAGAAGAAGAAGAAGAATAGTAGCAGAAGAAGAAGAAGAATAGTAGCAGAAGAAGAGTACGGATCTGGATGAGAGAAACAGCAGCAGAACTGATGAAGGTAAGAAGATCAGTGGAGTTTACAGGAGATCTTCTCATCTCATTAATACTCTTTATATTCACACTTTAAACACAATCAGATATTGAGTGACCAGATAGATAGAGAAGGAAATGTAAGCAGCGGATATACATAAATATTATATATATATATATATAGTAAAAAGTCTAGTGCTAGTGCTGGGCGTTTTGTCCAAAATGCATATCACAGTATTTTTATTATTATTATTTATTTTATTTTTTTGCATGGCTGGGCTTTAATATATGTTTGTGAGTTACTGTTCTGTTAGGAGTGCATATAATATAAAACTCTAAGGCTTTAAATTGAGTCTTTGATTAGTATTGGGTTTACTTTGTCCCACAGAATATATACACAATATATGAAGAAATCAGACTTTATTATCAGAAAAAAACAGCTGAAGAATATAAACAATAGATCTAAAAATTGATAAGCTAACAAATTTGAAAATGAAATATTTTAATAAATAGTTCCATAAACACTATAAACAAACCTAAAATACTCAATGTTTAAGCTCTATTGCACAAGTAAACACAGGTTTAATATCAATTAACTACATCTTATTCCCTCTAGCGATGTGGCTGTACGAGAGAAATGCTTACCGGTTCAAATCCCCCCCGCAATATACCAAATCAACCAGTATACCACCCAGCACTACCTGATGGAATAAAAGATCTCCTCAGTTTGGTTACCACAGCAACCCCTACAGATACCATAACAACCCATACAGATACCACAGCGACCCACACAGATACCATAACAACCCATACAGATACCACAGCGACCCACACAGATACCACAGCAACCCACACAGATACCACAGCGACCCACACAGATACCACAGCAACCCACACAGATACCACAGCGACCCACACAGATACCACAGCAACCCCTACAGATACCATAACAACCCCTACAGATACCACAGCAACCCCTACAGATACCATAACAACCCCTACAGATACCACAGCAACCCCTACAGATACCATAACAACCCCTACAGATACCCCAGCAACCCACACAGATACCACAGCAACCCACACAGATACCAGAGCAACCCACACAGATACCACAGCGACCCACACAGATACCACAGCAACCCCTACAGATACCATAACAACCCATACAGATACCACAGCGACCCACACAGATACCATAACAACCCATACAGATACCACAGCAACCCACACAGATACCAGAGCAACCCACACAGATACCACAGTGACCCACACAGATACCACAGCAACCCCTACAGATACCATAACAACCCATACAGATACCACAGCGACCCACACAGATACCATAACAACCCATACAGATACCACAGCGACCCACACAGATACCACAGCAACCCACACAGATACCACAGCAACCCACACAGATACCACAGCGACCCACACAGATACCACAGCAACCCCTACAGATACCATAACAACCCCTACAGATACCACAGTAACCCCTACAGATACCACAGCAACCCCTACAGAAACCACAGCAACCCACACAAACACCACAGCAACCCACACAAACACCACAGCAACCCATACAGTTACCACACCAACCCAATCAGACACCACAGCAACCCACACAGACACCACAGCAACCCATACATTTACCACACCAACCCAATCAGACACCATAGCAACCCATAGATACCACAGCAACCCACACACAGATACCACAGAATCAAACCACAGTCTGCTGCTCTTTCAGTGATAAATATATTTTTGTTTTTTCCTTTTTCAGATCCAACTGGATTTTCTAATGGTCCCCAAAAAAACCTTTAGAACTTCTGCTAGAACCTCTTCAGAAACATCTGACAACGTCTGAAAATGGAGGAACTTAAGGAGAAGAGTAAGAAAAACTACCAGTGCCCGGACTGTGGGAAGGGTTTTAATAAGAAGAACGATTTCCGACGTCACTTCCGCATTCACACCGGAGAGAAACCGTTTCAGTGCTCAGAGTGTGGGAAGAGTTTTAATGTGCAGAGTACTCTCACAACACATCAGCGCATTCACACTGGAGAGAAACCGTATCAGTGTTCAGACTGTGGGAGGAGCTTCACTCTGAAGAGTCTCCTTCAGCGACACCAGAGCATTCACACTGGAGAGAAACCGTTTCCGTGTCCAGATTGTGGGAAAAGTTTTCGAATACTGTCGGCTCTACGGATCCACCAGCGCATTCACACCGGAGAGAAACCGTATCTGTGTTCAGACTGCGGGAAGAGTTTTAATAAAAAGGGTAGTCTAATACGACACCGGCGCATTCACACCGGAGAGAAACCGTATCAGTGCTCGTACTGCGAGAGGAGCTTTACACAACAGGATTCACTCGATGCTCACCGGCGTCTTCACACTGGAGAAAAGCCGTACTTTTGCTCCGATTGTGGGAGGAGTTTTACTCAGCAGAGTGCTCTTCAAATTCACCACCGCGTTCACACTGGAGAGAAACCGTATTACTGCTCAGACTGTGGGAGGAGCTTCAGTCACTCAACGACATTAACGAGACACAAATGCATGAAGAGTGCAAATTAAATCCTAATCATTTCTATTAGGGCTGCACGATTTATCGTTTAAGCATCGTCATGGCGATGTGTGCATGCTCAATAGTCACATCGCAGGATGTGCGACATCACTTAAGGCAATGAAATCAAACACGTCATGCTGCAATGTTTTATGTTTCGAAGTAGATACACAGCGCTGTCTCTGTGTCTGTGTGAGTGACAGGCTGCTGCTGCCTGAGAAGCATGAGGGGGAGGAGTAAACATCCACATGGTTGGGCACGTGCTTGTAAACGTGAGCACGTGTGTAAAGCTGTGCTCCTCAGTCCAGCACAGTTTATCAGCGCAGATATTTCCAGTTACAGCTGAATTCAGACTTTTAATCCCAGAAAAACAAACGCTCTTATTTACCTTTTAAAAAGCCTTTTAAATGCTGATTAAAGGGCAGATTACTGTTGTTTTGCTGTTTTCCTCGGGTTTTGAGAGCTCGGCGCTAACTCAGCTCCTGATTGGTCCGGATGCAAGACAGTGTGCGGGTAGGGGCGGGGCTGATGGCGTCATGGGCCCTGCATTGTTTAATATTGTGATATATATTGTCAAAAAAAAAAAGAACATTTGTAATGTAAGATTTTCCAATAGCGTGCAGCCCTAATGTCTATGTTTCTGGACTATAAAGTAAATATATAATAATTTTTCTAGCATTGCATGAAACTGATTGCACTTTTGCAAACTTATGAGTTCTTTTTCCTGTATGCTTTCAGCCAATCACAAGGTTTGATTTTTAGGCTCTTTGGCCATTTGGAATTTTTTCTTTGTTCACATTCTCTGCAAGTACTCTTTATTTTACACTGAAGGCAAGCAAACATCGTCTCTGCAAAAATTAAACTGAGGCTTTAAGACTAGTCTTAGACTATGTTTTCCTTTCACTGGTAAATCTCCACTCAAAATGCTGTATTTAAAGTTAATTCATTTTGCACGATTTGTCTTATTTTGCAGTTTTATTTTTGATATGAACAAGTTTAATAAATACACGTTTTGCAAGAATTAAGTTATTTATTGCTTTATTAATTCTATCTAAATCAAAGGTAAATGTGCAGAAGTGAAACTGATTCTTTGCTAAACAAGGTTGTAGCAAAAAAGGGGGGGAAGAAGCTTATAGGATGAATTTAACACAAAATATATATATATATTTTAAAAGATCTGATAAATCACAGTATTGATATATAAACATCATTTGTAAGTTAATATGTAATATCTATTGTTATTATAACATATTGGAAACTGTCTAAGTATGCTGCAAATATACTAACAGATTTATGTACTTACTTAAAATATATTAAAAGTACATTAATATTATGCTTTCATCAAATGTTTGAAAGTAAAACTGGATCAGACTTTTTAAAAGTACAATATAGTCTGTTAAAAAAAACAGATTTAATACTATGAAGTACACTTTTAGTTTAACATAATTCATACACTTCTAAAATACTTATTTTAGCAAAGTGTGTTAAAAACAACTGTTACTGTAGTTCACTTA
Source organism: Astyanax mexicanus (assembly GCF_023375975.1). Classification (NCBI taxonomy): domain Eukaryota; kingdom Metazoa; phylum Chordata; class Actinopteri; order Characiformes; family Acestrorhamphidae; genus Astyanax; species Astyanax mexicanus. Next base: position 493,130 of record NC_064415.1, read on the forward strand.
AAGTGCAATGTATCATGTAACTTTTTAGAAAATACATTTAATTACTACATTTAAAAAATGCACAGTAAATTTGTAACACGCTAAAAATTGTAGTGCAGTATACTAAAATATATTTTTATACCTAACGAAGTACACTAGAAGTGTGCTACTTACAAAATCCGATCTCCCTCTCTGGTGTCATGTGACTCGTTAGTGTTAGTAGCTCTCAGGTGTGAATGGTGAGCAGGTGTGTTAAATTTGGTGTTTTGGGTTAAATTTTTTTCATACTGATCACTAGATATTTAACATGCCACCTCATGGTAAAGAACTCTCTGAGGATGAGAGAAACAGAATTGTTGCTCTATATTAAGATTAATAACACCCTGAAACTGAGATACAGCACGATAACCAAGATCATACAGCAGTTTAACAGGACAGGTTTCTCTCAGAATATTTCTTTAAATATTGCTGCAGAGGTTGAAGAGGTGTGAGGTCAGTCTGCAGTGTTCAGATCATAAATCCTGCACACACTGCATCAACTCTGTAACTCTGCATGAAACTGTTCTAGAAGGTAGCCTCTTCTGAAGCTGATGCACAAGAAAGCCCAAAAACAATTTACTGAACACAAATCAGCTCAAGAGCATGAGTTACTGAAACCATGTCCTGTGGTGTAACGAGATCCAGCATGAAACTTTCTCAACAATCCCTCAACAACAAGTTTAATGAGCTCTGCTGCCCCCTTATGGAGAAAATTTATCTTTTTGCTGTATGTTTTAAAACATAATAAACATAACGCAACACATCAGCTAGTCTGAACAAAAAATCCTCTTTAATATTTAATCCTGCTTTCCTTTTCTTAATGTACACATTTAATAAATATGTCAATTGATTGTTGTTCTTAGCTCATAAAAATGATGAGTTTCTTTGATTTTACCAAATTAAAAACCTCTGGAATATAATCAAGAGGAAGATGGATGATCACAAACCATCAAACCACCAAACTGAACTGCTTGAATTTTTACACCAGGAGTAAAGCAGCATAAAGTTATCCAAAAGCAGTGTGTAAGACTGGTGGAGGAGAACATGATGCAGAGATGCATAAAAAAAACTGTGATTAAAAACCAGGATTATTCCACCAAATATTGATTATTTCTGAACTCTTAAAACTTTATGAATATGAACTTGTTTTCTTTGCATTATTTGAGGTCTGAAAGTTCTGCATCTTTTTTGTTATTTCAGACATTTCTCATTTTCTGCAAATAAATGCTCTAAATGAGAATATTTTTATTTGGAATTTGAGAGAAATGAGAAACCAGAAAAAGCTCACATGGCGTGACTTTCCCAATCACATTTCACAAAGTTCGATTTTGAATACAAAACATTTTGTCTCAAAAATTAATGTGATAATAATAGAAATAATAGTACAGAGTTTACCACTATTTAAGCAAAAAAAAAAAACATTCTTATCACATCAAAATGAGATAATTAAAATAAGAATACTTAATTAACTTATCTTAAAAGTCTTGATCTATTAGTAATTTCTGAAGAGTATGAATGGATGGTGCCAGTTATGGTTCCAATAATTTTGCCATGAAGTTATATTACTTTATTTTATTGCTGATAAAATTTTGTACTACTTTAATAATATAAATATTAGAATAATTCTGTAAAACATAGATCATATATAAACTGATAGACGTGTCAAGTGGAAGTTCTTCCCTCAGGTATGAAGAATGTGACTGCTGCATGCATTTTATTGAATTATCTTGTTCTAAAATCACAATTAATGTGCATTTTAAATGATAGTAAAGAATGGAAACAAAAACAACAATTTGATTTTTAAAGTATGAAACTTTTAATGAAGGTTTATTTGATTTCTGCCAGATTATTAAACCAAGTATCAAATAAATACTGAGGTACTTTGAAGAGAATAATACAAAATATATAGTAGAGTACCAATAATGAAGCCAGCCCCAAACTAAACAAATATTATCACATCAAAATGAGATAATTCCCTTTACCCTCAGAAGAAAATGTAAAAAAAAAAAACCCTGAAGAAAGACAGGTATTTCTAGGACCCTGCATGTTGTTTTCTTAATTATACGGCCCTATTCTTGAAATTAAACTTTTTAAATAAAATGTTTTGTCATATATCTCCAAGAATATCGTTAATGCAAAAAAAAACCCTGAAATATCATGATGTTATTTTAGGTCCATATCGGTTCTGTTGCTAAGATGCTAAATGCTTTGGTTTAGTTGTTTGACTTCCTTTATCAATGCTATTAAACAGGTTTTATAAAGTGAAATTTAAAGTTTGAATGCTAGGTGCCGCTATCAAATAAACCCAATTTAAAACACCTGAAACACTCAATCTCCTTTACCTTCCTTTATTATTCCTAAATTAATATTCCTGAGCTTTTAGGAAAAACGGAAAATAGACAGAAAATGCAGGAAAATTCAGGCATGTTGGGAAAATGACTGTTTTTTAACAGAGTTCAGAAGGAAGTGTGTTTGATGTTTAACTTGTTTAATTTGTTAGGAATCAGTTGCAGTAATAATAATGGAGTATAATAATATTAAGAGACATTATGAAATTAAACATCAATTAAAAATATACATATATATTTTACACAACACTGTCAAAGATAGATAAAGACAGTAACTCAGTTGAGTAAAATAATGTGTAAATGTTAGCAATCAAGAAAATTAATTATTATAAAAGTGGTATATTTCATTATTTGTTTTATTACAGAGTCTGTGGTCCTGTATATATGACTGCACATATATTTCTCCTTCTGCCCCAAACAAAAAAAGTTTGGACACCCCTGAGTTAATTCATCATTAATCTAACTTCTAAAAACCAGGGTTCATACACTTTTTAACAAATACATTTCCATGGCTTTTCCAAACCTTGGCGGTAAATTTTAATAAGCGTAGAGTCTTTAAAATATCAGTGCAGACGTGACACGATGGATTTGTGTAAACATTCAATTATTTTTAACACAAAAACAGCTTTTCTTAGTCGATAAATGGAAACACTGAGATTTGTAGAGCAAATTTCCCTGACTTTTCCAAAACTTTGTGTATTTTTAGTTTTCTAAAACTGGAAAACCAGGTCTGGAGTTTGCTGTTTTCAAATGACTCCTGACCCAGTTTTTTTATGACCGTATAAACCCTGAACAACGTTTAAGAACCAGTGTGAACAGAAGCAGAGTTTACACTGATATCACATTAAATTAAAAGTACCTTTTTTATTATTTTTATAAATCGATTAACAGCTGCTTTCTGATAAACGTATGGCGAAAGTTTCCGCCTCGTTTTTGATGCATTTATGGCTCTTCAGGCTGTTGAGATGTCTGAAGCTCTTCTCGCACTCGGAGCAGTAATACGGTTTCTCTCCGGTATGAATTCTCTGGTGTAGGAGGAAATTGCCGTGGTGATTGAAGCTCCTCCCACAGTGCGAGCAGTGGAATGGTTTTACTCCGGTATGAATTCGCTGGTGGGACTGGAGAGTACTCCGGATACTGAAGCTCTTCCCGCACTCGGCGCAGTGATACGGTCTCTCTCCGGTATGAATTCTCTCGTGTTTTCGGAGAGTGCTCCGGTCTCTGAATCTGTTCCCGCAGTATAAACACCCGAACGGTTTCTCTCCGGTATGAATTCGCAGGTGGAGCTGCAGATTGTTGATTTGGCTGAAGCTCCGCCCACACTCTGAGCACTGGTACGGCTTCTCTCCGGTATGAATTCGCAGGTGGCGCAGTAAGCTGCCATGCTGGGTAAAAGTCTTGTTACACACCGAGCAGTGATTGGTCTTCCTCGCGATGACATCATCGATGACCTCACTCTGGATTGGTCTTTGATCAGACGCTGTTTGGTCATCAGTTTGGATGGTGGGCGGAGCCTGAGGACCATTCACTGTGAACGCCATCATCTGATAGGTAATCCAGGTAATCCAGTCTCCAGCAGTGAGATTACAGCAGAGGGATGCGTCGACTTCCTGGTTGGCATCTGATCAAGCTTTCAAATGTTGTAGAGGAAACGTTCAGCAGAAGATCTAAAACATTCCTGAAGAAGAAAAAACAAAACAGAAATGAGTGTTTAACATTAAACATGAATATTCCCAACGCAAAACTTTTTTAATCAATAGAAGAGCTAAAGAAGAGTTAATAATCTGATAGATACGATTATAACAAACAAACAGACTCTATCTGGTTTGTTTGGGCAGGTGTGAACATAGTAAAATCACAATCTGGTTCAGAACAAAACAGCTGAACTGAGAGGAGGTGGTCTCGGTCCCGTCCCAAACCAACTCCAGAGCAGTTCTGTTTGTGGTGTGATCGTGATCCGACCTGACTATCAAATATAACAAACCAAACCAGACCAGATTCAACCCAAACGATCCAAACCCAACCCAAGCCAACTCAAATAAACCTAACCTGATCCAACCCCCAAGAACATCAAACCCAAATCAACCAAACCAGACCAGATTCAACCCCAACAAAACCAAACCCAAACCAACCAAAAGCAACCAAACCAGACCTGATCCAAACCCAACCCAAACAAAAACTGACCAGACCAGACTCAACCCCAACAAAATCAAACCTAACCAAACCAAACCAGCTCAGATCAGATCCAACTACAACCCAACCCAACCCAAACCGAACCGACCAGATCCAACCCAACCAAAATTGACCAAACCAGACCAGAACCAAACCCAAACTAACTGGACCAGACCCAACCCACCCAAAATCAAACCCCACCCAACCAAAATACATTTTAGATTAAATATTTTGTAATATTCAGTTTTAAAAATTGCAGTAAACATTGTTTGTTAAAAACATGAACAACATGAGTACTCACCTACAGATTTCTACAGGATCTGTCCTGAGACCACAGAGTCCTGTAGACACAGAAAAAGACAGAGATGTTACTTAATATTATTATTACATGATAATTTTCTGGATATCATTAAGAGTGTGTGCATTATCAGGGTATTTTTGTGACAGCAATATTCTTGGTGATGTGACAAAAGAGTGAAAAATATTTTGAAGAAGGTACTACTTATAAGTGTATCACCAAAAATTAGAATATCATAATTTTCTAAATACCCTGAAATATGATAATATTATTTTAAGGTCATCAAGTTACAAGTTCTTTCACACTGTTCTCTTTTCTCATTATATATCTGCTAGAGACAGATTATATCTCTACAGTATCATTTATTTTACTTTAATCCTGAAATTAGTATTATGATATTCCGGATTATTGACTTTTTGTCAATAACAAATCTCATGAAAATCTTAATTAGGGTGTGTCATATCATATGCAATAATATCACCAAATAAAATGCAAAAATAATTTTGTTGCAGTAGAGTATTCATAAAATATGCATATTGTTTCATTAATTAATTAAGCGTTTTTTCATATTGCCAAGAATATCGTTATCGCAAAAATACTGTAAAGTATTATAATACTACTTTAGTGCCATACTACCCACCGCTATTACTACTTAAACTAACATGTTACAATAGTTTAACAGTTTCAAAGATTCAGTAGAAACAAAAAAAAATCTGCAAACTTTTGTCTATTTTGTGAACAAGAGTAATTTAACAAGACTTTGATTTTGTAAAATGTAACAAAACAAATAACAAAACAATTAATCTACAATAAGACTAGAAAGTGTAGAATTGCATTTAAACAGCAAACATTAAATACTTATACAAAAAAATACCCTCATTGTAAATAATACACTGCTTTTAAGACAGAATACTGAGGAGTATGCTTTAACCTTATTCACTCACTTAATTAAAGGTGTTTTATATCACTCAGTGGGCGTGGCCACAGTGCCCCCCACCTGCTGAGTTTTAGGGTGGGGTGGTGTTTACAGGTGAGGCTCCTGGAGAGAGTCTTCTATTATTCATATAAACCGGTTTTACATGTGTGAACAGGAAATTCTCCCACAGCAGTGCTGAGAAATACTGATTTACCATCAAAAACCCAACTTCTGTTCTGGTCAGTTTGGACAGTAGTACATTTACTACATACTTCAAGTGCATTAAAAATTATTTTTTAAAAAAAAACTTAAATTTAAGTAAATGTAAATAAGTACGTATGAATTTTAATTGTATTTTTTTAAGTATGTAATTTTTTTAATGTTCAGTATTGTAAAATGCACTTTTCTTTCACAAGGGCAGGTTGAATTGGGTTTAATTGGGTTGAATTAAGATGGGTTGGGTTTGATCATGACCATCAAAAATCCAACTTGTTCCATCTGAAACCAGTTACGAGCAAAAGTCAGGGGTGTGGATCAGGGTGTTGATCTGGATTGTTAAAAAAAATAATGTTTTTTATTTACTCTATCATTATATATCTGCAGTTCCATACATTACATCATATAACCAATATACCGCATTGTACCGCATCTTACTGGTATATAAGCAACAGTAACCCAGCAGAACAAAGGCAGTTTGGAGGAAACACTGTGGATAAAGTTCATTTAAATGCAGTAAAAACGATTTAATCCTCTCTAGATAATTACATTCATTGCACCAATTACAACCGCTACACTATAACCCAACTGCCGCAATTCTAGAGTAAATAACAGAATCAATTCTAAACACAACCAAACACCTCTACCCAGCCAAACCAAACAACTTTACCCAAACCAAACAATAACAAACCCAACTAAATCAAACCAAACATCTCTACCCAACCAAACAAAACCAAACACTTTTACCCAACCAAACCAAACAACTTTACCCAAACCAAACAATAACAAACCCAACTAAATCAAACCAAACATCTCTACCCAACCAAACAAAACCAAACACTTTTACCCAAGCAAACCAAACACCTCTACTCTACCATGAGTACCACCACCCAAACCCAGTTCTCCCAGTCTGGAGAAAGGCTGTAGGATGAAGTGTAGACTCTTTAAATCAGTTAATCTGTAGATAATCTCAGTTTTATAGAGTTATATTAATGATCCGCTTTACCTTCAGTCCGCAGATTAGCTGATCTTCCTCTACACTGATCTGCTGCGGGCTGGGGAACCAGTTACAGCACTGGCGCCCCCACCTGGCCTACAGGTTGTACCGTCGGAGGACGACGGGGAGGGGGCGTTCCTTTTTAACCCCTCCCCCATCTGTGCAAGGATTGGTCTAAAGACAGTGATTCTCAAACTGTGGAACAGGCACACAACACAACACATTACTGACTGAAATCTATGAAGTTTTATTGTATAATTTATACTCATAACAAAAAATTACAACTTTAGAATTGTCTGTGTTTAGTGATTAACCCAGTTAACCCTGAAAATCAGCTTAAATTGACTTTATTTCAGTTAAATTAGTTAACAAATGTGAAACTATATATATATATATATATAGTTGTATTACACACCGAGTGATCTATTTTAAGTGCTTATTTCTTTTGTTACTTTTGGCAGTGTGACAAGTCCTGCTGGAAAATGAAATCCTCATCTCCATAAAAGTTGTCAGTAGCAGAGGGAAGCTGTAAGATATGAAGTGCTGTAAGATTTTGTGGGAAAACAAAACTGCACTGACTTTAGACTTGATAATAAAACACAGTGGATCAACACCAGCAGATGACAGACATGTCTCTCCAAACCATCACTGATTGTGGACACTTCACACTAGACCACTTCATGCTTCCCTCTGCTGAAACTATTACAGAGATGAGCATTTCATTTTCCAGCAGGAGTTGAGATTAACTAGTTTCAGTAACTAGTCTCAGTAGTGAAGAGAAGAATTAAGATGTCTCACAGGTAAGTGCTCTAAAGGGGTTTTAAAACTTTTGACCAGTAGTGTATATGTTTTACTTCTTGTTATTTTTCTTCTTGGCTTAAAAAAATAAATAGTGCTTTATAAAGAATGTACTTACTAATCGCTGTGTTACTCTGGCTGATACTGGTCTCTTAGGTTCATGCTAACCAAACAAATACTGACTAAAAAATTTAACCAGAGTAAAACAATTTAATTCAGTTTGAGTGTTTGGCAAGTGTTTTATTTTCCCAGCAAGGAATTCATTACAGTCGCCAACGTCCAACCCGTACATCTATCAGTTATGTCACAAGGTAATAAAGGAAACATTTTAAATGTTAAATAAAGGAAACAGAAATCACATTTACAAACATGGAACCAAGTTTATTTATTTCTGCTTGATGAGGACAGACAATACTCTCATAAATTCTGTACACACCTTTCAAGAAGTCAGCAATTATGCAAATTCCTCAAAACCATTGTGTTTCTAGCCAAATTATTAGATATGGCGGCATTGGACTACTTTTTCACACAGGGCTAAATTGGTTGTGGTAGATTTTTTCTTTAATAAATTAAATTATCATTTAAAAACTGCATTTTATATTTACTCAGGTAATCTCTGTTTGATATTAAAATGTGTTTGTTAATCCGAAAATGTTTATATGCTAAAAAAGCAAAAAAACAAAAAGAAATCTGTAGGCACAGCACTGTACTTCCCATCAAAAGATGTATACAGTTATATCCTCTAACAGCAGTTTTCTGATAAGCATGTGTTGACAGTTTCTTCTTCCTTCTTTTGACATTTGTGCGTCTTTAATGTTCCCAAAAATCTGAAGCACCTCCCGCACTCTGAGCAGTAATACGGTTTCTCTCCAGTGTGAATGCGCTGGTGTTCTAAAAGGTTACCATGACGATTAAAACTCTTGTCACACTCCGGACACTGATACGGTTTAACTCCAGTGTGAACGCGCTCGTGAATCTGGAGAGTACTGCGACTAATGAAGCGCTTCTCGCAGTACGAGCACTGATGCGGTTTAACTCCAGTGTGAATGCGCTGGTGGTTTCTGAGAGTACCTCTTTCTCTAAAGCTGCTTCCACAGTGTGAGCAGTGATACGGTTTCTCTCCGGTGTGAATGCGCTGGTGGAGCTGGAGGTTAATCTGCTGAGTGAAGCTCTTCCCGCACTCGGAGCAGCGATACGGTTTCTCTCCGGTGTGAACGCGTTGGTGGCGTTGGAGACTGCTGCGCTGCGTGAAGCTCTTCCCGCACTCTGAGCACTGAAACGGTTTCACCGCGGTGTGAATGCGCTGGTGTATCTGAAGAGTTCCTTTTTCTCTAAAACTCTTCCCGCAGTCTGAGCAGCGATACGGCCTTTCTCCGGTGTGAACGCGCTGGTGGGTTTTGAGGGTACTCTCGATATTAAAGGTCTTCCCGCACTCCGAGCACTGGTAGATCTTTACTCCGGTGTGAACGCGCTGGTGTCGCTCCAGATTCCACTTCTGATCGAAGCTCTTTTCGCAGTCGGCGCAGGGATACGGTTTAGCGACGTTATGTTTTTGTCTCTGGTGTCTTTGAAGCGTTTTCTTCTGATTAAAACTCTTCCCGCACTCTGAACAGTGGTGAGTTTTACTCTCGCACGTCGGATTCGGCGTTATTTTCTCAGATGCATCGGTGTGAACAGAGGAATTTATAGCGGATGCCATAATTTATCGTCATCACCGACTGGCATCAGGATGCTGTTTATTTCTAGAGTCTGAAGAAACAAAAGAAACAAATGCATTTATAATAGGGGTGCGGCTAATGGCCATATGACAAAACAGTAAATTAGAAAAAAAATATTTCAAGAACACTCTACTGCACCAAAATGAAAATTACATTTTATTATTGCATATGATATGATATAGCACACCCCTTATAACTGAGATATAAAAAATATAAGAATTTTATCAGATTTGTAACAGAAGTCAATTATCCAGAATGATCAGTCATGATACTAATAATAATGCACTCCAAATATCTCCATATATCCAGGATTAAAGTAAAATAAATGATACTGTACAGATATAATCTGTATCTAGTAGATATATAATGGGAAATGAGAACAGTGTGAATTTTTCTTTTAATAAAAACAGTAAAAACCCTGATGTGATGATTAGGGGTGGATGATATGGCACCATATTTCAGGGTATAATATCATATAGTTTACCATATTCAAAACTGTTGGTGATATTATTGCATACTGGTTGTCTATCTTGATCAGGTTAATTATAAACCATCAAACACAAATAGACCCATGACCTAAACTGGTCAATAAATGGCCACACTGTTTTTAGTAGGGTATTACCAGAGCATTTTGTTTTAAATCCTTAAAAATCAGCTAAACCCAACCAAACTAAACAAAACTAAACCAAACCAACCCAACCAATCAAACACAAACAAACAAAGTAAACATAACCAACGAAGCACAAAAAAACTAAACCCAAGCAAACCAAATCCATCAAACCAAACCTAAACAAACCCACAGCTGGTTTGGAGAAAGACTCTACAGCTCCACAAAACATAATCTCCTTATCCTTTATCTCTCCTGAATCCGCAGTAATCTGTAAATATTATTATTATCATTATTATTATTATAGACAAAGTTGTTATTGGTCTGTTTTACCTTCAGTCCGCAGATCTGCAGATCTTCTTCTACACTGATCTGCTGCGGGTACTGGCGCCCCCACCCGGCCTGTAGGGGGTGTTACACTGGAGTCACGTGAAGATAGGGGTGTTTTTATGTAACCCCGCCCCCAGCCTGTGCTATCATTGGTCTAGGAGCAGAGACCCCAGTCGGTCACGTGGTCTCTCAGCAGCTATGCAGCGTTCATGAAACAACATTAGTACTGAGAATTATATTTAACCTTAAGACTCATATATGCAGCTATATAAAATTATTAAGATTGTTGGTTAAAGAAAAAGCATACTGAATAGAAAAAAATATCTTTACAATTATTATTTTTTTGATTGTAGGCTCAAACAGTCAGAAACTTAAAATGATAAATATTAGTCAGTGTAACGTTTAGCTGTTTAATTTTCTGACCATATTGAGCTAAATTCGAAAAAAACTAAATTGGGTAATCATTACTTTTTCCATTCGGTTTTCATCCAAATTATTAATTATCTACATTTTGATTCAGTCTTTCACAAAATTTCAGATTTGTATGTTTTTCTATCTTACACAAACACAACACAAATCTGATGGTATAATCCAACAAAATTGCAAAATGTAAAAAAAGATTTTTCCTGAAATTCCCATAGAGAGGGGCAGAGATGACAAAACCTAAATTGAAAACCTTTGAAAACTTATTTCTTGTACACTAAACTACATAAAAAAAAAACGAAATAATGAGTTGTTATATCCAATTTTCTATTTTTGCATTTAGTCTTAAATGGTTAGAAAATTTCATTTATAAAAGTTACACACTGACGTTTTGATTTTTTTTAAATTACAAAATAGAAAATTAGACAAAAAAAAACTATTTTGGGGGAGCCAAGAAAAAAATAGGTTTATTTCATTTTTTCAAATCATCATTTCTATTCCTTATTCTTTGAGGAAAATTAAAAACATTCTGTTTGTAAATTGTGGGCAGAAATAAAAAAAAAATGAAATTTGTATGAAGTAATAATAATAAGTGATAATTTATTTTTTTATCATACCGATGAAAAAAAAAAAAATAATGAAGTTTTAAACCTAATTTTCTATTTTTCAGAAAACTGACCTGATTAAATGTTACCCTTACCGTGAAAAGCCCCTTACAAACCCCGCCCTAAACCCCGCCCAGGCTCCGCCCACAAGCCGCTGATTGTTTGCCTTCCGCTCCATAGAGATGAGCAGCGCTACAGTGTTTAGAGCTCCAGCTCTGCTGTACAGAGATTAATCCGAATTAAAACCGGAGCACATGGATAAGAATAGTGTTTTATATTCTATTATGGGATGTTTTACAGTATTTAACCCTTTTCTCCAGTGAGAGCTGTGGGATTATGAGGAGTTTGGCTGAGCACCGGTGGGTCTGATTATTCTGATTGTTATATTTATAGTGTTTTATCTGTAAACTGTTCTGATGTTTAGAGAGAGATAATAAAACTGGAACTAAGATAAGATAGAACAGAGTTATAACAACGATTAACAACGTTTTAACAAGATTCCAGAGAGTTTAGCCTGTAGTTTCTCATTCAATACTATTTTATCCCTACATAGTAAATGAATAATAAAATGATCTATCAGATTATGAAGGAACACATAATGAATCATGTAGAAACTTAAAAACAGTGTTAAACAAACCTAAATACTCTGTGAAGTATTTAGATACTCTTATCTGAGGAGCTGTTTATTAACGTGTGGTTTCTGAGGCTGAAAACTCTGATAAACTCATCCTTTACAACAGAGGAAACTCTTGCTCTTCCTTTCCTGGGGCGGTCCTGATGAGTGCCAGTTCCACCATTATAAAGTTTTTGATGATTTTTGCAGTGACTGCACTTGAGGATACTTTCAGAGTTCTTGAAATTCTTCATTTCGGATTTACTGGCCTTAATTTTTCCTTAAATATTTGTTTCTTTATTTAGTTGAGTAGTTGTTTTTACTTTCCACAATCTGGATTAGAACATTATTCAAATATTCACTATTCACTGTATACCTGTAACTCTACCTCTTCACTACTTTACTTTAACTGATGCTCTCAAACTTCACATTAAGAGACAAGAAATTCAAGTAATTAACTCTTGATGAGTTCAGCACAGCTGTTAACTGAAAGCCTGAATTCCAGGAGACTCTACCTCATAAAACTGACTGAGAAAATCCAGCAGAGATGTTCAAAACTGATCATCTAAACAAGAATGTAAAATATAAAACATATTCTGGTTTGTTTAACATTTTTTTGGTTAGAAAATAATTCCATATGTTTTTCTATATAGTTTTGATGACTAATATTAATCTACAAAGAAAAAACATTTTTTACACTGAATTTGAGGTGGAAACCACTGAAGTTTTGACTGGTATATACATTTTACATATTAAGAATCTGGCAGAAAAATAAAAAGACTATAGGAAACTATAAATTGGATAGCAATGTAGTTCATATAGTTAATACAGTTAATTTATTATTAATACATTATGATGCAGTGTAGTGTAATCTGAATGGTGTATTGGTTTCCTCAGGCTGAGTGTAGTTGATGGTGGTGAAGGGGTTAATGTGTTTAATCAGTACTTTAAGTCAGACTGACCGGATTAACCCCCACCTGCTTTTAGAACCTCGTCTGCTCTGGATTAACAGCAGAACCGGTTCTGTATCTGTTCTGTAACTCTGTAAATGAAGGTTCTGACTGTGGATGTTCTGACCAGGTACCAAACCCACCAATCCCACCAAACTCTCCAAACCCAGAGCCAAAACAACAATGAGCGAATGGCAGCCGGACGAGGACAGCTATGAGGTAATTATCCTCCTTATTATCCTTAACATACCTTAACCATCCTTAACGAACTCATCTCTTAACCATCCTTAACCATCCTTAATCATCCTTAACGAACTCATCTCTTAACCATCCTTAACCATCCTTAACCATCCTTAATCATCCTTAACGAACTCATCTCTTAATGATCCTTAACCATCCTTAACCATCCTTAACGAGCTCATCTCTTAACCATCCTTAACCATCCTTAACAAGTTTATCTCTTAACCATCCTTAACCATCCTTAATCATCCTTAACGAACTCATCTCTTAATGATCCTTAACCATCCTTAACCATCCTTAACGAGCTCATCTCTTAACCATCCTTAACCATCCTTAACAAGTTTATCTCTTAACCATCCTTAACGAGCTCATCTCTTAACCATCCTTAACCATCCTTAACGAGCTCATCTCTTAACCATCCTTAACCATCCTTAACGAGCTCATCTCTTAACCATCCTTAACCATCCTTAACGAGCTCATCTCTTAACCATCCTTAACCATCCTTAACGAGCTCATATCTTAACCATCCTTAACAAGTTTATCTCTTAACCATCCTTAACGAGCTCATATCTTAACCATCCTTAACGAGCTCATATCTTAACCATCCTTAACGAGCTCATATCTGGGCGTGGTGGATGTGGTTGTCTCTGTCAGTGGTTGGTAACCGGTAGGCGTGGTGTATGTGGTTGTCTCAGGCAGGGGGACGGATGAGGACGTTGTCCTCTGCAGATCTGAGGGAGTCTCCGCTCGGCTCCAGGTTCTCCAGAGACGAGCTGATGCTGAGTGCTGGAGATCTGGACGGGAGGTCGGAGGTCGGCAGCGGCAGGAGGTCCGGAGTGAGTCAGAACCACCGGTTCTCTGAGGACAGAACCAGGTGAGACAACAGCGCTAAACACCTGACCCAGTGACCCAGCTCAGAGTACAGGACGTACAGGTGGAGGGGTGGAGTCAGGCTAATCTGTGTGGCTACGTGTGATACTGGAGGCTTCCACTAGAGGCCTCCACCTGCCACAGCATTAACGAGATTACCGTTTCCACACCATATTTTAAATCACTGATAAAATGTTATAAAAACATCATAAACATGAGACCTTTAAAATAAACCTTTACTTAACAAATGAAACGGCCAAGGCCAGTCTGTTAATGATCCAGAACACACAAGCTCACCTGATAAACATGGTGGTGGTAGTGTTATGTATAGGTTTTTCATTACTAATTCTGGATTAGTATTCCAATGAACTGATGGAACAGATGATGGTATGAAAGAGCACCAGTAGCTGTAGAGTGTCCCTGCTGCTCTCACTGTGTAATATAACACTGTATTTTATAATGTTCTCTCTGTGTAATTTAATACTAATATATTTTATATATATATTCTCTGTGTGTTTTGATTGTGTTATTTATATGTTGTATAGTTATGAGGACTCGTTGTCGGGGATAAGAAGCTGCTGCTATCTCTGTGTAATTTAATAATGATATATTTTATATATATTCTCTGTGTGTTTTGATTGTGTTATTTATATGTTGTATAGTTATGAGGACTCGTTGTCGGGGGATAAGAAGCTGCTGCTGTCTCTGTGTAATTTAATAATGATATATTTTATATATATTCTCTGTGTGTTTTGATTGTGTTATTTATATGTTGTATAGTTATGAGGACTCGTTGTCGGGGGATAAGAAGCTGCTGCTATCTCTGTGTAATTTAATAATGATATATTTTATATATATTCTCTGTGTGTTTTGATTGTGTTATTTATATGTTGTATAGTTATGAGGACTCGTTGTCGGGGGATAAGAAGCTGCTGCTATCTCTGTGTAATTTAATAATGATATATTTTATATATATTCTCTGTGTGTTTTGATTGTGTTATTTATATGTTGTGTAGTCAGAGTTATGAGGACTCGTTGTTGGGGGATAAGAAGCTGCTGCTGTCTCTGTGTAATTTAATAATGATATATTTTATATATATTCTCTGTGTGTTTTGATTGTGTTATTTATATGTTGTATAGTTATGAGGACTCGTTGTCGGGGGATAAGAAGCTGCTGCTATCTCTGTGTAATTTAATAATGATATATTTTATATATATTCTCTGTGTGTTTTGATTGTGTTATTTATATGTTGTGTAGTCAGAGTTATGAGGACTCGTTGTTGGGGGATAAGAAGCTGCTGCTGTCTCTGTGTAATTTAATAATGATATATTTTATATATATTCTCTGTGTGTTTTGATTGTGTTATTTATATGTTGTATAGTTATGAGGACTCGTTGTCGGGGGATAAGAAGCTGCTGCTATCTCTGTGTAATTTAATAATAATAATAATATATTTTATATATATTATCTGTGTGTTTTGATTGTGTTATTTATATGTTGTGTAGTTATGAGGACTCGTTGTCGGGGGATAAGAAGCTGCTGCTATCTCTGTGTAATTTAATAATAATAATAATATATTTTATATATATTATCTGTGTGTTTTGATTGTGTAATTTATATGTTGTGTAGTTATGAGGACTCGTTGTCGGGGGATAAGAAGCTGCTGTTGAAGACTCTGATCGCTGCAGAATCCGCCGCCACGTCCGCCGCAGTCCAGCTGGTGTCCTTCAGAGACATCCTGGAGGAGGACTATGACGTACGAGACATTTTATAAGTACAGATTACAACTTATATAAATACATTATTTACTTAATGTGTACTTAAAATAATTGATTTAAAGTAATAGTTAAATTAAAGTAATTAAACTAATTAATCCCTGGATATTTGGCTTTAAATAAAAATGCTAATACTGTTGATATTTTTTTAATAATTCAGATGTTGATGTGTGTAAAAACAGCCCTGAGGATCAGAGATTATTGATTATTAGCTGGTTGATTGATTATGAACTGGTTGATTGATTATTAACTGGTATATTGATTATTAACTGGTTGATTGATTATTAACTGGTATATTGATTATTAACTGGTTGATTGATTATTAACTGGTATATTGATTATTAACTGGTTGATTGATTATTAACTGGTATATTGGTTATTAGCTGGTTTATTGATTATTAACTGATTGATTGATTGATTGATTAGGACTCCAGGTGTTCGAGTGATCGCAGGGTGAGCAGGCAGAAGGGAATGTTACTGGAGAAGCTGGAGGTGTTTAAACGAATCAATGCCTCCGTCCGTCAACAACTTAAAGACTTCCTGCAGGAGGAGGTCAGTACTGATAATACTCTACTACTGACCAGTACTGACTAATACTGACCAGTACTGACTAATACTGACCAGTACTGACTAATACTGACTAATACTGACCAGTACTGACCAGTACTGACTAATACTGACCAGTACTGAATACTCTAATACTGACCAGTACTGAATACTCTAATACTGACCAGTACTGAATACTCTTATACTGACCAGTACTGAATACTCTTATACTGACCAGTACTGACTAATATTGACCAGTACTGACTAATACTGACTAATACTGACCAGTACTGAATACTCTAATACTGACCAGTACTGAATACTCTAATACTGACCAGTACAGACTAATATTGACCAGTACTGACTAATACTGAGTAATACTGACCAGTACTGAATACTCTAATACTGACCAGTACTGAATACTCTAATACTGACCAGTACTGAATACTCTAATACTGACCAGTACTGAATACTCTAATACTGACCAGTACTGAATACTCTAATACTGACCAGTACTGAATACTCTAATACTGACCAGTACTGACTAATACTGACCAGTACAGAATACTGTAATACTGACCAGTACTGAATACTGATGATGGTGATGATGATGTATAGAGTGGGTGATGATGATGGTGATAATGAGGATGATGTACTGATGTGGGTGATGATGGGTGTGGTTTATGTTTGCAGGCGTGTAGAACTGAGACTGATGCTCATATAGAGGATCTACTGAAGAAGCTCTCTCAGACCCAACGTGATAACCAGGTAATAATCAGATAATAATCAGATAATAATCAGATAATCAGGTAATAATCAGATAATCAGATAATAATCAGATAATAATCAGATAATCAGGTAATAATTAGATAATCAGGTAATAATCAGATAATAATCAGATAATCAGGTAATAATCAGATAATCAGATAATAATCAGATAATCAGGTAATAATCAGATAATCAGGTAATAATCAGATAATAATCAGATAATCAGGTAATAATTAGATAATCAGGTAATAATCAGATAATAATCAGATAATCAGGTAATAATCAGATAATCAGATAATAATCAGATAATCAGGTAATAATCAGATAATCAGGTAATAATCAGATAATAATCAGATAATCAGGTAATAATCAGATAATCAGATAATAATCAGATAATCAGGTAATAATCAGATAATCAGATAATAATCAGATAATCAGGTAATAATCAGATAATCAGGTAATAATCAGATAATCAGGTAATAATTAGATAATCAGGTAATAATCAGATAATAATCAGATAATCAGGTAATAATCAGATAATAATCAGATAATCAGATAATAATCAGATAATCAGGTAATAATCAGATAATAATCAGATAATCAGGTAATAATCAGATAATCAGATAATAATCAGATAATCAGGTAATAATCAGATAACCAGGTAATAATCAGATAATAATCAGATAATCAGGTAATAATCAGATAATCAGATAATAATCAGATAATCAGGTAATAATCAGATAATAATCAGATAATCAGGTAATAATCAGGTAATCAGGTAATAATCAGATAATAATCAGATAATCAGGTAATAATCAGATAACCAGGTAATAATCAGATAATAATCAGATAATCAGATAATAATCAGATAATCAGGTAATAATCAGATAACCAGGTAATAATCAGATAATAATCAGATAATCAGGTAATAATCAGATAATCAGATAATAATCAGATAATCAGGTAATAATCAGATAATAATCAGATAATCAGGTAATAATCAGGTAATCAGGTAATAATCAGGTAATAATCATATAATCAGGTAATAATCATATAATCAGGTAATAATCAGATAATCAGGTAATAATCAGATAATCAGGTAATAATCAGATAATCTGGTGATAGTCAGGTAATAATCAGGTAATAATCAGATAATAATCAGATAATCAGGTAATAATCAGATAATCAGGTAATAATCAGATAATAATCATATAATCAGGTAATAATCATATAATCAGGTAATAATCAGATAATCAGGTAATAATCAGATAATCAGGTAATAATCAGATAATCTGGTGATAGTCAGGTAATAATCAGGTAATAATCAGATAATAATCAGATAATCAGGTAATAATCAGATAATCAGGTAATAATCAGGTAATAATCAGATAATAATCAGATAATCAGGTAATAATCAGATAATCAGGTAATAATCAGATAATAATCAGATAATCAGGTAATAATCAGATAATCAGGTTATAACACCTCTTTTAGTTCAGTTCAGCATGGTGTATAATATCAGTGTAATAATTTAGTAATATTATCTGATAATGTGAGTAAATAAGTAAAATAAATAAGTAAAATAAATAAGTAAAATAAGTAATTTTAACATGTTCTTATATAAGAAAAGACTTTTATTATGAAATTTAGACGGTAATATTTTAGGGAGTGACTCTGAATCAGTAAAGTAAAGGTTTGTGTTTTTATTGATTAGGATTTGAGGCGGAGTTTAGGTGAGAAGGAGAGGAAGGTGGAGGAACTGATGACTCTGAGGAGGAGAGAAATGGTGAGATTTATCTTTACTCTCATAATAAACAATATATTCCTCTTTTTTCTGTTTTATATTTTATATTTTTATAATTTTATACTTTCTTATACTTTTACTTTTACTTTTCTTTATAGTGAGAATGTGGATTAAGGCTGATATGTGACAGTGTTGATATATTGATCTCAGCATGTGTCTGGAGGAATGAAGTTATTGATTATGTGTTATTGATTGTGTGTTATTGATTATGTGTTATTGATTATGTGTTATTGATTATGTGTTATTGATTGATTATGTGTTATTGATTATGTGTTATTGATTATGTATTATTGATTGTGTTATTGATTATGTGTTATTGATTATGTGTTACTGATTATGTGTTATTGATGATGTGTTATTGATTATGTGTTATTGATTATGTATTATTGATTGTGTTATTGATTATGTGTTATTGATTATGTGTTACTGATTATGTGTTATTGATGATGTGTTATTGATTATGTGTTATTGATTGATTATGTGTTATTGATTATGTGTTATTGATTATGTATTATTGATTGTGTTATTGATTATGTGTTATTGATTATGTGTTACTGATTATGTGTTATTGATGATGTGTTATTGATTATGTGTTATTGATTGATTATGTGTTATTGATTATGTATTATTGATTGTGTTATTGATTATGTGTTATTGATTATGTATTATTGATTATGTGTTATTGATGATGTGTTATTGATTCTGTGTTATTGATTATGTGTTATTGATTATGTGTTATTGATTGTGTTATTGATTGATTATGTGTTATTGATTATGTGTTATTGATTGTGTTATTGATTGATTATGTATTATTGATTGTGTTATTGATTATGTATTATTGATTGTGTTATTGATTATGTATTATTGATTATGTGTTATTGATTATGTATTATTGATTATGTGTTATTGATTGTGTTATTGATTATGTATTATTTATTGTGTTATTGATTGTGTTATTGATTATGTGTTATTGATTATGTATTATTGATTATGATCTGATATTGTGTTCTGGGGTTCAGGAGAACACGGAGTCGGTGGTGCAGCTCTCTCGCTCAGTGGATACGACTCGAGCTCACCTGCAGGGTCAACTCCGAAACAAAGAGGCAGAAAACAACCGGCTGACGGTGCAGCTCAGGGTACGTCCAGCACATACGGGATATATTTCTCTATATATTGTCGCTGTCCAATTAAAAACTAGTATCTCAATATTTGTGGATTTTTAGTTTAATACATAATTTGAATACACATTCTGTCCCTTACACTGTGACCAAATTTCTTGATGAATGGACCAATAGAAATTCTTCAAAACGACCTGAAATAAACTCTTTTTACATTGACTTTCATTAAAAGTTTAGAAGGTTTTTTCTCTCCTGTAAAGTTGCTATTTTAGAGATGCTTGTTTTTCATTGGACAACGATGATATGTAATTTAGAATAATTAGCGTTCACCTTATATATCCGTATATATATATGGAGATGTGTGTGTATATATAGGTGTGTTTATATGGTGATAATGTATGTGTTTATTTGTGTTTATGTGTGTTTATATGTGTGCATTTATATGGTGTTTCAGTGTCTGGAAAGGATAGTAATGATGTGCGTGTGTGTCAGTGTATATGTGTATATATGTGGTGTTTAGGGTCTGGAGAGGACGGTGGTGATGTGTGTGTATATATGTATATATATGTGTATATATATATATATGTGGTGTTCCGGGTCTGGAGAGGACGGTGATGATGTGTGTGTATATATGTGTATATATGTGTGTATATATGTGTAAATATATGTGGTGTTCAGGGTCTGGAGAGGACGGTGATGATGTGTGTGTATATATATGTGTATTTATATGTGGTGTTTCAGGGTCTGGAGAGGACGGTGATGATGTGTGTGTATATATTTGTGTATATATATGTGGTGTTCAGGGTCTGGAGAGGACGGTGATGATGAGTGTATATATATATATATATACATGTGGTGTTCAGGGTCTGGAGAGGACGGTGGTGATGTGTGTGTATATGTGTATATGTATGTGGTGTTCAGGGTCTGGAGAGGACGTGGTAATGTGTGTGTATATATGTATATATATGTGTATATATATATATGTGTGGTGTTCCGGGTCTGGAGAGGACGGTGATGATGTGTGTGTATATATGTGTGTATATATGTGTAAATATATGTGGTGTTCAGGGTCTGGAGAGGACGGTGGTGATGTGTGTGTATATATTTGTGTATATATATGTGGTGTTCAGGGTCTGGAGAGGACGGTGGTGATGTGTGTATATATGTGTATATATATATGTGGTGTTCAGGGTCTGGAGAGGACGGTGGTGATGTGTGTGTGTATATATTTGTACATATATGTGGTGTTTAGGGCCTGGAGAGGACGGTAGTGATGTGTGTGTATATATGTGTGTATATATGTGTATATATATGTGGTGTTCAGGGTCTGGAGAGGACGGTAGTGATGTGTGTGTATATATATGTGTGTATATATGTGTGTATATATGTGGTGTTCAGGGTCTGGAGAGGACGGTGGTGATGTGTGTATATATGTGTATATATATGTGTGTATATATATGTGGTGTTCAGGGTCTGGAGAGGACGTAGTGATGTGTGTGTATATATATATGTGGTGTTCAGGGTCTGGAGAGGACGGTAGTGATGTGTGTGTATATATATGTGTGTATATATGTGTGTATATATGTGGTGTTCAGGGTCTGGAGAGGACGGTAGTGATGTGTGTGTGTATATATATGTAAATATATGTGGTGTTCAGGGTCTGGAGAGGACGGTGGTGATGTGTGTATATATTTGTGTATATATGTGGTGTTCAGGGTCTGGAGAGGACGGTAGTGATGTGTGTGTGTATATATATGTAAATATATGTGGTGTCCAGGGTCTGGAGAGGACAGTGGTGATGTGTGTGTGTGTGTGTATATATGTATATATATATATGTGGTGTTCAGGGTCTGGAGAGGACGGTAGTGATGTGTGTGTGTATATATATGTGTGTATATATGTGTATATATATGTGGTGTTCAGGGTCTGGAGAGGACGGTAGTGATGTGTGTGTATATATGTGTGTATATATGTGTGTATAAATATGTGGTGTTCAGGGTCTGGAGAGGACGGTAGTGATGTGTGTGTATATATTTGTGTATATATATGTGGTGTTCAGGGTCTGGAGAGGACGGTAGTGATGTGTGTGTGTATATATATGTAAATATATGTGGTGTTCAGGGTCTGGAGAGGACGGTGGTGATGTGTGTGTATATATGTATATATATGTGTATATATATATATATGTGGTGTTCCGGGTCTGGAGAGGACGGTGATGATGTGTGTGTATATATGTGTATATATGTGTGTATATATGTGTAAATATATGTGGTGTTCAGGGTCTGGAGAGGACGGTGATGATGTGTGTGTATATATATGTGTATTTATATGTGGTGTTTCAGGGTCTGGAGAGGACGGTGATGATGTGTGTGTATATATTTGTGTATATATATGTGGTGTTCAGGGTCTGGAGAGGACGGTGATGATGAGTGTATATATATATATATATACATGTGGTGTTCAGGGTCTGGAGAGGACGGTGGTGATGTGTGTATATATGTGTATATATATGTAGTGTTTAGGGTCTGGAGAGGACGGTGGTGATGTGTGTATATGTGTATATGTATGTGGTGTTCAGGGTCTGGAGAGGACGTGGTAATGTGTGTGTATATATGTATATATATGTGTATATATATATATGTGTGGTGTTCCGGGTCTGGAGAGGACGGTGATGATGTGTGTGTATATATGTGTGTATATATGTGTAAATATATGTGGTGTTCAGGGTCTGGAGAGGACGGTGGTGATGTGTGTGTATATATTTGTGTATATATATGTGGTGTTCAGGGTCTGGAGAGGACGGTGATGATGTGTGTATATATGTGTATATATATATGTGGTGTTCAGGGTCTGGAGAGGACGGTGGTGATGTGTGTATATATGTGTATATATATGTGGTGTTCAGGGTCTGGAGAGGACGGTGGTGATGTGTGTGTGTATATATTTGTACATATATGTGGTGTTTAGGGCCTGGAGAGGACGGTAGTGATGTGTGTGTATATATGTGTGTATATATGTGTATATATATGTGGTGTTCAGGGTCTGGAGAGGACGGTAGTGATGTGTGCGTATATATATGTGTGTATATATGTGTGTATATATGTGGTGTTCAGGGTCTGGAGAGGACGGTGGTGATGTGTGTATATATGTGTATATATATGTGTGTATATATATGTGGTGTTCAGGGTCTGGAGAGGACGTAGTGATGTGTGTGTATATATATATGTGGTGTTCAGGGTCTGGAGAGGACGGTGGTGATGTGTATATATATGTGTGTATATATTTGTGTATATATATGTGGTGTTCAGGGTCTGGAGAGGACGGTAGTGATGTGTGTGTGTATATATATGTAAATATATTTGGTGTTCAGGGTCTGGAGAGGACGGTGGTGATGTGTGTATATATTTGTGTATATATGTGGTGTTCAGGGTCTGGAGAGGACGGTAGTGATGTGTGTGTGTATATATATGTAAATATATGTGGTGTCCAGGGTCTGGAGAGGACGGTGGTGATGTGTGTATATATTTGTGTATATATGTGGTGTTCAGGGTCTGGAGAGGACGGTAGTGATGTGTGTGTGTATATATATGTAAATATATGTGGTGTCCAGGGTCTGGAGAGGACAGTGGTGATGTGTGTGTGTGTGTATATATGTATATATATATATGTGGTGTTCAGGGTCTGGAGAGGACGGTAGTGATGTGTGTGTGTATATATATGTGTGTATATATGTGTGTATATATGTGGTGTTCAGGGTCTGGAGAGGACGGTAGTGATGTGTGTGTATATATATGTGTGTATATATGTGTATATATATGTGGTGTTCAGGGTCTGGAGAGGACGGTAGTGATGTGTGTGTATATATGTGTGTATATATATGTGTGTATAAATATGTGGTGTTCAGGGTCTGGAGAGGACGGTAGTGATGTGTGTGTATATATTTGTGTATATATATGTGGTGTTCAGGGTCTGGAGAGGACGGTGGTGATGTGTGTGTGTATATATGTATATATATGTGGTGTTCAGGGTCTGGAGAGGACGGTAGTGATGTGTGTGTGTATATATATGTAAATATATGTGGTGTTCAGGGTCTGGAGAGGACGGTGGTGATGTGTGTATATATTTGTGTATATATGTGGTGTTCAGGGTCTGGAGAGGACGGTAGTGATGTGTGTGTGTATATATATATGTAAATATATGTGGTGTCCAGGGTCTGGAGAGGACGGTGGTGATGTGTGTGTGTGTATATATGTATATATATGTGGTGTTCAGGGTCTGGAGAGGACGGTGGTGATGTGTGTGTGTGTATATATGTATATATATGTGGTGTTCAGGGTCTGGAGAGGACGGTGGTGATGTGTGTGTGTGTATATATGTGTATATATATATGTGGTGTTCAGGGTCTGGAGAGGACGGTGGTGATGTGTGTGTATATATTTGTGTATATATGTGTGGTGTTCAGGGTCTGGAGAGGACGGTGGTGATGTGTGTGTGTGTATATATGTGTATATATGTGTGTATATATGTGTATATATATGTGGTGTTCAGGGTCTGGAGAGGACGGTGGTGATGTGTGTGTGTGTGTATATACATGTATATATATGTGGTGTTCAGGGTCTGGAGAGGACGGTGGTGATGTGTGTGTGTATATATGTGTATATATGTGGTGTTCAGGGTCTGGAGAGGACGGTGGTGATGTGTGTGTGTATATATGTGTATATATGTGGTGTTCAGGGTCTGGAGAGGACGGTGGTGATGTGTGTGTGTATATATGTGTATATATGTGGTGTTCAGGGTCTGGAGAGGACGGTGGTGATGTGTGTGTGTGTATATATGTGTATATATGTGGTGTTCAGGGTCTGGAGAGGACGGTGGTGATGTGTGTGTGTATATATGTATATATGTGGTGTTCAGGGTCTGGAGAGGACGGTGGCGCAGCAGAAGCTGGATCTGGAGGATCTCCGGGTTCAGATTGACGGTGTTTCTGCTGCAGCTCTGGAGGAGAAGGAAGCTCTGAAGAAAGCGATCAGAGCTCAGAAACAGAGAGCTGAGAGATTCGAGACCGCCGTGGAGAAATGCTACCAGCAGCTCCGAGAGAAGGTTCATCCATCTCACAATTAACACAGAATTACTAAATAAAATACTGAGATAATTCAATATATTTATAATACTGTGTAAAAGTTTTAGGCATCAAAGCAAATGACACTAATCCATTTATCTCAGCAATAGCAGTGTTTTTACCTGAAAAAAAGCACCACATATGATTTAAACAGATGCAAATAAAGATTAATACAGTAAAACGTAAGAAGGAATAATTCTAATTTTTAACTATAAGTGTGTTTATATATCCTGTGAGCCGAGCTGAAGAATAAAGTGTAGAGACTCCAGATTTCTCTTGGATGCTCCTCAGACAGCATGTGTTTATTATTATGTTCAGTTCCGTCAGCAGCTCACCTGATTTACTGTAACACATTTACCAACATTTATCAAACCAGGTGTTGATTAATATGATGAGAACTAGAAATAAATAACTCTATTAAACTCAGATTAAGAGGAGGAGAGATTAGGATTAGGTTGTTTTAAGGAAAACTTTTAGCTTTTTGTAAAATTGCTGTTTGTATTTATTGTAATGCTGTAATGTGTTTACTGAGATAAGAAACACTTACTGCACAGATAAGAAGTTTTTTCTTTACTTAAAAATCCCACAGGTGCCTAAAATTTTTGCACAATACTGTACATATATATAGCAAGATGGCGGCGCGCAGTAGTGCAGCGGCTTCTCACGCTCCTAGCGAACACCCTATTTTGAGCTGTTTTTACGTCGGTTCTGAACCCAACTTTACGCGCCCCACGCATGTGAGTTACAGCAGGACCGAACTTTTGAGGATTAAGGACAGTTTGGTCAGTAAAACAGCAACTATGGACAATAATATCCGAGCTACGCTGGGCGAGCTGCAGCTCCTCCGCGCTCCGGCGTGGGGGAGCGGATCGCTGCAGACAAAGGGCAAGAGGAGGAGGCGGTGCGAGCGGCGCCAGAAGAGAGGAAAACGCGCTGGGGTGCTAGCCAGGCTAAAGGCTAATGCTAACCGACCCCCGATTCCGTCGCTTTTCCTCTCTAACGTCCGCTCTTTGGATAACAAGCTGGACCTGCTGCGGCTGAGGATGAATGTTTCTGAGGAGATGAGGAACTGCGCTGTGATTTGTCTCACGGAAACCTGGCTGAACCAGACCATGCCGGACTCAGCCTTCCAGCTCGCCGGCCGGCAGCTCTTCCGAGCGGACCGCAGCCAGCTATCCGGGAAAGCCCGGGGGGGGGCGGCTTGTGCGTCTACATAAACAAAGGTTGGTGCACAAACTGCGTGTTGGTAAATAGCCACTGCTCCGAGGCGACAGAACAGCTGACTGTGAAGTGTCGTCCCCACTATCTGCCTCGTGAGTTTTCGGCGGTGTTCGTGATTGCTGTTTACATAGCACCGGATGCTAATGCTAACAACGCGCTGAAGGAGCTTTATGACAACATCAGCTCGCTTCAGAACAAGCATCCGGACGCGTTCTACGTGGTAGCGGGGGATTTTAACCACGTAGAACTGAAGAACACGCTGCCGAGGTTTTACCAACACGTGAACATTCCAACGCGAGGTAATAACACGCTGGACCGTGTTTACTCCTCTGTGAAAGACGCTTACAAAGCCTTCCCCCGCCCCCACCTCGGGCTATCGGACCACATCTCCATCATGCTGGTCCCCGCATACCACCCCCCACTGCGATGCTCAAAACCCACACAGAAAACCATCACGGTGTGGCCCAGGGATGGCGCCGCTGTGCTGCAGGACTGCTTCGGCTGCACAGACTGGCAGGTCTTCAGGGAGGCTGCTGAGTGTGAGGGGGAGCTGGATCTGGAGGAATACACATCTGCTGTTCTTGGGTACATCAGCAAGTGTGTGGAGGATGTCACTACTACCAAGACTGTGACTTGCTACCCGAACCAGAAGCCCTGGCTGAACGCAGAGGTGCGTTCCCTGCTGAAAGCCAGGGATGCTGCCTTCAGATCTGGAGACTCAGATGAACTCAGGAGGGCTAGAAGAGAGCTGACTGCTGGAGCTAAGAGGGCAAAAGCTGCATATGCTCAGAAAATCCAGGGACACTTTTCCTCCCAGGATCCACAGAGCATGTGGAGGGGCATCAAGTGCATCACGGACTACAAAAAAAGACCCATCCCTGCCTGAGGCTCTCAACACATTCTACGCCCGCTTTGAGAACCCTGACACACCCCCCAGCACCAGGCTCCCACACTCACCAGGAGAGGAGCCCCTCAGCGTGACACCAGCAGAAGTAAGGAGGACGCTGAGGAGGATTAACCCCCGGAAAGCTGCCGGCCCGGACAACATCCCCGGACGGGTGCTAAGAGACTGCGCAGACCAGCTCTCGGACGTCCTGGCCGACATTTTCAACGCGTCCCTCATCCAGGCAGCTGTCCCCACTTGCCTGAAGACTGCCACCATCATCCCGGTCCCCAAGAGCTCCACAGTGACAGGTCTGAATGACTACCGGCCAATAGCCCTCACTCCGATAGTCACAAAGTGCTTTGAAAGACTGGTTCAGACCCACATCAAAGCCACCATCAACATCACTGTGGATCCACACCAGTATGCATACAGGAAGAACCGATCCACAGAGGATGCCATTTCCTCCGTGGTCCACACTGCCCTCACCCACCTGGAGCAGAAGGATTCCTACGTTCGGATGCTCTTTGTGGACTTCACATCTGCTTTCAACACCATGATTCCTCAGACACTGATAACCAAACTCTCCTCACTTGGACTGAGCTCTTCGCTGTGCAACTGGGTCCTAGACTTCCTGACCAACAGGCCGCAGTCTGTGAGGATTCACAACATCTCCTCCCCTTCCATAATCCTCAGCACTGGCTCCCCTCAGGGCTGTGTGCTGAGCCCCCTCCTGTTCACACTGCTCACATATGACTGCTCACCTCTCCATCCAGGCTGTCATATTGTGAAGTTTGCAGACGACACAGCAGTGGTTGGATGCATCACAAACAGAGATGAGTCCAGCTACAGGCAGGAGGTGGAACACCTGGAGGATTGGTGCAGAGAAAACAACCTCTGCATCAATGTAAAGAAGACAAAGGAGATGACTGTGGACTTCAGAAGGGGCAAGCATGCCCACCTCCCCCTGCACATTGGAGGATCTGCGGTGGAAGTGGTTGACAGCTACAGGTACTTGGGTGTGCACCTGACCAGCAACCTCACCTGGAGCAACAACACTTCCACTCTGGTCAGGAAGGCACATCAGCGGCTCTACTTCCTCAGGAAGCTGAGACGAGCTGGACTCGGGAGCGCAGTCCTCACCTCCTTCTACAGAAGTGTGGTGGAGAGCGTCGTGTGCTCCAGCATCAATGTGTGGCATGGAAGCTGCTCTGCTGCAGACAGGAAAGCACTGCAGAGGGTGGTGAAGGCTGCACAGAGGATTGTTGGAGTTAGCTTCCCCAGCACCACAGACATTTACACCTCCAGGAGCAGGAAGAGGGCCACCTGCATCAGGAAGGATCCCACCCACCCAGCACACGCACTTTTTGTCCCACTCCCCTCAGGCCGGAGGCTGCGGAGCATCAAGTGCAAAACAACAAGACTCAGAAACAGCTTCATTCCGGAAGCTGTAAGACTCTTAAACTCCACTTAACAACACACTGCACTGACATCAAGGACAAATTACTGTTTACTGTTTACCAACATGGTCACTTTACTTGCACTGAGACACAGTAGCTGCGGTCCAATCTGAAGGGAGCTGCCTAGGTAGTCATTGCCTTCAAAGGCAGCTCCCTCGTTCGGCAGCATTTTCACCCATAAGGGATCTTATAAGGCAGCGCGTTCGGGACACGCTCTGGAGTCAGCATACGTCATCACGTCTAGCGCGCTGTGCCCGTGAGCTGTTTATAAATAACTAAAGTTAATGATCACTTACCTCGGGAAAAATCTCAATGCAGCGGCAGCTATTTCTCTTTTACTCATCCAAATATTACATATATTTAAATATTCATGATTTACTTTAATTCTACACTTTTCCTCACTTAATTCTCAGAGTATGGTCAGTTTTATTTATGTATTTAATTTATTTTTGATTAGATGCTTCATAGAAATGCATGAGTAATGAAACCATAATATAATAAATATTTTGTATGAGCCATCAGAGCTAAATTATCAAACTAAGCTACGTTTCACACAATAGTACATTCATACACAGTCAGCTAATTTATCTTTACCTTTTAGTTGCATAAAACACATGATTCATAAACTTTTTATTTATTTATTTACCCATACCCACTAGTTGAGATGTGATACTACAATAAGCATAGTGACTATAAAACACAGCAAGCAAAAATAATAATGTTAAGAGAGAAAACTTTATTACATTCAAAGAAAAAAATATATATTCATAAAGGGAGCTAACGCTGCCTCCAGCCGGTCTGACCAGCGTTCACCTTCCCCGGCCCGCGTTCATCCCTGTGGAAAAAATAAATCTGAATTAGTAACAGCGGTTTATGGAGAACACGCTCATAATTCCACTATTTACACAATTAATCACTCAGTTACAGGTAACTCTAGTTATTCCCTCTAACAATTAAACTGTTTACGCATTAAATCACTGAATTACAGGTTATTCTACACGTTTACACTATTTACACAGTAAATCACTTAGTTATACGTAACAGTGACTTAAAACAGTTAAAACTTTTTATACTGGACGGCCAGGGTATCTTTGTTTCCTAGCGGGGGTTTCCTCAGCGCTGCAGCCGCGTTTGGTACTCTGTAAGTCGGCTAGATGCGTGTTAGCTTACCCGGTAAATTAGCGCGATAAGCTAACTGTAGCTTCCGCCGGTCAGGTCTTACATTAAATGAAGTACAGGCGAAAACAACTATGGAAAACAACTTAAAACAGTCTAAAATATGCTAGTCTGATAAACCCACGCAGCGGTGAGTGGAAATACAGGAGGGAATTACTTACATTTGTACAGAAACTCCGTGGCAGGCCGGCTCCGTCCGCCATGTTTTTAAATCTGAGCGCTGGAACTCTGAGCTGGTGAAATGCATCATGGGATTGCCTTCGCCGTGAAGGATACATCTCACGCTGCCTTCAGAATCGGGGTAAAATAAGGCAGCTGCCCAGGTAGGCAGCACATGCTACCTTCCGAATGGGACAGTCCTTTTCTCGGGAGCGCGCCTATGCTGCCTGAAAATGCTGCCTAGGAGGGCAGCTCCCTTCAGATTGGACCGCAGCTTTTATCTCCACTGCTCTAATTCACATTATCATGCTGCTATAGCACACTTGCACTCTGGACTTCATGTTGCTGAACCTTCTACGCTCTATTTATTTTTTTTATTCTTGGGATATTTATCTGTCTATTTTGTATATTCTATTTCTTTTATTGTATTCTTTTTTTTATCTATATATCTATTAATAACAGCTCTTTGGGTGTAAAACTGGATCGTGAGATCACAATTTCGTTCCACCTCATGTACCACATGTGATGCGAATGACAATAAAATCTCCTTGAATCCTTGAATATATATATATAGATATATTTATGTGTGGGTATAATTGTAATACCGTGATAGGAACATCTGGTAAGTGTGAAAATGTTCCTGCAGGATGTGAAGATGGCGGAGGTTCGGGCTGAGAGAGATAGGTGGCGCTCTCAACAGGAGTCCGTTACAGAGGAGAGAGTCCGACTGGACGCTCAGATCACTGTACTCAAAGAGTAATTACACACAATTACACACAATTACACACAATTACACTCAATTACACATACAATTACACACACAATTACACTCAATTACACATACAATTACACACACAATTACACTCTATTACACATACAATTACACTCAATTACACACAATTACACTCAATTACACATACAATTACACATACAATTACACTCAATTACACACAATTACACATACAATTACACTCAATTACACATACAATTACACTCAACTACACATACAATTACATACAATTACACTCAATTACATACAATTACACACAGTTACACACAATTACACACACATCACATGGTTACACACAATTACAGGTACCACTTTAAAATAAGACTACCTTTATAAAGGGTTTATAAATGGTTTACAATTAGTTTATTAATGGTTACTAATAAGGTTGTAAATACCTTAAAAATCATTAATAATCAGTTATAACACATACGTAGAAAGGGCAACAATGACCTGTTGTTTGCCAAATAGTGAGTCATCTATATTGTTGCCCTTTCTACGTATGTGTTATAACTGATTATTAATGATTTTTAAGGCATTTACAACCTAATTAGTAACCATTAATAAACTAATTGTAAACCATTTATAAACCCTTTATAAATGTAGTCTTATTTTAAAGTAGTACCCATTTGCACATCTTTACACACAATGTGTGTATTTTGTATTTGTTGATGTTTACTGTATTTACTTTATTTACTGCATTTAGTGAGTATCAGTGCTGTTAGTATTATTATTGTATAGAGATGATTGAGTGTGTGTGTGTGTGTGTGATGGTGTGTGTGTGTGTGTATAGTGAGGTATCAGTGCTGAGTGCGGAGCTGCAGAGAGAGAGACAGGTGGTGAGGGGAGCAGGTGATCTGCTGCTGCAGAAGGTGGAGAAGCTGAACAGTGAAAACGCTGATCTGATCCTCCATAACTCCACCCTCAGGGTATCTAACCTTCTACTATACAAATATACATTATATATATTTATATATATACAGGTATTGGACAATAAATCTGAAACACCTGATTTGATCAGCCGTGGTTTTATGTTTTTTGGATACAATCCGGGTTAGCACCCGAACATCCCTTTCAGACAGCTTCCTCTTACAGCATCCACAGTTAATCCTGTTGGATGTGGTTGGTGCTTCTTGGTGGTATGCTGACATTACCCTGGATACAGTGGCTCTTGATGCATCACAAAGACTTGCTGTCTTGGTCACAGATGCTCCAGCAAGACGTGCACCAACAATTTGTCCTCTTTTGAACTCTGGTATGTCTCCCATAATGTTGTGTGCATTGTAATATTTAGAGCAGAACTGTGCTCTTACCCTGCTAATTGAACCTTCACACTCTGCTCTTACTGGTGCAATGTGCAGTTAATGAAGATTGAACACCAGGCTGCTCCAATTTAGCCATGAAACCTAAAATCCCACACTAAAATGATGACAGGTGTTTCAGTTTCATTCTCTAACTGTATATGTGTATCTATATTTATATCTAATTATAGATTAATCTAGTCTTAGTCTTCTCCAGCTGTATCACAGCACTTTGATTGGCTGTCTCCTCAGGCTACTGTATCTGAACTGGAGGAGAAACTGCAGGAATCTCAGGCAGCGTTTCACAATCAGACCACTCTAGCTGAAGAGAGAAAACGACAGGTGGAGACATACCAGAGCCAGGTAACAGTATACACACATACACACACACACACACACACACACATAATCATGCACACATTTATACACACCCAGCGTACAATAGCTTAGAAGTAAGTGGGTCAGGTAGAATAAGTTAAAGGTAAGTTAGATGTAAGTTAGTGGATGTTTTTGAGTTAGGAAAGGTTAGGGTAAAATGGCACATGGATAGGGGTCAGGTGAGGCCAAGAGGAGAAGGGTGCGGTACTGGTCAGTAAGGGTCAGATAGGGTAAGGTAGTTTTCAGGGAGGGTCAGGTAGGGGTAAGGTAGTCTTCAGGTAGTGGAAAGGTAGGGTAAGATAGGGGTCAGGTAGGGTACGGTAGTGGTCAGGAAGGGTACGGTAGTGGTCGGGAAGGGTAAGGTAGTGGTCAGGAAGGGTCAGGTAGTGGTCAGGAAGGGTAAGGTAGTGGTCGGGAAGGGTACGGTAGTGGTCGGGAAGGGTAAGGTAGTGGTCAGGAAGGGTAAGGTAGTGGTCAGGAAGGGTAAGGTAGTGGTCGGGAAGGGTAAGGTAGTGGTCGGGAAGGGTCAGGTAGTGGTCGGGAAGGGTCAGGTAGTGGTCGGGAAGGGTCAGGTAGTGGTCAGGAAGGGTCAGGTAGTGGTCAGGAAGGGTCAGGTAGTGGTCAGGAAGGGTCAGGTAGTGGTCGGGAAGGGTCAGGTAGTGGTCGGGAAGGGTAAGGTAGTGGTCGGGAAGGGTAAAGTAGTGGTCGGGAAGGGTCAGGTAGTGGTCGGGAAGGGTAAGGTAGTGGTCAGGAAGGGTAAGGTAGTGGTCGGGAAGGGTAAGGTAGTGGTCAGGTAGGGTCAGGTAGTGGTCGGGAAGGGTCAGGTAGTGGTCGGGAAGGGTCAGGTAGTGGTCGGGAAGGGTCAGGTAGTGGTCGGGAAGGGTCAGGTAGTGGTCGGGAAGGGTCAGGTAGTGGTCGGGAAGGGTAAGGTAGTGGTCGGGAAGGGTAAGGTAGTGGTCAGGAAGGGTCAGGTAGTGGTCGGGAAGGGTCAGGTAGTGGTCGGGAAGGGTAAGGTAGTGGTCGGGAAGGGTAAGGTAGTGGTCAGGAAGGGTCAGGTAGTGGTCGGGAAGGGTCAGGTAGTGGTCGGGAAGGGTCAGGTAGTGGTCGGGAAGGGTAAGGTAGTGGTCAGGAAGGGTAAAGTAGTGGTCGGGAAGGGTCAGGTAGTGGTCGGGAAGGGTAAGGTAGTGGTCAGGAAGGGTAAGGTAGTGGTCGGGAAGGGTAAGGTAGTGGTCAGGTAGGGTCAGGTAGTGGTCACGAAAGGTAAGGTAGAGTAAGGTAGTGGTCAGGTAGGGTAAGGTAGGGGACAGGTAGGGATAAGGTAGTGGACAGGAAGGGGTAAGGTAAGGCAAGGCAAGGCAAGGCAAGTTTATTTATATAGCACCTTTCATACACAACGGTCATTCAAAGTGCTTTACAAATTAGAAAATACACAGAGAAATCAAATAAAAAAATAAAAATAAAGATAAGTCAAATTAAAAATATGTAAAAGAACAAAAAGAATTTGAAATAAAAATAAAATAAGAATAAAGCATGAATAAAACATACATGATTAAAACAAAGAGAAGTAAAATTAAAAACATGTAAAAGAACAACAAGGAATTGGAAATAAAATTAAAATAAGAAAAAACATAATATAAAAGTGCCGTTACAGAATAAAAGTGGGCGGAGCTGCAGTGTTTTAAACTGAGCTGAAAGCCTGATCAAACATGTAGGTTTTCAGTCTGGATTTAAACATGTTTAGTGTTGGAGCTCTTCTAATGCTCTCTGTTAACTGGTTCCATTTAAGAGCAGCGTAGTAACTAAACGCTAAACGCTGCCTCTCCGTGTTTAGTTTTTACTTTAGGCAGCTCTAGCTGACCAGTTCCTGATGATCTGAGAGTTCTGCTCGGCTCATACTGCTGGAGCACATCAGATAAATATGCTGGTCCTGCACCATTAACACATTTATACACCAGTAACAGTACCTTAAAGTCTATTCTGTAACAGACTGGTATCCAGTGTAGGGATTTAAGGATGGGGGTGATGTGCTCCCTTCTTTTACTTCTAGTCAGAACTCTGGCTGCTGAATTCTGAATCAGCTGAAGCTGTTTGATGGTCTTTTTTGGGAGTCCAGTTAGGAGTCCATTACAGTAATCAATCCTACTAGAAATAAAGGCGTGGATGAGTTTCTCCAGATCTGCTTTAGACAGAAAATCTCTGATCTTATTGATGTTCTTGAGGTGATAAAATGCTGATTTGGTGACGGCTTTGACGTGACTGTTAAAAGTGAGATCAGAGTCCATTTGTACACCAAGATTACGCACTAGTTCTTTAGATTTCAGACTTTTTGAATCCAGATAGGCAGCTAGTCTGTGCCTCTCATTACTATTCCCAAATAAAATAACCTCTGTTTTATCTTTATTTAACTGCAGAAAGTTCTGTCCCATCCATTTATTTATCTGCTCAAGGCATTTACACAGTGAGTCAATGGGACCATAGTTGTTTGGGCAGAGGGCCATGTAGATCTGAGTGTCATCTGCATAGCTGTGGTAAGATATCCCATAGTCACGCATGATTTCACCCAGAGGAATCATATATAAATTAAATAAGAGTGGCCCAAGAATTGAACCCTGGGGTACACCACAGGTCACTGGCACAGTCTCAGACACATTATTTTCCATTTCCACAAAGTATTTCCTTCCTTGAAGGTATGAACTAAACCATTTTAGGACAGTTCCAGAAAGTCCAACCCGGTTCTCAAGTCTATCTATGAGAATGTTGTGGTCAATGGTGTCAAAAGCAGCACTGAGATCCAGCAGTAGTAGAATAGACATTTTTCCTGAGTCTGTGTTTAAGCGAATGTCATTGATAACCTTGATAAGCGCAGTCTCAGTACTATGATTGGGCCGGAAACCTGACTGAAATTGGTCTAGACAGTTATTTATGGACAGAAAGTGCATAACTTGCTTGAAGACAATTTTTTCAATTATTTTTCCAATGAATGGTAGATTAGAGATTGGTCTGTAATTGTTTAATAAGTTTGTATCTAAATTTTTCTTTTTTAAGAGAGGCTTCACAACGGCTGTTTTTAATGAATTTGGAAATTCACCCGACATGAGTGAGGTATTTACAATTTGAAGAATGTCTGCTGATATTGAGTAAAACACATTCTTTAAAAACTTGGTTGGTAATGTATCAAGACTGCAGGTGGATGATTTGAGATGTCTCACTGTATCAATTAAAACTTCTTCATTAATAGTGCTAAACTGGGACATGTTGACTATGATGCATGGTTTTGGAGAGCACGAGGGCTCCTTGGTGGATAGAGATGTACTGATGTCTTGCCTGATATTGTGGATTTTAGTATTAAAAAATTTAGCAAACTCATTACATCTCTCAGTTGAAACTAGCTCAGGGGTCATATATATAGGTGAGTTAGTTAGTCTGTCAGCCACAGTGAAAAGAACTTTGCTATTGTTAATATTATTGTTAATAATGCTGGAGAAGTAGGATTGTCTACATGTGCACATTATTTTATTGTAATCACGCAATCTATCTTTAAAAATTTCTTTGTGAATGTGAAGCTTGGTTTTACGCCATCTGCGCTCAGCCTTTCTGCATTCTCTCTTTTGGAGCTGAACTGCAGCATCATTTCTCCATGGAGCTTTCTGCTTGCATGGCATGGTTTTAACTCTAACTGGTGCAATCTCATCTAAAACTCTAGCAGTTTTTGATTTAAAACTATCCAGCAGAGTATCTACAGAGTCTGATGGTTTGCATGGTGCAGAGCACACTTTGCTCACAAAAAGTTCAGCTGTCATGTCATTTATCTGTCTCTTCTTGTACCTAATCTGTCTGGTTTCACTGTGTATTGAAGTCCACATTTCAAAGAATACACAGTAGTGATCTGATAGTGCAACATCCTTAATAGAGGCTGATATGTTGAGACCCTTTGAAATAACCAAATCCAGGGTGTGACCATGACAGTGTGTGCTTCCAGTCACATGCTGAGAGAGTTCAAAAGAGTCAAATACATCATAGAGTTCTCTGGCATAATTATCCTTGGAATTATCAATATGAATGTTAAAATCACCAGCAATAATAAAATGATCAAATTCAGTAGAAATAAAAGACAGCATATCTGTAAAATCATCAATAAAATCAGCATTGTACCTTGGAGGCCTGTAGACAATTATTAGTAATATTCTTGGTGTCCCTTTTAAAACTGCACCTAAATATTCAAAAGATGTGAAGTCACCAAGTGATAACTGCTTGCACTGGAAAGTATCATCAAACAGCATAGCTACACCTCCACCTTTCTTGCCGGTACGTGAGACATTTAAAAAGTTAAAGTTTGGTGGAGCCGACTCAATTAATACACTTTCAGCACTACATGAATTTAACCATGTCTCTGTTAAAAACAGAAAATCAAGCCCATAATTTGTAATAAAATCATTAATTAGATAGGACTTGTTTGTAAGAGATCTGATATTTAGCAGAGCTAACTTAATAACCTGTGCGTTTTGTTCCAAAGACTGTGGGTTACAATTTACATACTGCAAGTTGGATATATTCACATTATGTGACCTATACTCTCTGTTCTTTCTGCTTCTGATAAGAACTGGAATGGGGGAGATAATTGGCACACAGGGTCCGTACTTGTTTTGAAAACATGTACTGCTGACTTCACCACTGTAGCAGCACGGACCCAAAAGATATCAGTTTGCTGGATTAGTTGTGGCGGCCTCTTCCCTTATGGTGGAGGGAGGTGGGAGGGGCTCCTGCTGGTGAAGAAGTCGAGAGCGGAGCAGTCTGTCCGGTGGTTTAGGAGCTTGTCTCTTCTTTTTGGGTTGTGGGGGGAGTTTGTTTAATACTTCCTCATGTTCATGTTCACTGGGCTTCATTTTGGTCCCCTTTACTAACTCCTTGATTGGGGAGTGTAGTGGTGGTGAGGATGGGGGTTGCTGTGTCCGTGAGGCAGTAGGTGACTGTGGAGGAGAAGTTGTGCTGATTTCCCGCTGTACCTGAGGACTCGCTGACAGAGAAAGCGTCAGTCTTGTCCCTGCAGATACCAGCTTCTCCATGGTTGCTGGGAAGTTCAGGTGGGGTGATGATGGGGTGGAGATGGAGGATGATGATGATGAGGTGGAGATGGAGGATGGTGTGGAGTGTTCATGCAGTTGCGGTGTTTCCGGCAGCTGATACAGCAGAACATGTCTCCCGTCCGATAACTCCGCAGTCTCTGTGGGGGGAGGATGTTGTGTCTCTGTACTGCAGACAGTGTCCTTGGGTGTTAAAGCTGACGTGTCTTCACCAGTGGGAACAGAGAAGTTGCACAGAGAAAAAATGAAGTTCTCTGACAGGAATTTGACTCCTCTCTTGTTGGTGTGCAGTCCATCTCGCCTGAAAAACTCTCTCTTTCCAAAAAACAGATTGAAATTGTCAATGAAGTTCAGTCCGTTTGACCTGCAGGTTTTCTGAAGCCAAATGTTTAAAGCCAACAGCCTAGAGAACATATTGCAGCCTCTTGCAGGCAGAGGACCACTCATGAATGTCTGAATGTTGAATTTGTGCAGTGTGGTAAAAAAGGTAGTGACCAGGAATGAAATATTTGCCCAGTGTTTCTATTTTTGGTTAAACAGGGTAATTCCTGAGATTTATCTTGGGTTTGACTGTGTTACTGTCTGAGAAAGTCCTCCAACCCCCCAAATGTGTGTCTCTGACAGGTGGCGGAGCTGCAGGTGGAGGTGATGGAGCTGAAGATTAAGCTGGAGAGTCAGCTTCAGGAGACACGGGAGCTCCGGGAGGGAAGAGACGCTGAGGTTGCTCAGGTATCTCTGCTGCGTTTCACACCTAAAAATCCCATCCAAGGCTGATGTGTGCGTTACATAGTACAGTATTTTATTCTGTATTTAGTCCAGGTAGTTTCTGCAGGTGCGGCAGGGTTTGGAGGTTTAACGGACAGGTGTTGGGTCTGCAGGTGAGGGAGGATTTGGAGGTGTAATGGACAGGTGTTGGGTCTGTAGGTGAGGGAGGGTTTGGAGGTGTAACGGGCAGGTGTTGGGTCAGCAGGTGCAGGAGGGTTTGGAGGTGTAACGGACAGGTGTTAGGTCAGCAGGTGCAGGAGGGTTTGGAGGTGTAACGGACAGGTGTTAGGTCAGCAGGTGCAGGAGGGTTTGGAGGTGTAATGGACAGGTGTTGGGTCTGCAGGTGCGGGAGGGTTTGGAGGTGTAATGGACAGGTGTTGGGTCTGCAGGTGCGGGAGGGTTTGGAGGTGTAATGGACAGGTGTTGGGTCTGCAGGTGTGGGAGGGGTTTGGAGGTGTAATGGACAGGTGTTGGGTCTGCAGGTGTGGGAGGGGTTTGGAGGTGTAATGGACAGGTGTTGGGTCTGCAGGTGAGGGAGGGTTTGGAGGTGTAATGGACAGGTGTTGGGTCTGCAGGTGAGGGAGAGTTTGGAGGAGTAACGGGCAGGTGGTGGATCTGCAGGTGAGGCAGGGTTTGGAGGTGTAATGGACAGGTGTTGGGTCTGCAGGTGAGGGAGGGTTTGGAGGTGTCGCGGGCAGGTGTTGGGTCTGCAGGTGAGAGAGGGTTTGGAGGTGTTACAGACAGGTGTTGGGTCTGCAGGTAAGGGAGGGTTTGGAGGTGTAACGGACAGGTGTTGGGTCTGCAGGTGAGGGAGGGTTTGGAGGTGTAACAGACAGGTGTTGGGTCTGCAGGTAAGGGAGGGTTTGGAGGTGAGGTTACGGGAGCTGTAGTCGTACCCTGAGCTTCTTCAGGTGGCGGAGCAGAACCTGGAGCTGAGCCAGGAGCAGATCCGGCGCCACCAAGGCACCATCGCCCACAAGACAGAGACCATCTCCCAGCTACAGTTCAAGGTGCGTCTGTGGTCCGGTATATACATTACCCTGACCTTGACCTTTATCCTAACCTTGACCTTTAATCTGACCCTTACCCTTTCCCTATCCTTGACCTTATCATAAGCCAGCAGTTTAAATTAGTCATTGTACCACAGTTCGTTCCGACCCTGCAATGTGATTGGCTGAGAGGCGTTCTTTGAATACCGCTATCAGCCGGTAATGCACTGTAACCGAAGCTCTCCATGTACGTATTAGTCCGCCACATACAGGTAACAGGTAATACAGGCAAAAAAGTTCAGCAGAGCTCAACTTTATTCAGATGAATCCGAGACTCACACACACAGAACAGCCGCCTTCCAACCACTGAAGAGAAGCCGAAAATAGTGAATTATGGATTTATAGAACTATAGATCACAGTGAGGTTGATTAAAACTAAAAAAAAAAAAAAATACTAGTGGAGGAAGTAAGAGAAGCCAATGTTCTGAAGAACTGTTCATGTTCTGAATTGTTTTAATGAAGATTGAGAAAGTTTGGATTAGTTGTTCTTTTTTACGAAAATTTTGAAATCCTTTTATTACGTAGATTGAGTTTAAGACCCGTGATTTAAAGACAGAAGCTAAGTCTGAAGCTGATTGGCTGGTTGTTGCAGGTTGAGGGACATGCTGAGAAACTGAGGTCGTCTCTGGAGGTGAAGGAGACGATGAAGGAGAACAACACTCAGCTCCAGCAGAAACTGGATTCCCTGCAGAAGTGAGTAACGTTCACGTGGATCTGCGTGTGTTTAATTCTGAATCACTAAATCACGAATGCTACGTTCACACAGTTCAGGTAAACGTGGCCAAAATCTGATCTTTCACTTCATATTTTACACAGCTGTGTGGTTTGTGTGGTAGTGTAAACAGAAACAAACGCATGGAATCTGACATTTCAATTCCGATTTGAGCCACTTAAATATGTGGTTTTAAAATCTGATACATCTCCGATTCACGGCAATGAGACTCGTGCAACTTTTACATCAAACAGAAGAAAATAATCATCATTAGAAGACGGTAAAATGGGCAGCAGCAGTGAGTGAGGGTCTCAGTGGTGGGCTTGTGTTGCAGCTGCCCAGCTAACAATTGCTGGTGAGTAAAAGGTTAAAGTTAAAAATTCAGAATGTTCTTAGAACGATTTTATTTAACAGTTTTAAATGTTCTGGTAACATCGCTGCACTCAAACTTGTCATCATCGGATACAATGGTCTACCGTAAGAAGTTAAGCATTTTCTCTGGTTGGAAAATAATTGTTCTGCATTGTACAGAACTCTATAAAAACTATAAAAACAAAAATTAAAAGCTATAAAAACAAAATTTACTCATTTACTTACTTACTTACCTTTACCTGCTGTGTGAACATAGCCTAATTCTTTAAATCAATGAATCATCACCTGACTATCATCACTAAAGCCAGTAAAGCATCAAATCAGATCAATATGGACCCTATCTTACACCCTGAGCAAGGAGCGTCACGATGCTCATTGCTATCTTACACCCCACCAACAGTCTATTATCACTCCTTCCTCCTGTCTGGTTTAAACAGCAGCAGATCTTCTGAATATATCTACACTGATGGGCGTGGTGTTCTGGAAATGAGGTGTGTTCAGGTACATTTCTGGAGTTTTATCTTGTTTATCTTGGTAACAGAAAACACAGGAGCTCCACTGACTGAATACAACCTAGACAGACGCCAACAGTCAGACGCTCATCGCTATCTCGGTAACACAGGCGCTGTGCCGAGCCGAGCGTACACCCCCACTTATTACACACACATGAACACACAGCAGCACAAACCCAACTTTTACATCAACAATAAACAGAATAGTAAATAAAATAACATTGCTGTTCCCGTAAATGAGCTGCTGGAGCTCCTTCACAGTGTCAACCAGCAGCTCAGTTTCCTCTGCTGAGAAGAGTTTGTTGGACACGTCCAGGTAGCTGCACCGTTACAATAGCAATCCACCAAAGACAGAGCTCAC
Source organism: Astyanax mexicanus (assembly GCF_023375975.1). Lineage (NCBI taxonomy): Eukaryota > Metazoa > Chordata > Actinopteri > Characiformes > Acestrorhamphidae > Astyanax > Astyanax mexicanus. The sequence continues at coordinate 534,597 of NC_064415.1, forward strand.
CTGATCTACTCTTAAAGAGAATGATGAGAAAGAGACACTCTGATGTATGTGTGTATATATATGTGTGTGTGTGTGTGTGTGTGTGTAGGAAGCTGGAGGAGGTTCAGTGTGAGAATCAGGAGCTGATCTGCAGGTTGAGTGGTCAGGAGGGGGCGCTGCAGTACAGCAGTGTTCAGTTGGATCAGCGCTCGGCTGAGTGTGAGGCTCTCCGCCGGCAGCTAGAGGGCGCTCTCACCGACGTCTCTCAGCAGGTCAGTCAGCAAAGCAGAGACCACTTTAAAATAAGACTGCCTTTATAAAGGGTTTATAAATGGTTAATAATCAGCTTGTAAATGCCTTAAAAATCATTAATAATCAGTTATAACACATACGTAGAAAGAGCTTTGGAGGTGATTGGAGAAGATGATGATGATGATGATGATCATCATGTGTGTGTGTGTGTGTGTGTGTGTGTGCAGGTGTGTAAGGTGAAGGAGAAGGCTTCCTCCAGGGAAAGTTCTCTGCAGGTTCGGATTCAGGAGCTGGAGAACGAAAACAACCGACGAGAAAACGAATTGAAGCAGCTCAGACTCACCAAACTCTCAGTGAGTATCCAAATAAACTCACTTCACTCTGTAGTTTTAGATATACCGTATTTATCACACTTTATACAACAGTTAGTTCCGACCTCACAATCTGATTGGTTGAGAAGTGTTCTAGCCGTGCTGATATTTCGTGATAACATCACAGCCTTCTCACACTAAACATGTATCTCTCCGCCGACGCATTGCCGAGTAACGGCGTATATACACAGTACACCCGCAGCAGCATTAGCTTAGCACAGGCTAGCGCTCAGCCGCGGCACGCTCGCCCGCAGCGCTGGCTCGTCTTTTGTGGAAAAAAGGGAAGGAAAATCACTCGGCTAATGCTGTCTGACAGCCAGAACGCTAACCAGCCAGGCTAGGCTAAGCTATGCTAATGCTGAGCTAAAGCAAGCTACGCTAACCTAACCACAGTCCAGCCGGCTAGCTAAAACCAACACCACCCAGCAAAACAAGCAGAAATGCGCTATAAACGCACAGCGTTCACCTGAAGACGACTCCACGGAGCAGGAGAGGAGAGTATTAGCGTTATTTCACCCCCCTAACGTTACCATCTTCACTTATTCCCAATTTAGCTTTCAAGCTAACTTCCGTGGTGTTAGTCTGTATGAACCATACACCGTTTTGTAGTTAAGTTTCAGTTCTGTTACAGTTGTGGTGGAACTAATTTTTCATGATTCATGATAACACACTCCCTCTCGTGTTCTGTTGCTTAAATAATTAAATTTCCCTCTAAAATCATCAGAGCTCCTTATAATCCGGTGCTCCTTATGTATGAATTCTATCAGTCAGGTATTAAGGAGCAGTAAAGTCACTCCACTGAAGTACAGAGTTATACAGGAGTTTCAGTTTAGTTCTCCAGCACCCAGACTGGAGCAGCATTAGCATTAGCCGCTAATTGAGCTAAGCGCTAGCTCTTTCACTCTTTCGCTGTTCAGAGGGGAGTATATCAGACTGTAGTCTGTGTGTTTACTGTGTTAAAACAAGCTACGTTCGATAAACCGCTAGCTTATATCACCCTGGCTTACCGGAACACTCAGGATTCCTCAGTGTAGGTCTGTCGGGCTGTTAGCTGCTAATGCTAATGCTAATGCTCTAGCCTTAGTGCTGGAGAAATTTGCTAATCTAATCTTACTGTAAATAAACAGAAGTAATAAACAGTTTTCAGGAGAGAAATCGGTGTAGATTAACTTCCAGCGCTCATGGGCACCGTCCTGTGGGCAGTGTCCTGTGGGCACCTTCCTGTGGGAATTGTCCTGTGGGCACCCTCCTATGGGCACCATCCTGAGGGAATTATCCTGTGGGCAGTGTCCTGTGGGAGGTGTTCTGTGGGTAATGTCCTGTGGGCAGTGTCCTGTAGACAGTGTCTTGTGGACAGTGTTCTGTAGACAGTGTCCTGTGGGCAGTGTCCTGTGGACAGTGTTCTGTGGACACTGTCCTGTGGGCAGTGTTCTGTAGACAGTGTCCTGTGGGCAGTGTCCTGTGGACAGTGTTCTGTGGACAGTGTTCTGTAGACAGTGTCCTGTGGGCGGTGTCCTGTGGGCAGCTTCCTGTGGGCACCGTCCTGTGGGAAGTGTCCTGTAGGTAATGTCCTGTGGGCAGTGTCCTGTAGACAGTGTCCTGTGGGCAGTGTCCTGTAGACAGTGTCCTGTGGGCGGTGTCCTGTGGGCAGCTTCCTGTGGGCACCGTCCTGTGGGAAGTGTCCTGTAGGTAATGTCCTGTGGGCAGTGTCCTGTAGACAGTGTCCTGTGGGCAGTGTCCTGTAGACAGTGTCCTGTGGGCAGTTTCCTGTGGGTGGTGTCCTGTGACCAACACAAACAGGTGTAGAAACAGGGAGGTGTTTTTAATCTGGTTTAATCTGATTTAATTTGGTTTAATCTGATTTAATTAGGTTTAATCTGATTTAATCTGGTTTAATCTGATTTAATCTGGTTTAATCTGTTTGGTTCCACAGAGTGAGAAGCAGTTTGAGATGCGTCTGAAGGATCTTCAGCTCAGTCTGGACCAATCAGAAAGCCATAAGCAGAGCATCCAGAACTACGTGGACTTCCTGAAGAACTCTTACGCCACCATGTTTGAAGATCCTCAGCCGTCGACCTACGGGTCCTCATACTACCTGAAATAATACTCACACCTTCATAATCAGATTATTACCATACTCATCAGATTACTCAATCTGTACACAATGTTCAGGTTTTACATGATGTTTACATCACGTCTTATTCTGTGATCTTATTGGCTGGATGCAAAACAAAAATCTGATTATTGTCTGATTAATGTAAACTCTGAGTTTACCTATTAGCTGATTACATAAATTCATGTAAATGCATTAATCTGATTATTGAAAGATTGCGATATTGCACAGTAATCAGATTATGAAGTTTATGTAAATGCGTACAGATTGTGATATTGCACAGTAATCAAATTATGAATTTCATTTTAATACGTTAATCTGATTATTAAGAGACTGCGATATTCCACAGTAGTCAGATTTATAAACTTCATGTAAATGCGTTAATCAGATTATTGACAGACAGATATTCAATCAATCAATCTACCTTTATTTTCACTCTGTAAATCATTTTTAATGCAGCTGAGCTTTTACAAAAATAAAGAGACTAAAAAATGTTTGTTTAAATGATAAAAACAAGAAAACAATATAAGATTTAATTTAGAGGAAATAAAATAATCCAGAATAAAACGATATGCAAACAGGCTTAAATGTAAAGCAATAAATTAAAGAGATAAATAACTAAAGTCAAAGTCAAAGTCAAAGTGGTTTTTATTGTCATTTCAGCTATATACAGAGTACACAGTGAAACGAAACAACGTTCCTCCAGGGACCATGGTGCACATAAACACAGTGTAGACAGAACAATAGTGCAACAGTACAAAAGTGCAGACAGACAATACAACACAATACAGACAAAGAATAATAAATAACAAGACAGTGTGCAAATTATGCAGTGTGCAAAAAAGACCAGTGAGGTAGTAATTACCTCTATTACACAGTGTGCAATAGAGTCCAGTGAGGTAGTAGGGTTTTTAGTGCTTTCCATTTTCTGGGGTAAGTGGGGTAAGAGTGTGTGTGCATGTACAGAAAAACCATCAGTTCAGTCTCTGCAGTTGAGGAGTCTGATGGCTTGGAGGTAGAAGCTGTTGCAGAATCTGGTCGTGCTGGACCGGATGCTGCGGTACCTTCTTCCCGAAGGCAGGAGGGAGAACAGTTTGTGTGAGGTATGGGTGAGGTCATTCACAATGCTGGTTGCTTTGCGGATGCTGAATAATAAAATATTAATAATAAAATATTAATACAATACAATTAAAGAAATAGAGCACTAAAACAAGACCACAATTATAAAAAATGAAATGATGGAACTGAAATAAATAAATAAATAATAATAATAATAATAATATGTAAAAAAAATGAAAGGACGAAATAAGTTAGTTAAAAAAAAAGAACATAAGGCCAAAAGTAATAAAACCAGTAATGAAACTAATGAAGAGATGACTTGAATAAAATAAAAAAGGCTAAAAGTTCAAATATAAAATTTAATAAATAATAAGACAAAATAAATAAAATAAAGAAAAGCTTAACTGATTCCACAGTAATCTGATTATGAAGTTAAACGTGTTGATCTGATAATCAGATTTTTATGGCTGTTTGCAAAACAAAATCTGATTATTGTAAACTATCTGATTACAAGTTGAGTTAAATGCATTAATCAGATTATTGATGAAATCTGGAAGTTCTGCGCTGAGATGATCTCAGTATTTTATCTGTTGTGTGTGAAAGTGTGTGTGATTGTATTTATTTGTGAGTTTGCAGTTTTATATAAATGAATTGATGTTTACTGAAATCTGATACTGAGAAATTGTATCTCTGGTGCTTTTTATTTAATAGGAATTGATTCTCATGGATTTGTGTGAATTTAAAGGAGAACTCCAGTGTAAAGAATGGTAAAGGCTTTAGAATGAGTGATACGGGGCATATTTTCATATTTTACCCTGCAGATAAATCACTTTTTACACCGTTATTCAGCTCAAAGTAGCTCCACACTTCACTGGTAGAATCCGGAGAGTCCTGATATTTAAAACCAGACATTTAGAGCTTTAAAACTGAACAAGACGTTTATTAAAAACCACTGTTTACATCCCATAGTGTAGATAAATCTCTGAGTGCTGAAATCTTAAATATAATATACAGTAAAGGAACCGTCGAGCACGAGAACCAATAGGTAGGATAGTTTTGAGCAGATTGATAAATTAATTTCTTTGGAAATGCATGAGTTCCAGCTGATACTGAAAAAATATATAAAATATCTGGTTACTGTCGATATTAGAATACAAAAAAAAAAAACAAGTTACATAAACAAATTCCATAAACATTACTCAAAACGTTTTACTCTTAGTTCTGCTCGATGGTTTACTTATTGTGATTAAATTAAAGATGATTTGAGAAATTTATGTTACGGTTTGGGTAGGTGTGAGTTATATATATATATATTTAATATATATATATATATATATATATATTTTATATATATATATATATATACTTATAAGGATATAGTTCTATCATTTACTGTATTGTTGTGCTTAAGCGACTGTTTCTCCAAGGAGACTGGGTGGAGAATGGGTGGGAAAAATACCCCACAAGAAGTGAGGAAAAAAGGCGGGAAACAGAACAAAGGAAATGCCACAAAATATCAAATACCAACAAAAAACAGCTTTAAACTTCAAATAAACCAAATAAACTAAACTTAAAACTGTCTGAGCACCGCTCAGTCCTCTCTTTATGCTCTCTTTCCAGATATTTCTTTTCAGATCTCTTTCCTTCTTTGAGGTCACCTTTTCTTTTCTTTTCTTTTTTTATACCCTCTAGTACCGGTCGCCCCTCACTGAAGGTGCAACAGTGAGGTCTGGTTTGACTGGGGTTTATATAGGGTAGTGCACAGGTGCAGCTGGTTGACTCTGATCACCGCCGGGGATTCTGGGAGTTGGAGATTTGGGATTCCACTCTACCACTTCCTCCCCTATGTCTACCAGTCCCCCTGCTGGCAGCCCGCGGTGCAGCACTGTCCATCACAATTTATCTACACTATGGGATGTAAACAGTGGTTTTAATAATCTTCTTGTTCAGTTTTAAAGCTCTAAATGTCTGGTTTTAAATATCAGGACTCTCCGGATTCTACCAGTGAAGTGTGGAGCTACTTTGAGCTGAATAACGGTGTAAAAAGTGATTTATCTGCAGGGTAAAATATGCCCCATATCACTCATTCTAAAGCCTGTTTGGGTAAAGAGCAGAAAATACTGGATGTCAGAAAACTGCAGGAGAGCGGAGGAGAGATATTCAACACAGATAACAACTTTATATCATGTTTTAATAATAAATTAGAACAAAGTCCATTTCACACCAGAGTTCTCCTTTAAAATCTCTGTGGAACAGAAGCTCAGTGAAGTTCAGGAGCAGCTGGTTCTGATTATTTCTGTTTCTAAATATTTCTGATGTTCTGAAGAGCGTCTGATTATGAATGTTTTGGTTCTGAGAATATTTCCTCTCTGTTTCTGATAATAAATCTGTAGAGCAGATGTTTCTAATGATACTTGGAATAAAACGTCATTTCTGATCACGTAGTTTTCCTCAACAAATCCAAGAATATGATTCTCCTGCTGCTGTTTAAACTTTTAGGGATTTTTTTATAGAGAAAATAAGATCTTTAATTATTATATTTACTCATCAGTGTTAAACACTGTCTAACACTGATAACATGTGTTTTCAAATTTACAAACTAACATTAATAAAAGTAAATTAAAATAAAACTATAGGCGGGAAAACAGTTATAACTAAAATAAAATAACAAAAAAATTAAAAACAAAAGTCAAGAAAACTCATGAGGAAGAACCACGGAGAGGAACCAAGACTCAAAATAAGACACTTTCTAGCAGCATGAGGTAAATCCACTGCAAAAAATATAGATTAAAAAATATGACTTTTTTAAAGCGCTGGAAGAACCTCTGGTAGCGCTTTTCCATCAAAAGAAATCTGTTCTGTTAAGGTTTAAAAGAACCGTGGTGCTTTTTAGCAATTTTAGTGGAACCATTAAAATATCACATCACCAACAGAGGGCGCTGCACAGTGGCGGTTCACCCAGTTCATGCTAAAGAACCGAGTATTCTTGGGTTCCCGCTGCGAACAAACGTTCCTGGCACCAACTTTTGTTGGTGGAAACACGGTGAACCGGTTCAAAATTAGGTTCACAAACCAGAACGGTGCCGGTTCCACATCAGTTTAAAAACGCTATGAAATGAGCCAAGAGTCTTCAAGAGAGAACCTCTTTAAGAGTGTCTCACTAAGACTCACTAAAAGCAGGAAGTGAAACCACTAAGGAACCAACGACTCACAGGGAGAACCTTTAACAGAAAAAAAGTTGCAAGGAACCAAAACTTGTTAGGAGAACCTCATCAAAAGTATGAAGATAGGAATTAGAGATGGAGGAAAGAAGCTCTGCTGAAACATGAGGAAGAACTTCTGAGGGGAACCAAGACTCATGAGAACCTTTAAAGTGTCTCTAAAGTGAAGCCACCACAGGTCGGGCGCCCCCTGCTGTTCGGCTGCAGAAAGCTGTGTAACTCCACCCACCCCCATAGGTTTCAATGTTAAAACAGAACAGAACTTTCAATCACATTTTATTCTAATATACTGTAATTCTACCTCCATTATTTAAATGCAGCAGCTAGTGTAACCTCTGCTTATATTGTTACATTTTTATATCCCCACAGAACTACGTTTTTAAAACGTTATTCAGCTCTATTAAAAAAGGTGTGGTTATTGTAAAAGGGCAGGGTTACACCTAGCCGGGGCGGGACCAATGACTGTATGGGCGGGACCATAGACTGTGTATAGCTCTGTGGAGGCAGCCCTCAGGGGCGGGGTTATTTAAATGAGTAGGCGGTCTCTACACAGTCTTTTTCCCTCCTCTGGTCTCTACTGCGCTCTACAGACTCGGGTTTCAGGATCGCCAACATGGAGGAAGATTTTAGCTTCATTTTTATTAAATAAATGGGAACGGCAACACGGCGTCCATCTTTTTTACAGTCTCTGGTTTGGATGTTAGCATAGCTAGCTTGCTAACTCTCCTTCTGTCCTTCTGTTTCCACCCTCCAACAGCTTGTGGATGGAGGCGGTGCGTCACAAACCCTGGAGATATATATCAGCCAATAGCATTCGCTGAGGAAGGTGACCCTGACTCCGCCCCCAAACTGTCAAAATCACCCCTTTCAAAACTCGAATGCAAATTGCAGCCGCAGATAATTTGCATGGCAAGAGGAGAAAAATGAATCTCGATAGCGATATTCTGTTACTCTGTTCACGTTTACACTCGTGAGAAGTTAATTTACATGAGCTAAATGTTAAAACACGCTGGTTCATTTTTTTCACCTGTTGTTTTTCCGCCCTCAAATTTTTTGACATTGATGTGACGCCATAGATTTGGTACTGGGGGGTGAACAGGGTTCGTACAGTGTGTTCATCACGGGGTCATAAAAACTAAAAATGCCTCTCCAGCTTCAGAATCCAGAGCTACAGTCAGTAAATCCAGAGCAGCAGATTCCAGATTCCACTCTTAATCCTCAGATCTGCTGCTGTAAAAACATGGCCGACTTGTTGTTGTTGAAGCAGATCCAGCTTTGTTCAGTGGAATGTATTGTCTGAATGCGGGGGGTGAGCAGATGTGCATGTTTACAACAGCTGATGATTCTTTCTCTGAGAATTTTCTCTGAGATCTTCAGTAATATTAAGTGAAAGTAGCTTTTTCTTCAATCATTAATAAGAACCACTGATAGCGCTTTTCCACCGATGTAGAACCGGCACGCCTCTGGTTCAGAAACCTAATTTCGAACCGTTTATCGCATTTCCACCAACAAAAAAAGGTTCAGGAATTAGAAACGTTTGTTTGCAGTGGGAACAGAAGAAAACTACAGTGAAGGAAAGCAGTATTTGATCACCTGCTGATTTTGAATGTGTGTTCTCAAACTTTAAAAAAATAAATATTTTAATAAATAGTTTCATAAACACTATAAACAAACCTAAAATACTGAGTGTTTGAGTATTCAAATAGATATTTCTTAAAAGTTCTATTGCACAAGTTAAATACAAGTTTAGTATAAATTTACTATATGTTATTCCTGAAGTCATTAGAGGCATTACAGTAGTTAAATCAGCTGTAAAAATACATTTAAATCATCCTTCAAGCTACAGTATTAATATATTTAAAGTGCTGTAGTTACTGCTGTATTTTACTGGGATTAAAACCCTCATACAGTAGAAACAGCAGCAGGAGCTGTTGTGATATAAACCAGACACCGACCGGCACTAGTTTAGAGGAAGAAAAATGCAGAATATGACCCTAAAAACACCATCATCCCCACCGTCAACCTCCTTGCCTCCACCAGGGCACTAAAAAATAGGTCGTGGGTGGGTCTTCCAGCATGACAATGACCCAAAACATACAACCAAGGAAACAAAGTAGTGGCTCCATAAGAAGTATATCAAGGTCATGGAATGGCTTAGCCAGTCTCCTGATCTCAATCCCATAAGAAATCTATGGAAAGAGCTGAAACTTTGCATTTCCAAAAATCATTCCTAAAAACCACACGGATTTGTAGATAATATGCGGAGAGGAGTCGGCTAAAATTACTCCTAAAGTGTGCAATCCTTATAAGATAAGATTTTTGCAACCAAGTATTAAATGATGTTTAATACTTAAGGGGGTCAAATACTTATTTCCTTCAATGAAATTGAAATAAATTTGTATTTATCATTTAATGTACTTTTCTCTTCATTTAGTTTTGTTTTAATATTCTAGGTGTCACTGTTAAAATAAAGCTGGTTTTAAATGATGAGATGTTTCTTTTTATTCCATTCATTTTTAGTATTTAAAGTGTAGTTAAAAGTCAGTGGGGGCTCAAATACTCAAACACTCCACGGAACTTGTGACAGTAGTCACATTTTTTTTGTAGTTGTAATTCCTACCCTGACCTTTGGGGGCAGTAGTGGTTATTTACCCCAGATTACAAGCCGTCCAAAAATGGAAGCCATGTGGTAAAAATGGAGGTTTAGAGGAAGCTGTTGCTTCTTTCCTCTGATTAAGGAACCTTTGTTTGAAGAACTTAAAGTTCGAAGCTCAACGTAAGTGTTTTAATGGTAATTGTGTTAGAAAAATATTTGTACTTATTTGTACTTTTCGCTGTTTTACTACATTTCTCAGAATTTCTATAGACTTCTAAGGACTATTTCAGCCAAACCTGGTGAGAATTATCTGATTTTTTTTGGAAGATCCTTTTAAAAGAATTGTAGATTAATTACAGAGCAGTACGGGTACAACAGATTACAGTGCTGGTGATTCTGTATCTACTGTAACTGTAGATTAATTACAGAGCAGTACGGATACAACAGATTACGGTGCTGGTGATTCTGTATCTACTGTAACTGTAGATTAATTACAGAGCAGTACGGATACAACAGATTACAGTGCTGGTGATTCTGTATCTACTGTAACTGTAGATTAATTACAGAGCGGTACGTGTACAACAGATTTGTAAGGGGTCAGGCTGCACCGCCAGCTGCCAGCAGAGGCCGGCAGCGGCGTGGCACTGTTCCCCAGGGAGACTCCAAATCCCAGAGTTCCAGGAGGTAATCAGGTCCAACCATCCACACCTGCTGGATCCTCTATATAAGGCTGAACTTTCTGCTTGCCTTTGTCACACCTTTTTTGCGTGCTGACCGGTATGGTATTCTTCTGACAACGGCAAAGACAAAGACAAAGACAAAGACAAAGGCAAAGACCACTCCCAAGGCAAAGGCAAAGACAAAGGCAAAGACTACTGCAAAGGCAAAGACAAAGGCAAAGCAAAGTCCAGTCAAGTCAAGTCCAGTAAAGTCAAGTGAAGTCCAGCCAAGTTCAGTCAAGTAAAGCCCAATCAAGTCAAGACCAGCCAAGGCAAAACAAACAGCCTCCTAAGCCTTAGACAAAGGGCTGGCAATAAGATTGGTAGAGTGGAATTGTTCTCCACCTACCTGAAAAGAAATAAAGGGAATTTAAGTTTATTTGTTTTTTGGGAAGAGTTTTTTAGTTTGAGCCACACCGCATGGTGTCTCCTTTGTTTGTTTTCCCGCCTTTTTCTTGTATTGCTTTAAAGGGCGTAATTCCAGCCCTCACCGGCACTCTCCTGGTGGCGCAGTGATAGAGTGTTGGACTAGTAACCCAGAGACTGCTGGTTCGAACCCAGGTCTGGGCAGTTGCAAAATCACTTGCCAAAACACATAAAAGTAATACAATACATACATAATAATATACAGATAAATAAATATACATAAATAAATAAATATATAAATACTTAAATATAAATAAATAAAACCCTGTTTTCACGGGTTTTCCTCTCTGCGCTTGGGTCCGATCCCTGACCGTCCCGTTACAAGATTACAGTGATGGTGATTCTGTATCTACTGTAACTGTAGATTAATTACAGAGCAGTACGGGTACAACAGATTACGGTGCTGGTGATTCCGTATCTACTGTAACTGTAGATTAATTACAGAGCAGTACGGGTACAACAGATTACAGTGCTGGTGATTCTGTATCTACTGTAACTGTAGATTAATTACAGAGCAGTACGGGTACAACAGATTACGGTGCTGGTGATTCTGTATCTACTGTAACTGTAGATTAATTACAGAACATATATGATAAAATCAAATACTAAAGATCTTTATTGTTTTCAGTCACTAAACTCCAGTGTGAAACCGAAACTAAACATATAAAATACAATATAAAAACACATCAACCTTGGTTCTGGCAGACAGGAACCAAACCTCAGAATAAGCTCCTCCCTGCACATGAGAATAACCTGACTGTTGAAGCTTCTGACGTTTAAACAAAGGTTTATCAGATGATCTCTGAGAACTTTCGGTTTCCTTCGGTTTTCTACTTCCCTTTCTTTCCAAAGTTTCCTACAGTTTGAACTTGGCGTATAGAACCAGTTTTAGGTGCCAAGTTTTTTATTTTCCTGTTTTCTATTTTATAACTTGTGAGACTGGAATTCTCATTTAACCTCCGGTGAAAAAAACTCTGCATATTTCAGCTTCTGCTGCTTGTAATTCACAGCATTTAAATCCATTATTAGTGGGAATTTTTCAGAGTTCAATGGTCAGAAAGTCATTAATAGTGATTTATTAACCTGTCCTGATTAAATCAATCTGTAAGTAAGTCTGTGATTCTAGGCTGGTCCAATCACAGTGGGCTTTATTCGGATATATACGTCAACACTTCACAATAAGGGCCACAAATAACACAATTGACATAATTGACATTAGTTTTGTACTAAACATTATTAAACATTATAAAATGTTAAAACTTATTTGTGATGTATATAATAATAAATTCAGGCATTAGTTGCAACCATTATAATAAATAACTAGAAAATTGCATTTCCTGAAGAAAACTCAGGATGGTTGTGCAGCTAAAATGGCTCCCTATGGTATCTGTGGTGGTTGCTAAGGTGTTGCTGTGTGGTTGCTAAGGTGTTGCTATGGTATCCATGGTGGTTGCTATAGTGTTGCTAAGGTGTTGCTATGGTATCCATGGATGTTGCTATGTTGTTGCTAAGGTGTAGGTAGGTGGTTGCTATGGTGCCTGTGGTGGTTGCTATGATGTTGCTAAGCAGTTGCTAGGTGGTTGCTAAGGTGGTCCTAAGCAGTTGCTAGGTGGTTGCTAAGGCATTGTTGGGTGGTTGCTGCGGTATCCATTGAGGTTGCCATTGTGTTGCTAGGTGGTTGCTAAGGTGTTGCTATGGTATCCATGGTGGTTGCTATAGTGTTGCTAAGGTGTTGCTATGGTATCCATGGATGTTGCTATGTTGTTGGTAAGGTGTAGCTAGGTGGTTGCTATGGTGCCTGTGGTGGTTGCTATGATGTTGCTAAGCAGTTGCTAGGTGGTTGCTAAGGTGGTCCTAAGCAGTTGCTAGGTGGTTGCTAAGGCATTGTTGGGTGGTTGCTGCGGTATCCATTGAGGTTGCCATTGTGTTGCTAGGTGGTTGCTAAGGTGTTGCTATGGTATCCATGGCGGTTGCTATGATGTAGCTAAGCAGTTGCTACGGGGTTGCTAAGGCATTGCTAGGTGGTTGCTATGGTGTCCATGGAGGTTGCTATGGTAATGCTAAGGTGTTGCTAGGTGGTTGCTATGGTGTCTGTAGTGGTTACTATGATGTAGCGTAGCAGTTGCTAGGTGGTTGCTAAGATGTTGGTATGGTATCCATGATGGTTGCTATATTGTTGCTAGGTGGTTACTAAGGTATTGCTAGGTGGTTGCTAAGGAGTTTGTGTGTCTGTGGTGGTTGCTATATTGTTTCTAAGGTTTTGCAGGGGTGAAAAAGCACATATGTGCAACCATAATAATGTATTAATTATTCTCTATTAATAATGAGTTGATACATTCTGGCTTAATTAATGAACCTTTACTGTAAAGAGTTACTGGATATACTAATGGAAAGGGAAGTAAGGCTATTAGTGACCCAACCAATCAAATGACCCTACATGTAGCACAGGGAGCGGATAGTGTACACACCTGCAGCAGAGCTGACCCCAACAGAGTTTACTTTCAGAGATCCCCAGAGTACTGATTTCAGGAGGACCAGAGATCAGTACTCTGGACTAGAACAGGCACTCTCCCGGCTCTAAAACTAAAAACAGCTTTTACACTTTTACACCAAATTAACCAAACTCACGAAGCAAGTGCTACCGAGTTCACACTGACCCTGTGACCCAATAGTGAGGCTCTGTTTCACCATCAAAACTCTCTCTGTGTTTTTATAAGGGGTTTAGTACACAGCCTGCATTCAACAGCGCTGAGATCATTCACGATTCACTGCAAAAGACAGAAGCTTTTATTTATTTTTCTATTCGTCTGTTCTTTTTAAAGTTTCTGGAGCTCTGAAAGGGTTAAAGTTGGGTCTGATTCAGCCGCCGGCGGGACGGGGGGGGGGGGGTCACTGCATTCTCCCTTCCTCCCCTGTTTAAAAAGCCTGTGCACCGACGGAGATTCCAGACGGCTGTCAGGAGGAACCAAGAGAGAGAGAAACTAAAAGCATGAAGAAAAACAACCTCGGTAAAAGTGACAGGAAGAACCACAGCAAATAACTAAAAGGGGATTTGACGGAGAACCACATTCACAGCATGTGAAAGGAAAGGAAAGGAATCAAGATTTAGAAGGAGAAAGAGGGTAAGAATAAAGAGGATAAGAAATTTCTTTTTGAGAAGAACTGAGACTTAAAAAGAGAACCTTCCTAAGAAGAGCAAGAAAAGAAGAGCCGCTGGATGGAACCAAGACTTGGTTTAATCTTCTAGGATTAAAAAGAAATGCTGCAAAGAACTAAGACTAAAAAGGTCTTAGTCTTTTAAAGACTATTAGAAGGAACCATTGAAAAAAAGTCTTAAAAAAAAGAAGACTTAAAAGAAGAACAAATAAGAGAATTTAGGATTTTAAGAAGAAGAACCTCTAAAAAAACAAAGACTTTTAACTTTAGAAATTAAGAAAAGAACTCAAGGAGAACCTCCAAACGATTAATGAGGATTAAGCACTAGGAGTAGCTGATGCACAATAGAAGAACCAAGGCTCAAGAAGAGAACTTCTGCAAAGAACTAAGACTCGCAAAGGGAACTTCTACAAAGAACCCAGACTCAAGAAAAGAACTTCTGCAAAGAACCAAGACTCGAAAGGGGAACTTCTACAAAGAACCAAGACTCAAGAAGAGAACTTCTGCAAAGAATCAAGACTCACAAGGAGAATTTCCGCAAAGGACCATTAGGAGAACACAACTCCCGAACAGCAAGAAAAAAGGACCATTGAGAGAAGCTACGACCTAAATGGAGAAAACCTTCAAGAGCATAAGGAAGAACCACTGAAAAGAACAACGACTTAAAAGAACAAAGACTTAAAAGAACAAAGACTTAAAAGAACATAACCCTTACAAAGACTCAAGAATGATAAGCAGAACCTCCAAAAGACTGTAAGGAATAATCACTAAGCTGATGCGCAATAAAAGAACCTCTCAAAGAATCTTTCGAATAACCACTGCAAAGAACCAAGATCTTTAAGGAAAACCTCTTAAAAAAACTGAACCGTAAAAAGGGTAAAAACTCCCAAACAGCAAGAAAAAAGAACCCTGAGAGAAACTGAGATTAAGGTGGAAACAGTGAAAGAATCCAAAACTAATCTCCAACAGTATTGTTTCCATAATATCTCTCCTTCCAGCTTGGAACCGGACAGGTAACCATGGACGTTTTCCTCCCGTCGCACATCAACGAGACCCAGGACTACAGTTATGAGGACTACTACAACCTAGCAGCTTCGGTGGACTATGGACCTTGCCAGAAGCATCAGGCGAAGGAGTTCAGCCAGGCGTTCCTGCCGGTGTTCTACTCCGTTACTTGCGTTCTTGGCTTTGTTACAAACTTCTTTCTTATCGCCGTTTTCATCAAGTGTAAATCTCTGAGAAAAGCACTTCCTCTGAACATGGTGAGCGCCGACCTCGTGTTTACGGCCACCCTTCCCTTCTGGGCGGTGTACGCCGGAGACGAATGGGTCTTTGGGCACCATGCGTGCAAGCTTGTGACGTTCCTCTACATTGTTGGGCTGTATGGCAGTAATCTGTTTGTGGGATTTATGATTCTGCAGAAATATGTGGACATGGCATGTGGGAGTGTAACCAGAGCCAGGAGAAAAATAGGACTTTCCGTTGTCCTCTGGCTTCTTTCTGCTCTGGCGGCGGCTCCACATCTGTACTTCGTAGAAGCTCACGAGTTCCAGGGCCAGCAGATCTGCACCAACCACTTCTTGCACAAACACGGCTGGAAGATTTACATGAGGTATCAGATGATAGTCCTCGGGTTCTGCGTTCCTCTCGCCGTCCTCGTCTTCTCGTCCGTTGTGGTTCTCCGAATCGTGGCGAGGAGGACCCTTCTCCTGCAGAGGTCTAAGACCTTGATGTTGGTTCTGGGGTTCACGCTTCTGTTCTTCGTCCTCTGGTTCCCCTACACCGTGGTGATGTTCTTGCATTCTCTGCAGGAGCTTCATATCATTTCCGAGTGCGTCACCAGCCTGCACCTGGACCTGGCGATCGTGGGGACGGAGTGCATCGCGTTCATGCACGTTTACGTGAACCCGGTAGCGTACGTTCTCCTCAACAGGAGGATCTGGAGGAAGATGCGAGGGCGATGCATGGCTCGGACGGAGAACCTGCTCGGTGCCTCTGAAAGTGCTGGCAGTGGTTCCAGTCAGGAGAGTGCCGTGGAGCTGAAGGCACTTCATATGTACCCTGCTGAATCTGAAGGGTCTAATGCTGAGCGACAGGGGCATTTCTTACCGTATCTAACATAGTAATCTTCATATTCATAAAGTTTTAAGAATTAATATTTGGTGGAATAACCCTGGTTTTAATCACAGTTTTAATTTCATGCATCTTGTCATCATGTTCTCCTCCACCAGTCTTACACACTGCTTTTGGATAACTTTATGCTGCTTTACTCCTGGTGTAAAAATTCAAGCAGTTCAGTTTGGTGGTTTGATGGTTTGTGATCATCCATCTTCCTCTTGATTATATTCCAGAGGTTTTTAATTTGGTAAAATCAAAGAAACTCATCATTTTTAAGTTCTCCCTTTTTTTTTTATAGAGCTGTATATCATCACTTAATTTTGTGATGGATCTGTACTCAGCTTAAGTTCTAGTGAATATTATATGATTTTTATTTCTATTTGCTTATTAAGACCTTTGCGCTTTACTGACCTGAACTAAAGTAACTTGATTTTTTAATTTTAAAAATAGCATAATCTTGAATTATGTAGACAATATAAGAAATTTGCATGAAACATGTTGTGTGGTATGCTCAACTAACATTCAACTACATGACTATTAAATGTAACTGAACTAAGAGTAAGGTAAAAGTAAATTATTCTCTATTGAAACTCTACACTCAACTCTAAGTTCAACCATAATCTTAGTATTTTAAGGGTTAACTCTGGGTTTTAGGGATGATTTAAGGTTGAGTTAGGATATTGTTTAGGTTATATAGACAATCCACTTAACTAAGTTTTCAGTTAAAAGCATATTAAATATATTTGAGGCATCAATAATGGACCATCCAAATGAAGTGACACCAGTTGTGCTATTAACAATGATATATATTTCACTACCAGTCACAGTTAGTTGCTATGATTTTATTGTAGTGTTCATAAAGAGCAATAACCCAAAATGACTTAACTTGACTTAAACACATATTAAACATATGCAACCATATTGAAACATAATCATTTGTAAACACATTATAGAACAACCCTAAAAACTAAGAACTAGCACTATTTGCTGTGGTGTCTTGGGTAGTTTGCACTTCGTTTATGCATATGGGAAAAATCTGTAATAATCTTATTTTTTTATATTTTTCTAACTATTTTGTTCAGAATTTAAAAATAATTTTAATTCATTATTTTTGCTTTAATTATTTTCTGAACTTTAGCTGCATCTATTCTAATGGGAGTTTTTCTACAGTATATTGTAGATTGTATATTATTATTGCTAAAAAAAAGTTATAATATTGTGTTTTAAACAGTATAAAACCTCTATACAGTACTGTCTATTTTTATGTATGAAATTATACTAATTTATCGTAAAGTGTATCTACAGTGTGTTATTCTTGAAATATTTAATTTACAGTTTTAAAATAAAAGATAAACAGTATAAACACATGATATGGTGATATAGTTGTGAGTTTTTGAGTGAGAAAAGTGTGTCTGTACATCTTTTCTTTATTTGTTTTAAATTTAAAACTTTTAGAACTTTAATTCTTTTAAAAAATCTAATAATAAGATGATAGAGTTGATTATGGTGATAATGATGATAGTAGTAATGCTAGTAGTGATGCTGATGATAGTGATGGTGATGGAGATGATTATGATAATGGTAATGATAGTGATGATGATGATGATGATGATGATGATGATGGTGATGACAAAGAGGATGATGATAGTGATAATGGTGATGATTATAGTGATGATAATGATAAAGATTATGATGATGATAGTGATGAAGATGATGGTGATGATATTGATGATGAAAATGATATTGATGATGGTGATGATGAAGGTGATAAGCATAATGAATATGATAGTGATGATGATGCTGCTGATGATGATAGTGATGATGGTGATGTAATGAAGATGATTATAATGACAATGATGATGAGAGTAATGATAGTGATGGTAGTGATGATAGTGATGGTAGTGATGATAGTGATGGTAGTGATGATAGTGATGGTAGTGTTGATAGTGATGTAGTGATGGTAGTGTTGATAGTGATGTAGTGATGGTAGTGTTGATAGTGATGGTAGTGATGATAGTGATGGTAGTGATGATAGTGATGGTAGTGATGGTAGTGATGATAGTGATGATAGTGATGTAGTGATGGTAGTGTTGATAGTGATGGTAGTGATGATAGTGATGGTAGTGATGATAGTGATGGTAGTGATGATAGTGATGGTAGTGTTGATAGTGATGTAGTGATGATAGTGATGGTAGTGTTGATAGTGATGGTAGTGATGATAGTGATGGTAGTGATGGTAGTGATGATAGTGATGGTAGTGATGATAGTGATGTAGTGATGGTAGTGTTGATAGTGATGGTAGTGATGATAGTGATGGTAGTGTTGATAGTGATGGTAGTGATGGTAGTGATGATAGTGATGGTAGTGTTGATAGTGATGTAGTGATGATAGTGATGGTAGTGTTGATAGTGATGGTAGTGATGGTAGTGATGATAGTGATGGTAGTGTTGATAGTGATGTAGTGATGATAGTGATGGTAGTGTTGATAGTGATGGTAGTGATGTAGTGATGATAGTGATGGTAGTGATGGTAGTGATGATAGTGATGGTAGTGTTGATAGTGATGTAGTGATGATAGTGATGGTAGTGTTGATAGTGATGGTAGTGATGATAGTGATGGTAGTGATGATAGTGATGGTAGTGTTGATAGTGATGTAGTGATGGTAGTGTTGATAGTGATGTAGTGATGGTAGTGATGATAGTGATGGTAGTGATGATAGTGATGGTAGTGATGATAGTGATGTAGTGATGGTAGTGATGATAGTGATGGTAGTGATGATAGTGATGGTAGTGTTGATAGTGATGTAGTGATGGTAGTGATGATAGTGATGGTAGTGATGATAGTGATGGTAGTGTTGATAGTGATGTAGTGATGGTAGTGTTGATAGTGATGGTAGTGATGATAGTGATGTAGTGATGGTAGTGATGATAGTGATGGTAGTGATGATAGTGATGGTAGTGATGATAGTGATGGTAGTGTTGATAGTGATGTAGTGATGGTAGTGATGATAGTGATGGTAGTGTTGATAGTGATGTAGTGATGGTAGTGATGATAGTGATGGTAGTGATGATAGTGATGGTAGTGTTGATAGTGATGTAGTGATGGTAGTGATGATAGTGATGGTAGTGATGATAGTGATGGTAGTGTTGATAGTGATGTAGTGATGGTAGTGATGATAGTGATGGTAGTGTTGATAGTGATGTAGTGATGGTAGTGATGATAGTGATGGTAGTGATGATAGTGATGGTAGTGATGATAGTGATGGTAGTGATGGTAGTGATGGTAGTGATGATAGTGATGGTAGTGATGATAGTGATGATATTAATGATAGTGTTGGTAGTGATGATAGTGATGATAGTGATGATATTAATGATAGTGATGATAGTGATGGTAGTGATGATAGTGATGGTAGTGATGATAGTGATGATATTAATGATAGTGTTGGTAGTGATGATAGTGTTGGTAGTGATGATAGTGTTGGTAGTGATGATAGTGATGGTAGTGATGATAGTGATGATATTAATGATAGTGTTGGTAGTGATGATAGTGTTGGTAGTGATGATAGTGTTGGTAGTGATGATAGTGATGGTAGTGATGATATTAATGATAGTGATGGTAGTGATGATAGTGTTGGTAGTGATGATAGTGATGGTAGTGATGATATTAATGATAGTGATGGTAGTGATGATAGTGTTGGTAGTGATGATAGTGATGGTAGTGATGATATTAATGATAGTGATGGTAGTGATGATGGTGATGATATTAATGATAGTGTTGGTAGTGATGATGGTGATTTTTATGATGGTGATGGAGAAGTCTGTTCACACTCGTTGTTAAGAGGGTTTTCCTGCATTAGTAATAAAGAGCCCCGCCCGCTCGGCTCGGCTGAGTCACGCTGTTTGTTTTTAGTGTGTTGAGTTAAATGTGGTTATTCATCACCATGACTACAGTCCTGCCGGATAAAATACCGCCCTGTTATAAACACATCACTGTGGAGAGATTTAATCCCCAAATCCCACAACATTAACCTGTTTCACTCAGCAGAACATTTACACAACATTTCCCTGCATTTATCTCAGGAAAATCACATTTATATCTGCGATTTTCCAAGAATTCCTGTCTGGAGGCTTTTCTCCGCTTCTGCCTTCAGATCAACAAGATTATCACAGCCAGAGGGTCTGATGTCAGATTTACCACCTTAAGAACCCTATTTTACCTTTATTTATAGTCGAGTCGTCCACTGTGCACCGTGCAGCTTGATATAGGGCGTGTCAGCGTGTCTTTGCTATCGTAACGTCAGGAAAAGTACATCTTGTGCAGCTCAAAGTGCATAAAAGGCAAATACTAATCCTCTTAATTAATGATGGGTGTGGTTAAGTTTGGGCATAACGTGA